>NC_091465.1:25201250-25517500 GCF_027789765.1 Dendropsophus ebraccatus
AGGGGGCCTTCTACCAAAGGGGGACCTACACAAGGGGCCATCTACTATAGGAGGACTACACAGCGGGCCATCTACCAAAGGTGGACCTACACAGGGGGCCAGCTACCAAAGGTGGACCTACACAGGGAGCCATCTACTATAGGTGAACTACACAGGGGCCATCTAATGGTTGACAGCACAGGAGTGCAATCTACTATGTAAGGGGAATACACAGGGGTGGCGTTGGTGTGGGGCCTAGGTCTGCAATGCCTTTTTTGTGTTTCCTCCGCCTTTCTGCATTTCAGCAACACCCCTTTCACCATAAAGATCTTGCACATGCACCATTGATAGTGATTTGTGGACCAAGTGTCACTACATCTTTGATGCTACACGTGTGCTCTTGCATTTGCATGTACAATGTTCTGTGATAGAAGCTATGTAAAATCTGTCATGGGGCCCCCATCTACACTATTCTTTATATGAAGCAAAGGAGTTTTGGGCTCCATCAAACAGTAATGATGAGTGCTTCCTCTGCACCACGACAACTACACCCCTGCGATGTGATGGTGTATGCAGACATAGTCCACTAAGGGAGTGGAGGGGGCAGCTGTTTACACAAGGCGTCCTGCTAGTTAGCTATTCATGTCAAGTTGTTTAATGGCTCAGTTTATGTGCAAAAATGTGAGATGTTCAAATAAAAGCAAATAATAAAATGTCATTGCCTGTAGAGTCTCTTTCAGTCTCTCCGCTCGGTGACAGTCGTAAATATGTTCATTGTTCTGCTGCTGTCAGTCTATAAAGAAGCTACACAAGAGAACTGCTGGATGCTCGGCTGTATCTCCGGCAAGGAAAACATGTGAATAATTAATCGACCATTTCAGTGTTCAGAAAACTAAAAATGTGCCCAGAACTGTTTCCCATTGAAAGGCATGAGCAATCCTACATGTGCACTTTTCTATTTTCACCCAGAGTATCAAGGTACCATGTGGCAGTGACGACCCTCTACATCCCGATATATACACCCTCTACCATCTTCAGCTGTCGGTAATGTAGCTGCTTCATTAATAATTCATCCAAACAATGTGATTCACTAAAAATACAAGAGGATCTGGCACTGGTCTGCATTAATAAGGGTTTGCAATCTGTGGAGGGTTATTTGGAGGACGCTCACTCAATTGAGCTTTTGTAATATTACATGTAAATTAGTTGTACAGTTTCCGTTCTAGTGAAATATGTAGTTAAATGCTGAATACTGGGATCCTTCACCAAGCCGGGCTCCTTTAAATCGGTGGCCTATCTTCTACATCACCTTACCTGTGTGTTATGCATGTGTAGTGTCCCAGTACAGGTTGTTCACTAAGTTATTTACCACCTAGGTTAAAGTACCTCTGTCAGGTGTCACACCAAGAGCTAGGAGCTGTGATTTCTACTTTAGCCGCTAGGTGTCTCACTTTTCCCCGTGTACAGCTGCAGTATGTAAAGGTTTAGTTGAATATGAAATTGTATTGACCAATCACAGGTGTAAACCTTCTACCCTCACACACTCTCTCTATATTCCTTCCTGTGATACAGCCCTATGTGGGATAGGGGGTCCTGTTTAGTTAGTGGTCATCCAGTTGGGATTGCTAGGAGTCCTAGTTGATATGAGAGAGACTAAAGACAACAGTACACAGTGCTAGACCCTTAGAAGTGTGGTAACTGTAATTTGGTAAACCCTTGTCTACACCTGAGATCCTTCTTAACGTCAGGACAGTCACCCCCCCCCCCCCCCCAAAGGAAAGGAAGAGAGATTGATCCCCAGTAGGACAAAGCTGCTACGTGCCAAAGTATCCTACTGACAATGTGCAGCGAGCCGGGGTAACGGGAAGAGAGTGAGGGGAATGAGGAGAGGATGATGGTGTTGGTAGTCTCTCCTGGTAGCGTGGCGCTGAGCTCCTCTGTGAGGGGACGCACTGAGGGCTGCAGGGGGAGAGTGTGCTATACCTGCAGGATGGCTGGAACTTGTCACGGTCACAGGTGGGCACGAGGGCTTCTGCAGGTACAGGGGGACTCTCTGGCGCTTCCCTGGTATCTCTCTCTCTTCTGTGGCTGCTGCAGCGGTTTCTGTAGGGGGGCTGCACCCGTGTGTAAGGTGGTCGGTGGTGTGGACCTGTAGTTCCCCCGGGGCCAACCCCAAAATACTGCTGCCTGGTAATATGGCCCTTGATGGTGGTGTGGTGCAGGTGGACCAGACAACAGGGAGACAAGGAGGGAGGCAGTGTAACAACAACTCCTTTACTGTAAGACTTGCAGATGTTATACAGTCCTTTAGCATACAGTGGTGAATACTGGCGGCTTTGACTGAGCTACTGTGCTTGTGAGAGCCTGGTGGTGTGAAGAGAGACGACCTGCCTTAGGTCCTGGTCTGCCAGTACGTGTGGGACGCTGGTGAGCACTGTGATCCTGTGGACTTCTCCCAATGGTGCTTGAGTCTGCTTCTCCCCTCCCTGTCTGCCAGGGAGCTTCCTGCAAAGTTACTGGGCCGGGCCTTAGGCCACAACTTTCGGTTCCCAGAGGATCCAGGGGTCCTAGTCAATCCTACCCCCCGAATGTCAGGAAGATGGGTGCCGAGGCTAAGTTAACTCGGCTCCCTCCTACAGCCAAGTCTCTCCACTGGGTGTCTGTCTTTAGGATTCCCACTGACTGTATATGTGCTGCCCCTTTCCTGAGGGGGCACCTGACAAACTGTCTCTCAAGGTCTCTCTTTCTCTCACCTCCAGCTGTCTGGTCTCTTGCTGCTCTGTGTAAGATCTTTCTCCTTGTTCCCCTCAGCAGCTTCTCTCTCTGTGGTGATCTCCTGAGGTGATGTTATCCCCTCTACAGCTGGTCTCTTGTCTCCTGTCTCTTGTCTCAGCTTGTCTCTTGTCTCACTTGTCTCAGCTAAACACTGCAACAGCTAGCCTTATATAGGGGGCCTATCTGCATAACCACACCCCCTTCTAGCAACTTCCAAGCTTACCACACTACCTAGAGCAGTTCCCACTACGGTCAGTAGATGTCGCTGTAGTGTGTTGTGTGCAGTGTAAAGCATGTAACCCATCTCTGCCTGCCAATTACTGGTACAGAGAAATACAAATAACAGTTTAGACAATAAAACACTTGTTTACAGGTGCCATCCTCAGCCCAGCCACAGGAACCATGCTCTGGTATACTACATAATTCCCCCTCTAAAAATAAGCCGGCCTCGGCGACGGGCTGGGGCGAGGATGAAAGCTGGAAACACAAATAAAAGGCACCATACCTGTGTAAAAGTGTAAAAGTTTGGTTAGGCACATAGGCAAATATAGTGCAAACAATTTTGTAAACATAGTGGGCTCCTGCCCAACAGGGAACTCTTAAAGTCTCTCTATTGGCACTTAGCACAGCGTCCATATTAGAGTGGTCCTCTTGAATAAGCAATACACATGGCTGCAATAACAGTGTAGTAGTGCAAATAAAACTCTTTGGCACTTGACCTGGGTAGCGTCCATTAGAGTTTCACGGAAAAAAGGCAGTCCATGGCATATGTGTGTCTTTTTAACACACTAAACCCCAACAAAAACATAACCCCCCCCCAAACAATAGCACTTTAGATGCAATACTTTCATGGTCCTAAGACCAGGCACTTTTACTTGAACGTTGCAGCACACATAAAACTTTATAAAACCATATTTTGGATCATGGCAGCTGCCAGGCACAGTTCTTAAACGTTGCAATAAACAGTTAACTCTTTGTAGTTCCTGAGGTAACTAGGGCATTCCTGCCAACAGTGGGTAAAAGTACCTCAGTCAAACTCAGCGCTGCTGCAACTTGTAGAGAGCCAAGATGGCGGCTCTGCCCTTAGCGCTGGTTAAGGGTGGTCGCTCTTCACCTGGTGGGAGTGGCGGAAACGCTGGTAGCTGTGCTGCTGCTACTCCAGATGGTGTGTGGGTGGAGGACTCGGCCGAGATCCCTGCAGGCACCGCTTTCTCCTCTCCGGTGGATGTGCTAGGGCCGCTGAGCACCTTCACTCCTGGCGCTAAGTGCATATGCCAGGTGGCGTTCGCCTCCACAATGGTGGTGGTGGCGACGTCCCGGACACCCGGAGGGCTTGTGGACCAGGTTGCGGTGGTCACAGGCTGTGCAACCACCAGGGTGGCCTCTGTAGTTGCGGGTGGTACCTCTAGGGTGACGGTGGGTACCGCTGGAGCTGTGACAGCGGGGACCGGATCAGGCGGAGCCGCTTCTGCAGCTATTGCTGGGGCTGAAGGGGGAGAAGGCGCTGGTTCAGCCATTTTGGAGCTGGGAGCACTCCCATCAGTGTCTGGGGGCGGTAGCGGCAACAGGCGTAGGCCCTCCGGGGTCTCACGGAGGGCTACGGAGGGTCTGTGGGGGTCTTCTGACCAGTCCTCATCTAGGCCGCTATAAGGTGGGGGCGGTACCCTGGTGACACCCGCTGCCCACCACCCTCGGGGTCCCAGCATGGGGGTAAACTCCACCTGTTCTCCTGGGAACAGGGAGTGCAAGTGTTCCGGCAGGTCAGGGCGTTTCACCGAAGCCCGGTTTACAAAATACCACTTGGGCCCGTGGTTGTCCTCAATAAACCCATACCCCCGGTCCCGGCTGAACTCACGTACTGTCCCTTGCAGCCGTAAGGGGCGTGCGTCCTTCTCGGTGGGCTCCTTCAGCCTCTGGCGGATCTCCCGCTCTCGGTCCATCCTCTCCTGGTAAAACTGCCGATACTTTTGGTCGGTGTCGGTGCTTGGCCGCTGTCGGGGCTGGGTCCCCTGGACTGTGTTAGCTTCCCGGATCTCTGTGAGGATCTGCTGCAGGCAGCCTTCGTCCCCAAAGCACCATTTGGGGATCACGGATTCCTCCTGGCTCGGTGGCCGACCGTCCATCAACCGGGGTTGTATCGCGGCCCCTTCTTCCCAGGGGATGACGGGGACTTGGCACTGTGGAGCCTCTAGCGCCCCTGCCTCATCTGGGTCTGTTGTCTCGAGCGCTGCATCCGGAGGCATACTAATGCAGACCTGCTCCGAGGAGTGAGGGGCAGGCTGCGGCTCAGGCATGCCGTCCGGGTTGGCGGACATGGCGGATGCGGGAACTCCGGTCTCGGGTTGCTGCTTGCTCGCCATGCTGCTCGCTACTGAACCCCCTCCTCTTCTGGGCGGTCCAGGCTCCGCCCACTTCCTGTGTGGGACGGAGGCGCTCTTTTTCCTATGAGGCTGGGACTCACCCAAGATGGCGGCACACAGTGGACTCCGGAAGCGCTGTCTGTGCAGACCTCTAGGAGACTTGGCGGGCGACCGTTGCTGTTGTGGTGCTGCGTAGCTGCTCTGAGGTGAGGCGGGACTTACTCTTTCCCGCGCTTCAGCGGAGCTGTAGTTAACCCCTTGAGGGGCGGTGCACTGCGGCTGTGACGCAGCAAACAAATCCTTCTTCTTTAGGATAGTGGCAAAGTCTCTGAGAGCACAGTAAAGGTGGCACAGTGAAACAAACATGGTGGCTTGTAAAGTCTCTTTCAATAAAGCAAGGTCCATGCTGTACATCTGTAAATCCACACACAGGGATATGGGTTCCATCTTCCCCCTCTTTTAAGCAAAGTTCCTCTCAGGGGAAACAGTTCAGTAAAACAGTACCAGAAACACTTTAGCAGTCCTTTCTCACAAACAGCATACAGTCAAAGTCTCTGTGGGTACAGTGTTCCCCCTCTTTTGCGGTTAGCACACACTTGAGGGCAGTTTTCTCACAGCTGAGGTGTTGGTACTTTGTGACAGGCACACAGCCTATCCTGTTCGTGACGCCAAAAGAGAACTATGCAGCGAGCCGGGGTAACGGGAAGAGAGTGAGGGGAATGAGGAGAGGATGATGGTGTTGGTAGTCTCTCCTGGTAGCGTGGCGCTGAGCTCCTCTGTGAGGGGACGCACTGAGGGCTGCAGGGGGAGAGTGTGCTATACCTGCAGGATGGCTGGAACTTGTCACGGTCACAGGTGGGCACGAGGGCTTCTGCAGGTACAGGGGGACTCTCTGGCGCTTCCCTGGTATCTCTCTCTCTTCTGTGGCTGCTGCAGCGGTTTCTGTAGGGGGGCTGCACCCGTGTGTAAGGTGGTCGGTGGTGTGGACCTGTAGTTCCCCCGGGGCCAACCCCAAAATACTGCTGCCTGGTAATATGGCCCTTGATGGTGGTGTGGTGCAGGTGGACCAGACAACAGGGAGACAAGGAGGGAGGCAGTGTAACAACAACTCCTTTACTGTAAGACTTGCAGATGTTATACAGTCCTTTAGCATACAGTGGTGAATACTGGCGGCTTTGACTGAGCTACTGTGCTTGTGAGAGCCTGGTGGTGTGAAGAGAGACGACCTGCCTTAGGTCCTGGTCTGCCAGTACGTGTGGGACGCTGGTGAGCACTGTGATCCTGTGGACTTCTCCCAATGGTGCTTGAGTCTGCTTCTCCCCTCCCTGTCTGCCAGGGAGCTTCCTGCAAAGTTACTGGGCCGGGCCTTAGGCCACAACTTTCGGTTCCCAGAGGATCCAGGGGTCCTAGTCAATCCTACCCCCCGAATGTCAGGAAGATGGGTGCCGAGGCTAAGTTAACTCGGCTCCCTCCTACAGCCAAGTCTCTCCACTGGGTGTCTGTCTTTAGGATTCCCACTGACTGTATATGTGCTGCCCCTTTCCTGAGGGTGCACCTGACAAACTGTCTCTCAAGGTCTCTCTTTCTCTCACCTCCAGCTGTCTGGTCTCTTGCTGCTCTGTGTAAGATCTTTCTCCTTGTTCCCCTCAGCAGCTTCTCTCTCTGTGGTGATCTCCTGAGGTGATGTTATCCCCTCTACAGCTGGTCTCTTGTCTCCTGTCTCTTGTCTCAGCTTGTCTCTTGTCTCACTTGTCTCAGCTAAACACTGCAACAGCTAGCCTTATATAGGGGGCCTATCTGCATAACCACACCCCCTTCTAGCAACTTCCAAGCTTACCACACTACCTAGAGCAGTTCCCACTACGGTCAGTAGATGTCGCTGTAGTGTGTTGTGTGCAGTGTAAAGCATGTAACCCATCTCTGCCTGCCAATTACTGGTACAGAGAAATACAAATAACAGTTTAGACAATAAAACACTTGTTTACAGGTGCCATCCTCAGCCCAGCCACAGGAACCATGCTCTGGTATACTACAAATGTTCCACTACCTTGGGAAATCTTGAGGAGTTAGCTACGCCCAAAGACAGAGACCTGGGACCTTGCTTCCAAACCTGGCACCCTCCGAGCTGGTTAGGCAGAAGGCGGTCATATATACAGCAGATATATATATATACGTGAGTACGATGATTTTGTTCTTTCAAGTGTCAAGTATCTACACTATAATCCCAGCAGAGTACTGTACTACTTAGACACGGGTCCCTATATGGCCCCTACACTACTCTTGTTACACCAAGTCTTATTCTACTTACTTCTACCTGAACTCTACTTCAAAGTATTTTTATTATCTCCACTAGCACCTGTGAGCGGTCCTGCTATTTTATTGTATTGCACTGAAGTTACCACCAGTAAAGTTACAACAGTGCAGTTGCGGTGCAGTTTCCTGCACCACAACTGCACCCTTGGGCAACACTACTGTTCCTTCAAGGTCCGGTGCTGCGTGTCCGGCTGGGTATTGACACTCCTGGCCACTGTGACTAAGTAACCCTAAAACACCAGAGCCCACTAGCTGCCACAACATCTGCATCCAATCCCCCTGGCCACGGCACATGGATACATAAAGTGTCCAAGCATCACCTAAGGCTGTATTACACGGCACAATAATCCAGTTGTGGCCTCAGTTTCTACTAATGTGGTCGATGGGACTTTTCTTATAATTTATTCTGGTCCTACAGTAACACTTTCCGTGTGCTCTACATCATAGTGGGTGGTCTGAGCCACCTTTATGAGCCAAAGCAAAGAGCTGCTGCAAAGAATGTTTGTTGTTGTATTAAAAAGAATTGTGAAAAAATGTAATAAAAAATATATATATATAAAAAAAAATAATGGCTACCTTTGGTGAACGGCTACCTTTGAGCATGGTCTTGTTGTACATGTTTAACCATTAAGTTGAATGGATACTGTGTAATACAAAATCATTCACTGATGCTTAATAGGAAGAATGTCAAACCAAAAGAAAGGGGGAAAGAACAGGATTTATCGGTAATATATATATATATATATATATATATATATATATATATATATATACATATATATGATATTTGACTTGTATATGCTTTATGTGGTATTATGCATGATACTGGTTAGTTGTATGACATACAGCATCTGATAAGTACCGGAAGACTTGCTGATATATATATTTTTTTTAATAAAGGTAAATTACAAATCTCTGGCACTTTCTGGCACCAGTTAATTTAAAAGAGAAAAAAAAAATTGGTGAACAACCCCTTTAAGCAGATTTTATCTCCAAGATGGAAGCACTGCACAGTGGGGACCTGATACCTAACAAGCATGGCAGGAGGTCAAAGGTCTTTTTGTTATTCTGACTCTGTATGGTTATGTTCCTGGCCATAGAAACTAAAGGGAATAACTGAGATCCGTTTGGACAGAAGAGGACGACTCAAGCATTTATATTCTTGGTAATTTTTTTTTATATTTTGGGAGGAAATGCTGCTGTACCCCGCCTGGCCTGTGCGGATTGTTCTTCCCAATAACTAATAACTGGTGTTTACTATCTGCTGAGGCCCTTTAATAGAAGCCAACCTCCAGAACCCAGAAGAGTAATGAGTAGAAAGCTGAGAGGTCTCTTCTCTAATATGCAGCTGTCACAGATTACCGGACCTGACAAACACAGGCAATAATAGCCAGCAAAGGATACTCTGCCGAAAATGAGAGAGCATAGACCCTTCTCATCATCCTTCATAAGCCGCAATCCCTTGTCTTACTCAAACACATTTATTAACACAGCTTCTGTTGCCATTTCATTTCCATAAAGCAATTGTGTTAGAGAAGTGGATTTTTATGCTGCCCCTAGGAGAATGACTGAGATGTTTCGCTTTATTTATCCTTGATGCCATCCATTATTCATAAAGGAGATACTGTTATGTGCAAAATGATTGCTGCCTCCGAGCAGCCACCGCAAGGCCGCAACCCAGAGAGTTAAGGGCACGGTGGCTTCTTATGGAAATGAACCCCGACAAGTTTATGAACCTGCTAAACTTCAAAGGGCCAGTCAATCATGACAGCAATGTGTCTACTGGGCCGAGCGCAACAGTTTAGAAATGGGTGGAGGATTCAATATCAATTTAAGGGATTCATTGGGTATACATATGAACAAGTATGTTATTCTAGCTAGATGGGAACTGAACAGGGGGGGGGGCACCATCTGAGGGTCCTATTAGACAAAGCAATTTTTAATGATTAACGACTGACGATAAACCATTAACCTGAAATCGTTTACCATATTACACAGACTAATAGTCGTTAGTTACGATCGTTTACTTCATCTGATCCCAGCAAAAGAAGGAGCGTTTTGGAACTACACTGAACGATTAGTGAACATATGCAGAATTCCAGTGAACGAATTGCTCCTCGTTCCCTGCTTGCTGCCGCTGCTATTACACGTGTCAGGAGCAAGCGGGTAAGAGCCGGAGGGGCCGCTGAGAGCAGCAGAGGGGGGGGACTACCCGGGTGATCGCTAGATCGTCCAGGCAGCACATAGGAGATAGCAGCGGTCTGCTGCCGCCGCTCCTATTCCACGGAGCGACGGCAGCAGATTGGTGCTATCTTAGTCGTTTGTCTTTCAACATGTTGAAAGACATCAATAGATAACAATCAGCCTATCGTTGTCTATCGGCTCATCATTGTCTTCTATTATACAAGACAGTTATCAGCTGTAACGGCCGATATCAGCCAAATACCACCGGTAATCGTTCATTTAACAGGGCCTTAACCCCTTAAGGTCAAAGCCAAATTTTGTTTTTGCACTTTTGCTTTTTCCACTTTATGTTTAAAAGTCCATAGCGCTTGCATTTTTTCACCTAAAGACGTATATGAGCGCTTATTTTTTGCGAAACCAATTGTACTTTGCAATGACAGGCATTATTTTTCCATAAAATATGCTGAAAAGCTGGAAAAAAATCATTTGCGCTGTCAAATTGAAAAAAAAAAGGAATTTGTTTGGATTTCGGGGAGTTTTGCATTTACGCCGTTCGCCCTATGGTAAAACTGACTGGTTATGCATGTTCCTCAAGTTGTTACGATTACAATGATATGTAACATGTATAACTTTTATATTATCTGATGGCTTGTAAAAAATTCAAACCATTGTTAACAGATATATGTTCCTTAAAATCGCTCTATTCCCAGGCTTATAGCGCTTTTATCCTTTGGTCTATGGGGCTGTGTCAGGTGTCATTTTTTGCGCCATCATGCGTTATTTCTATCAGTACCTTGATTGCGCATATGCGACTTTTTGATCACTTTTTATTACATTTTTTCTGGATTTGATGTGACCAAAAATGCACAATTCTGCACTTTGGAATTTTTTTGCGCTTACGCCGTTTACCGTGCGAGATCAGGAATGTGATTAATTAATAGTTCGGGCGATTACGCGAACGACGATACTAAATATGTTTATTTATTTGTTTGTTTATTTATATTTATAAAATGGGAAAAGGGGGGTGATTTGAACTTTTAATGGGGGAGGGGATTTTTTATTAATAAAAAAACATTTTTACTTTTATTTTTACTGTAACTAGAAGACCCCCTGGGGGACTTGTATATACAAAGCACTGATCTCTCATAGAGATCAATGCTGTGTATATACACAGCAAAGATCCATTAGATCGGTCACAGATTGCTATGGCCTGCTGCAGGCCATAGCAATCTATTGCCGAGCCAGTCACTCCGACGCTGAGGCCCGGGCAGAAGAACGGATCTCCCCCCCCCCCGTGATCGCATCGCGGGGGGGAGATCCGTCCCACTAGACACCAGGGATGTGTTTACCTAAGCATCTAAGTGCAGCTGTCAGGTTTGACAGCTGCACTTAGAGGCTTAATTAGCCGGTGCGGCAACGGGACCCGCGCCGGCTAATAGAGGCACTGCCCGGCTGCACATGTCAGCCGGGATCAGCGCCGTTCAGAGCGGGGTCCCGACGGGACCCCGCTCTGAACACCCCCCGCGGCACCATGACGTACCAGATACGTCATGGGTCGCTAAGGGGTTAATAGGGCCCTGAAACGTGTGGAACGTGTGAACGTGTGATACACACAGGGCCAGCTCCAGGTTTTTGTAGGCCCTTGGGCAACAGAGCATCAGTGGGCCCCTTATCCATTCACTATGCACATGAGACACCACTAATATACACAAACACACATGCTTACTGACACACACAGACACACAGTCCTTATAACTCAGTGTTATCCCTCTTCCTCTCTGCCGGGCTGATCTCCACACTGTAAGGTTGAGGACCTGCGGGTCATGTGATCAGGTTCTTTACCCTTTTCTCTCTCTGTGCAGGTCCTGCTTTGTCTCCTGTTTCTTCTTATGTTCAGCGCTCAGCCTGCACTACAGTGACAGGGTTGAACATTAGAACACCGGGTTCCTCTCCCTCTCTGGGCCCCTAGAGACGCTGTAGGCCCTGGCACTTGCCTGGGTAAGCCCTGGATACACACTTGGGGATAGGCTTCTTTAACCCTTTCCCGACCCCAATTTAGATTTTTGCCTTATGTCTTCTTCCTTCTCACCTTGTAAGAATCCTATTAGACAAAGTGATTATTAACTATTAGCGATTGTTTATCATTAACCTGAATCATTCATCGTATTACACAGAACGATAGTCGTTATTTACTACAATCGTTTATTCCATCTGAACCTAGCAAAAGAATGACCAATTTGGAGTTACACTGAACGATTAGTGAACGAATACGGAGTTACAGCGAACTAATGTGGAATTACAGTGAGCGATTAGCGAACGATTAACTATGATTTTAGGGTCAGATCTATATGGACGATCAACGTCACGAACGATTTTTGGATTGTTGCCAGCAATTACACAAAACGATTATCATTTAAATTCGATATAATGATTTTTCACACGATAATCGTCCCATGTTATAGGACCCTAAAACGTCTGGAGATCAACTAGGACCAGACCTGCAGGACTGCTCATCCTGACCCTACTAGCTCTACTGTGATGCGCACCTGTGGGGATAGGCTTCTTTAACACTTTCCCGACCCCAATTTAGATTTCTGCTTTATGTCTTCTTCCTCCTCACCTTCTAAGGATCCTATTAGACAAAGTGATTTTTTAACGATTAGCGATTAATGATAAACTATTGCAAACGAGATATAACCTGAAATCGTTCACCAGATTAGTGAACAAATGTGGATTTACAATGAACAATTTGCGAACATCGGCGCTCTGCTTATAGAGTCTGTCACAGGCACCGACCTTATCGGCAGATCAGTCACAGGCCCCGAGGCCTAGCAGAAGCCTCAGACTGCGGTGACATTTGGTTGGCAACCCGCAATTACTGTACATCGTGGAGGTGCCAATCAGGCTGCTGTGCCAAAAATTACAGCTGTTTAGATGCCGAGATTGTTATTGATCACAGCAACTAAACAGTGAAATGACTGACACTGGAGTGATCTCAGCGTCTGTCACTATGGATACGGGCCTGGCCCCTGAGCCCCCATTATAATCCTTCATGACTCATGCCATAACTGCATCAATGACTGCCAGATGATGGTATAATATCACTAACATTACCTTTTCTAAAGGTGAGAACCTTTAAGAAGGCATAAAATAGTGTTTTTAATTACTGGCAGAAATGTCAAAGAGGCGGAGTCTGCAGCATCGGCACCACTTCAACCCGGAATAAAAACTGTGTTAATAGTGTTACTATCAAAGTTTGTATTAAAGTCTGGGTGCAGAAACTCCAACCAATCACTAGATGTCTATGGCGCTCATCTGCTGCAGCAAACAAAAAATGCTCTCTGCTGCCACCTCTGTTCATGTCAGGAACTGTCCATAGCAGGAGAGGTTTATTATGGGAATTTGCTACTGGTCTAGGCAGTTCCTGTTATGGACAGAGGTGGCAGCAGAGAGTACTATGTCAGGCTATGTTCACACTACGTATATGTCCGGCCGCATATTTTCGCCGGGGATTTACGTAAGTTGTGGCCGGCTACGTACGGTCCGCGAACTTACGCCCGTAGTCTACTTACGCTTCCCGAGCGCCCTACGTAGCGATCTGACAGCGGTCTTTTACTTGGAAATCTTCGGCTAGCCCCGGACACCCCACAGAACCTTTTGGATCGGCAAATAAAAGTGCAAAAATGAAGAAATCACCACTCCGTACGGGACCGCATGTTACGCTACGGGCGTAAGTTACGGCATTTTCGTCCTTAAACAATGGTCTGGTTCATTTTTTACGGCGCCGCGTACGATCCGGGCGTAAGTTCTTACGTAGTGTGAACTGTGCAGCCGTAGATCGTATACTTTCCATTGTATGCAAACTACGTAAATCTCCGGCCGCTTATTCACGGAACGCACTACGTCCGGAAACTTACGTAGTGTGAACATAGCCCCAAACTGGAAAGAATACACCACTTCCTGCAGGACACGCAGCAGCTGATAATTACAGGAACATTTACGATTTTTAAGTAGAAGTAAATGATAATTCTATATAACTTTCTGAAACCGGTTGATTTGAAAGAAAACTTTTATCGCCAGATTACCCCTTTAATTGAGTGCTTCTCCCCTCTAATTCTAGCAATCAGTGGGAGGTGTGAACACCCAGAACTTAACAAAATCTTTGACATGACTCATTTTTCAACACAAAGCGTTAAATCGGATATGGGGACCTCAAAGCCCACCCATGGTTGAGTTCTATCATTAAAGAAGCTGTATTTCCATATAGATGCTAACAATGGCAGGTATATGTGTATCCTCCTGCTTTAGTTCATTTTCTCCTTCCAGGCGCAGATGTTCTATTGTCACTTCCATGCTTTCCCAGCCTGCCGCCGCTGTCTTCTAGACCGCCAGCATCATGCTAAAGCTGCCAGAATACATTGAGCTCAGCTTCTGACATCAACTTCATCATTCAGATGCAAAACCAGCAGAACGTTTGGTAAGAGATGTTGATGAGCTTTTGGTCCCTGACTGTGATGAACAGTATTATCATTGCATTTATTCCTTCCATGTTACACAGCTAGCCCATTTAATTGACATTCATTATAATGCCTCTTGATCAAATCCCGTAGACGAGGGAGAAAGCGGTAATTATTATTTTTTTTTTTTTTGACGACTGCTGAAATTAACACATAACATCCTAATGACTTCAGGAGTCAGAATTCTCTTTATTAAGCATCTAATGAAAAATAATACGCAAAAGATTGAGAGGATTGCCGGAACAAAGAATACATCCGAGAGGCTCTGATGAGAAATGAAAGCCCCATACGAGCTGTTCCTCATCCTGTGTTTCAATTTTGTTTTGTTTTTTTACTTTTATTACAAATTTGTTCCATATCCCACTTGCCGATGTGATAATGTACGAGTGGGACATAATAATGATGATGCCTTAATAGTGTTATTATGGTACTTTATACTGTCATTTAATATATGTTTGTGCTATGTTGTGTGTGATTTTACACTATTGTACATAGCCTTAGGCTATGTTCACACTACGTAAAACTACGGCTATAGTTCTCGCCGCAGAACTACGGCCGTAGTTTTGCGGAGTTGAACATAGCCTTGTGTGCAATGGGATCCTGGCCGGAGCGTACACACATCGTACACGCTCTGGCCGGGATCTGTGCGGCGCCGGAAAAAACTGACACGTCAGTGTTCTGCTGCCGGAATTCAGTGAATTCCGGCCCCAGAAAGACCTGTCAGTTCACACAGTGAGCTGTGTGCTATGGGAAGCTCTGATGCGGGCGCACGCTGATGCGCCCGCATCAGAGCTCCGCGGCCGGAAAGAAATGATACAGCCAGAGATCAGCCATTCCGTGACCCGGCCGGAGTCACGGAACGGCCGGTCTCATACGTAGTGTGCACATAGCCTTACGCTGTAAAAGAGTTAACCAATGCACTTCACATATTCCCATGCACTTATCTAGGTAATTCAACCTAGTGCCCTCCTAAGGGCCCTATTACATGAGGCAATAATCTGGTAAAACAGGCCGATTCTTCAGATTATTGTTCCGTGTAATAAAGACAGCGATCAGGCGAAGGGCCGATCGCCCTCATTATTGTCATTTAAACTTGCCTACAAATCATCGCCCACTGGACGCACGTCGCTACATTGCACATCGGCCAATGGCTAATGACTAGAGATGAGCGAACCGGGTTCGGGTTCGAGTCGATCCGAACCCGAACATTCAGTATTTGATTAGCTGGGGCTGCTGAACTTGGATAAAGCTCTAAGGTTGTCTGTAAAACATGGATACAGCCAATGACTATATCCATGATTTTCACATAGCCTTAGGGCTTTATCCAAGTTCAGCAGCCACCGCTAATCAAATGCCGAAAGTTCAGGTTCGGATGGACTCGAGCATGCTCCAGGTTTGCTCATCTCTACTAATGACACTTAAAAATAATAAAGTTTATAGTTGCCTATTCTCGCTGTAAGCGGGGAAAACAGGCAAAAGGCTATCGAGCGGAGAGCGACGGGAGCGGAGGCGCAAGCCCTTCCATAGAGACACTGTGTGACACTGAGCCAAGCGGGATTCCGCGGTGGAGATATCCGCCGTGAAATTCCTCTGCTTTTGCTCAGCGTGAACATACCCTTAAAAGGGTAGTGCGGCGTTTTATTTATTCACTAAATAACACACATTACAAAGTTATACAACTTTGTAATGTGTGTTATTTAAGTGAATGGCCTCCTTCCCCGTGTCCCCCCCACCCCGGAAGTGTGGTGCAGTATACTTAATTAATTGCTTTCGACCCCTGCCGCCATCTTGGGTCGACGATGTCGTCTTCAAGACGCCGGCTGGACCGCTCCAGCCTTCCCTCATGCTGGTCCCCCTCTGCCACGTCATCAGCCGCTCAGCTGCGATTGGCTGAGCACAGCTATGCTCAGCCATTCGCGGCTGAGCAGCTGATGACGGGGCAGATACGGGCCGGCATGAGGGATAGCTGGAGCAGTCCGTCCGCCCTCCCGAAGACAATGTCATCGACCCAAGATGGCGGCCGAGGTTGACAGCAATGGAGTAAGAATAATGCACTACACTTCCGGGGTGGGGGGAACACGGGGAAGGGGGCCATTTGCTTACATAATACACATAACAAAGTTGTATAACTTTGTAATGTGTGTTATTTAGTGAATAAATGTTAAACGTCACACTACCCCTTTAATGTGACAGATTGTACGTGCTTGAGAGGAAATTTGCCAGTTACCTCACTACCTCTGGGCCTATCACAGCCCTGCAAAAGTTTCCCTCCAGTTCTGGCCTATCCTATGTCAAGTTACCTCAGGCTCCTCTCCACCAATAGGAAGCTACTTAGAGGCCTATAAGTAGAGGTGGAAAAGGCCATGTGCTCAGATTACTTCCAGTTTCTAGTCAAGTCTGTTTGCTGCTAAGTATCCAGCTACCCAGGTCAGAGGGTATATTTTCCAGGGCCTGGTCATCCAGCCAATGCCTGAAGTAGTGGAGTGTAGGCTGTGGTCCAAAGTTCCTGAAAGCCAGGCTATGGCCTGCTAAAGCTCTATGGGGGTGACTACTGCCTAGGAAGGACTTAGGACTGTCCACGTTAAGGAGACTATCATTCTACAGTTTTTCTTAAGTCCTACAAGTCTACAAAGAGACAACTAAAAGTGGATGGAGAAGTTTGCTTTATGCCAACGTGCCCTCTTGTCTTTTGCTCGGCTTCCCTGACTAATGTTGAGGGGTGAGGTCCGCCCAGTTGTTCAAGCCTGGGACCTGTGTAACTGGACTTGCCACTCTGTGCACCTACCCAGCATTGGCAGATCACTCATAGCCGTGAGTACGGGTTATTCTTCTATATATCTAAAGTAATCACAATCAATCACAGTCGAGGTTGCCAGGATCGCCAGATCAAAGTGCCATTTGTATTAGACAACCCTGCAGGTAGCCCCCCTGCTATAAGTCCAAGTCTACCTAAAGAAACTCCTAAGAGACTTTCTAAACCTTAAGTATTCTTTATCCCAGTCTATCTGCTATTCCAGTCTTCTCAGGTACCTTAAAGGGAACTCGCTGCCAAACTGATACTCATGTATTACGAGTGCTGTATCTTTAAGATATTGTTCAGTAAAGTTAATTGTTATGCAGTTATCCCTTAATCTTTGTGTCTTACACCATCGCACCATAGGAGGGGTAATAGGAAAACCTTAACAGGCATGTGATTGTACCCAGGGAGAGCCCTGTGACAAGTGCTGCAGTGGCACCGCAACATCCTAGCTCCTGCTATAACATCTTCAGCCCCAGGGCTACCACACTAGGCATAACTAGTCTGTGCTGATTTAGCTAGAGGTGTTGCCTAGTTAAAGGGGTTGTCTGGGACTATATAATATTTTACTATGCTGCCAGTTAGTGGGCCACCTGCTCTCCGCTGCTGTCAGCAATTTCAAAGCATCTGGTGACCTGGCAGCAGCGATGGAATGGGACAGGTAAGTATATGTTACTGACATCTCCCCTGCAGCCCCAACAGCATAGTTAAATATAATATAATCCTGGAAAACAACTTAAATAAAAGCACCTGACTTTCTGAGTTCTGAGTTGCTGTTGTCAAGGGAAATTTGTCTCTAACAGCTAGACCAGGACAAATTACAGGAAGCAGGGGCGGGGTTTACCATGTGCTCTGTGTGTGTGTGTGTGTGTGTGTGTGTGTGAGAGAGAGGAAGCCTGGGCTATGTACCTGCATGATGATCCTCACTCTTTCTCAAAAGTAAATCAAACCTTCCCTCTAATCTCTTGCGGCACAGAAATCTCAGGGCAGCTGTCCTTTGTGTAACATTAGTGTAGCTACTGCGGTATGTGATGCAGTGTAATCTCCCCTCTCCTTTCTTTATCTTTCTAAGCAGCTTGGAGCTTAGTGTAAGAGTCCTATTCCACCGGACGATTATCGTTCGCATAATCGTTAACGATTAACGATCACAAACGACCGCTATTGCGAAAGACCTGAAATTGTTCAGTCATTTCCATGGAACGATAATCGTTACTTATGATCGTATTTGCGATCGTTTCTTCTTCACTATTTCTTCGCTGTTGCGTTCGTATCTACTGCAAACGACCGAACGACGTCTTATTCAATGTGAACGATTTGCGAACGTTTTTGCGAACGAGCAACGATAAAAATAGGTCCAGGTCTTATAAAGCGATCAACGATTTCTCGTTCGGTCGGAAATCGTTAACTGCATTTCAACCGAATGATTATCGTTTAGATAATCTGAACGATAATCGTCCGGTGGAATAGGGCCCTAAGGGTCCTAATACATGGGCTGATGATGGCCAGATAAATACTGTAAACTCGTTATTACACGGCCCGATAATTGTTTAGCAAGGGCTGCACGGACATCTTTAGCGATGTCTGTGCAGCCTTTACCCAAACAGTTTACATTACCTGTCCACTTTCCCAGTCTCCTCCTGCACTCTGCTTCCTCCTCAGTTCTGCGCCCAGACAGGCCGCTCTGAAACTGCAGGGCATCGAACCGAGGAGTTTGCAGATAGAGCCAGGTCAAATTCCTTTGATTTATTATGAATATGGACCACTAACAACCACTAACTTACCACTTTACTAACTATACTGTCACTAATAACCACCGCATTTGTATGGAGTTTCAGCAAACCTTTGCCATTTCTAGAGTTCAGGTCTCTGGTTTAATTTATAAATCAACAAGTTTTGGTAAGAAAAAAAAAAAGAAATCAAGAACTTCTCTATGGTAATTTTTTTTTTGCTTGTATACAACAGACTGCAGCACATTACAATTCACGAGCTGAGAATAATCCCTACATGCCCATGTCTAAACTGCATTGCATCTAGCAGCGGAAATGATAGAGTATCAATCTTTATCCCTCTAAGTGAAAACATACTTTATGGGGCTCAATCCTTAATATGTCTTCTGTGGCTGCAGTAACAGCTAATGAACGGCCAAACTATGATTTAAAGGGACAGGACCAAGATAAGGACGCCAGGCAGGAGAAACGGCTCTCTTCTTTAAGCATATGAAACATTTAGTGTTTTGAAGCTTGCTCCATTCCAGATGACTATGGAGGCCAAAAAAAACCCATATGAAATAATAATTACATCGACTGACTGGGAAACGAGAGGAAAGACCTCATGTATAACACATGGTTCTCAGCAATGAGACACTGTACAGCTGAATACTGTAATTTATTAATAAGTCATCAATAAATGGAGTGCCCCGCCATGGTGAAATATCACTCATTTATCTATTATGGAGCCCTGCTGGGAAATGAACACCAATGTATTCATGGAGGACATCATGGCCCAATTCTTGGGTCACCTGCATTGGCTACAATTGCTGCGGCTATGGCAGGGAGTGTCGGAGATGTGGAGCAGCCAAGAAATGTTGCAGCAGGGGGCGACACCTGTGATTGCTGGGACCTGTAGTCCGCTGCCGTCACAGCTGAGGATGCTATGATCACAATGGCTTGAAATCTTCCACAAGGATCTCCCATGTTTAGTGGGCTGGCAAAGAAACCAGGAGGCTTCACTGTGGATGTTACTGGTTGTAGTTCCCTAAGGGCACACTCTGTATAGTGCCGGTGTCTATTGTCATCTATGTCCATGAGGCTTGCTGTAAAGTATGTCACTAAATGCTGTTAAGAATAGCCCAGGCAAGATGGCAGCCCCTGAAACAATGTACAAAAGGTGAGAAAATAGAAAAATATTAGAATAAAAAAAACACTTTTTGTATCTGACACTTTTTTTTTTTGCACAACCCTGATTGTCAAGAGGTGCATGCGGTGGAGATGGCTAAAAAGCCCATTTATCAACATTGCACCTCTGGCGTAGACTTAGTACGCCAGGCGCAGGGTCAGGCACATGGCCAGCCAGATTCAATAAGAGGTGTGCACCTCTTAGTGAATTCGGCCGGGGAAAAGGAGGGTGGGGCCTAATTTATGACTGGTGTACACAGTTCTTAATAAATGTCCCCCATAGTCTTTTAGCCTACTTTTGGCTAATCTGGGCGAAAATGTTGAAAAAATTTACTATGCCCCCTTCTAGTTGGGTCACAGTTAGAGTTGGGTCACAGTTAGAAAAAGGGGTAGAGGGAAGAGTGTGAGGGAGGCCAGTCCTGATCTGGCACACCCCAACAAGTTTGCCAAATTGGCGGATGAGGGGGATGTTGATTCAGGGGTGGCATTGCTGCAGCAGGACACTGCCTCTGAAAGCCAGGGGGGTGTCTGCTCCAGTAAGGTGGGAAACAGGAGTTCAGGGCAGGCCAGGCAGGTACTGGTAGTGGGGGACTCAATTATTAGGGGGACAGACAGGGCAATCTGTCACAAAGACCGGGATCGTCGAACAGTGTGTTGCCTTCCTGGCGCTCGAGTTCGTCACATCGCGGATCGGGCTGACAGATTACTGGGAGGGGCTGGCGATGACCCAGCAGTCATGGTGCACATTGGCACCAATGATAAAGTTAGAGGTAGGTGGCGGGTCCTTAAAAATGATTTCAGGGACTTAGGCAGGAAGCTTAAAACTAGGACCTCCAAGGTGATTTTTTCCGAAATATTACCAGTTCCACGAGCCACACCTGAGAGACAGCGGGAGATTAGGGAGGTAAATAAATGGCTCAAGAGCTGGTGTAGGATAGAGGGGTTTGGGTTCATGGAGAACTGGGCCGACTTCTCGGTCGGTTACAGGCTCTACGGTAGGGACGGGCTGCATCTCAATGGGGAGGGTGCAGCCGTGCTGGGGGAGGAGATGGCTAAGAGGTTGGAGGAGTGTTTAAACTAGGGACCGGGGGGGAGGGCAACTACAATATAGTAAGTAAAGACAGAGTAGATGGAGAGCTGGGCCTAGATTATGGAACTGGGGGTGGAGCGGCGGGAGGGGTTGGAATAGTCACTAGTGATAAAAGGAAAGGGAATATGGACAAATATATTAAATGTATGTATACTAATGCTCGAAGCCTCACTAATAAAGCTGAGGAATTAGAACTCATAATGGTTGAAGAGAAATATGATATAGTGGGGATAAGCAAGACATGGCTGGATGAGAGTTATGACTGGGCTGTTAATATCCAGGGTTATAGTCTATTCAGAAATGACCGTAAAAATAAGAAAGGGGGAGGGGTCTGTCTATATGTTAAATCATGCCTTAAGCCTATTCTGCGGGAGGATATATGTGATGATAATGTGGAGTCTCTTTGGGTAGAAATAAGGGGAGGGACGAAGAATAATAAAATTCTTATAGGAGTGAGTTATAAACCTCCAAGTATAGTGGAAGAATCAGAAAATCTTCTTATAAGACAAATAGATGCGGCAGCGAAGCAGGGGGAAGTCATTATTATGGGGGACTTTAACTACCCAAATATCAACTGGAAAGCAGAAACCTGCAGCTCCAGGAAGGGAAGCGTGTTTTTGGAAATAGTAAAAGATAATTACCTTTCCCAACTAGTAGAGGAACCAACAAGAGGGGGGGCCCTTCTGGACCTGATCTTAACCAATAGGCCAGACAGAATATCAAAAATAGAGGTGGGGGGTCACCTAGGTAATAGTGACCATAACATAGTAAGTTTTCAATTATCCTTCAATAAAATGATTAGCAGAGGGGCTACAAAAACATTAAATTTCAGGAAGGCTAATTTCCAAAAACTAAGAGAGGACCTTGGGAACATAGACTGGGACAATGCCTTCAGAAATAAAAGTACACAAGAGAAATGGGACATATTTAAGAGCATCCTGGGTAAATCGTGTGAACGACACATACCATATGGGAATAAACGTAGTAGAAATAAGAGAAATCCAATGTGGTTAACTACAGCTGTAAGGGGTGCAATAAATGATAAGAAACAAGCATTCAGACAACTAAAACAAGAAGGTAGTGGGGAAGCATTGAGCAACTATAGACAGAAGAATAGAATGTGTAAAACGCAAACAAAAGAAGCAAAAATAGCAACAGAAAGAAGGATAGCCACAGAAAGTAAAACAAATCCCAAAATGTTCTTCACCTATATAAATAACAAAAGACTTAAAACCGAAAATGTTGGTCCCCTCAAAAATAATCTGGGTGTAATGGTGGAGGGGGAAGAGGAAAAGGCCAATCTACTAAATACATTCTTCTCTACTGTATTCACAGAGGAGAATCCCATAACAGTCGATATGACTAGGGATAATGTTAATCCTCCCATAAATCTCACCTGCCTAACACAACAAGAAGTGGGGAAACGCCTTAAAAACATTAAAATCCATAAGTCACCGGGCCCAGAAGGTATCCATCCTAGAGTTTAGCAAGAATTAAATACTGTGTTGGACAGACCGTTATTCCTATTATTTAAAGATTCTATTACGACAGGGATTGTTCCACAGGACTGGCGCATAGCTAATGTGGTACCAATATTCAAGAAGGGGTCAAGGAGTGATCCTGGAAACTACAGGCCCGTAAGTCTAACATCTATAGTAGGTAAAGTATTTGAGGGGATTGTAAGAGATGCTATACTGGAGTATCTTAATGAAAATAATCTTATGACGCAGCAGCAGCATGGATTTATGAGGGATCGATCCTGTCAGACTAATCTATGAAGAGGTAAGTTATAGACTGGACCTGGGGGAGGCTGTGGATGTTGTGTATCTGGACTTTTCAAAGGCATTTGATACTGTGCCGCATGAAAGGTTGATCTACAAAATGAGGATACTGGGACTCGGGGAAAACGTATGCAAATGGGTAAGTAACTGGTTGTGTGATAGAAAACAGAGGGTGGTCATTGATGGAACATATTCAGATTGGGTTTTAGTTACTAGTGGGGTACCACAGGGGTCAGTGTTGGGTCCACTCCTTTTTAATATTTTTATTAATGATCTTGTAGAGGGGCTACAGAGTAGAATCTCCATTTTTGCAGATGATACTAAACTGGGTAAAGTAATCAGTACAGAGGAGGATAATATCATATTACAGAGGGATTTGGAGAAGCTAGAGGCTTGGGCGGAGAAATGGCAAATGAAGTTTAATGTGGATAAATGTAAGGTTATGCATTTGGGCCATAGAAATAATAAGTACAGTTATGTGCTAAATAATAAAACACTGGGTAAAACTACTTCCGAAAAGGACCTGGGGGTATTGGTGGACAGTAAACTCAACTTTAGTGATCAGTGCCAGGCAGCAGCTGCCAAGGCTAATAAAATAATGGGATGCATCAAAAGAGGAATAGATGCTAAAGATGAGAACATAGTTTTGCCTCTTTATAAATCACTAGTCAGACCACATATGGAATACTGTGTACAGTTTTGGGCACCGGTATATAAGAAGGACACAGCTGAACTGGAGTGGGTGCAGAGGAAGGCAACAAAGGTCATTAAGGGAATGGGTGGGTTACAGTACCAGGACAGGTTATCACGCTTGGGGTTATTTACGCTAGAAAAAAGACGTCTTAGGGGCGATCTGATCACAATGTACAAATATATGAATGGACAGTACAGAGATTTTTGTAGTGGTCTTTTTACTCCTAGGTCTGTAACAATGACAAGGGGGCATCCTCTACGTCTAGAGGAAAGAAGATTTCATCATCAGCATCGACGCGGGTTCTTTACTGTACGAGCGGTAAGACTGTGGAACTCTCTGCCACATGATGTTGTCATGGCTGATTCATTAAATAAGTTCAAGGGAGGCCTGGATGCTTTTCTTGAAAAATATAATATTACAAGTTATGGGCATTAGATTTCTGGTGATACGTTGGTCCGGGGATTGTTCTGGTTGCCATTGCAGTCGGGGGAGGGGGGGGGAGTTTCTCCCTGTGGTGGGGCGTTTGTCTTCTGCCCCGTAGGGGTTTTTCGCCTTCCTGGATCAACACAGTAGGATTTTCCTAGGTTGAACCTGATGGACTCTTGTCTTCTTTCAACCTTGTTTACTATGTTACTATGTTACTATGTTCTGTGCCCATTTGGTGCAC
The DNA here is from genome assembly GCF_027789765.1 of Dendropsophus ebraccatus. Lineage (NCBI taxonomy): Eukaryota > Metazoa > Chordata > Amphibia > Anura > Hylidae > Dendropsophus > Dendropsophus ebraccatus. The sequence continues at coordinate 25,225,302 of NC_091465.1, forward strand.
AGAGTGCAAACCAGTGTGAGTGTGTGTGTGTCTATACCATAGCCTTGCATATATACTTCCCCATTGGAGGACTGCTTTAACATACAGAATGAAATCTGCTCAGTGGTTTCTGTATTACGACGTATCTTTATATAGTTATTTAGGCTTAGCTCTGAAGCTAAAAAGCTTTCATCAGTGAGATAAGTCTGAGCACCCAGTTAGTCTCTCGCTCCTAAGTACTGACTTTAATGCACACAAAATCCCTCCATTATAAGCGCCGGCTCCCGCACTTCTTTTACAGCGTGATAAATTAGTGAAGCTGAGGAGAGAATGACAATTGCTATCACTTTTCTTAATGTCACTGCCAGAGACAATGTCATCATGATGGGAAATTCATTATTCACAGCAGGAAGAATAAAAAGATATCAATCTGCTGTGAATAACTTATAATCTCTAATATGCAGCCGTGCTCTTTATGCCAAGGTGGTGGCCATTATACATTATGAAGGGAACGCAAGTTCTCTGCAGTAAAATCTACTGTGAAGGAAAAAAGTGCAGCTTTTTTGTTGCTAACGTGCTGCGGTATACCATGAACATACTGTAATGTGAACAAAGCCTAAACTTATTGGTCTTTCAGGACAGGAAAAACTGGGTCATAAGTCTTGTTAAAGGGGTACTCCAGCAAAAAAAAAAATAATAATAATAAAAAAAAAAAATATATATATATATATATATAACCCCCCCCCCCACACACACACACACACACACATTAATTAGTGTCAGAAAGTTATACAAATTTGTAAATTACTTCTATTTAAAAAAACAACTCAAGTCTCAAGGGGTGTATTCTTTCAGTGCTCTCTTTAAAAATCTCCAGTCTTCCGGTACTTATCAACTGCTGTATGTCCTGAAGGAAGTGGTGTATTCTTTCCAGTCTGATACAATGCTCTCTGCTGCCACCTCTGTCCATGTCAGGAACTGTCCAGAGCAGGAGAGGTTTTCTGTTTCAATATATTTTTCAATGGAGATTTGCTACTGCTCTGGACGGTTCCTGATATGGACAGAGGTGGCAGCAGAGAGCACTGTATCAGACTGGAAAGAATACACCACTTCCTTCAGGACATACAGCAGTTGATAAGTACCGGAAGACTGGAGATTTTTAAATAGAAGTAAATTACAAATTTATATAACTTTCTGACACCAGTTGAAAGAAAAAGATTTTCACCAGAGTACCCCTTTAATTTACTTTTTCAATGTCCATTTTACCCAGTAAGTAGCCTTGGAATAGATTCCCCCCTCTATGTGAGTAACCCTACATTTATCAGTTTTAAACCTCATTTACCAGCCCTCGGCCCCAGCACACTGTCCGCATATTATATTTTTTATTCTCTGTCCCCCGAAATTAGATTAGAATAACGACTGTATAACTTGTGCATTCATTATCTATAAACCGGCAAATTGTAACATCCGATAGAGGCTGAATTATGTCTGCGGCCCTCTGCCGGGACACAGCTGTAAGAGAGTTACCATAAAATGTACAGTCTGCTATCATCTTTAAAGTTATTTCCTCTGGACTGCTTTTCATGTATCCCTCTCGATCCTGAAGCCATCAATCTGAATAAGTGGCAGGGTGCTGGAAGCTGCCATTGGCTGGTGAGAGCAAAGCAGGAAAAGAACTGAAAATTAGGAAAGACAAATTTACTGTAAAGGATAGGTCTATAGCAGGTATAGGGAGCTAAAGCTTTGGCTGTCCAGGCATGATGGGAGTTGTAGTTTTGCAACAGCTGGAGGGCCAAGGTTTCATATCCCTGGTCTATAGTCACATGCCTTTTTTGCCCCTTTTTTTGGATTTTTTCTAAGAAAAGCAAAGTTGCTATTGGTTAAAGTCTTAGATAATCATGGTCACTTTCTTCCAGAAACAGCACCTCTCCTGTTCTCAGTTTGAGTGTGATATGGCAGCTCAATTCCATTATAGTGGATGAAGCTGAACTGTAATATCACATACAACCTGAGGATGGCAGTGATGCTGTTTTTTCCGTTTTCTAAACCTGGATAACCCCTTTAAGAATATAGATGATTATTTGACATCTTTACAGCTGATTTTTACAGTTTTATGGACGGTTTGTGTGATTCAGGCTATTTCCTTTTGCTAAGGGCCACATATAATGAACATGCTGATTATTTTAATAGCCACTGGAATTACTGACTTTTATTTAAACAATGTGTGCGCTGATGGCTGCTTTTCCATAGAATGTAATATAGCATATTAGGTTGGTATTAAAATCTAAAATATTATATACCTGTATTTACTGATTTCCATATACTTCATCTATTCGTATATAGAGGTCACAGAACAGTAGGGTTTTAGCATCTCCAAGAGAGGGCTCATACATAACAGTATACTATATCTTTGTTGATAGTTTTACAGATGTATATAATACAATGGTATTCTTTTTAGGGGTATTCCAGTGTGACTACTTTTTTGCAGTAGCATTAGGAGCTTTAAAAATGACAAACAAATCATACTCTCCTGCCCTGGTCCCCCAACACTGCCAATCCAATGGCGATTCCCGCTTCCTCTGATGTGAACCACCTTAATCAATCACTGAGCGGACATTTCCAGTAGGGTCATCACGTCAGAGGAAATAGAGAGCAGTGGGAAGCCAGCACCATCAGAACAGCAGTGGTGGGGGATTGGGACTGGTAAGTATGCTTTATTTTTAAATCACCCTGACTCTATTAAAGCCATTGTACCAACAGGTACAACAGACAGGCGCCAGCGCAGGGTTTGCCAGTGGTGCAGTCCTTTTTTTAAACCACTGCCCAGTTCTCATGTGCGGTGCCTGTCTATTCCCTAGCACCGCCCCACCCCGGAGCACTGGGGGCAGGCCTGCCAGCCCCTAGTGTGACGAAACCCTCTCCTCTCTCCATTACAATCAAGGGACCGCGTCACAGAGAGGAGGGCAGATCATCACAAACGGCAGGTCTGCCCCCAGTGTTTGGGGCGTGCCGGTGCTTGGGAATAGACTGGCGACATGCACGGGAACTGGGCAACAGTTCAATATGAGGACCATACCACCGGCATCCCCACACCGGGGCTGGTCTGTTAATGTACAAAGAGTAATCTACCTGGTGGCACATTCGTTTTTAAAAAAAATTGACACACTGGAATACCCCTTTAGAAGCTGTGCAGCACAGATTACAAAAAAAAAAATATATATATATATATATATATATATATATATATATATATATATATATATGTTATTGTTTCATCTCTCAGGTCTATAGAGTCTATGGACATCTTCAGCACTTTGGCTGCTACACACGCATGGAGTGTTGCTACCTAGAGGTAGGGTGGCCTCTGTTCTTTTCCTGCTCTTATCTGTATTTCCAGACTGAAACATTCATCTTTGGATTTAGAGGTCCAGAAGAAGACAACCCCATTTGGGGGTGACTTTGGAGACAATCACTTATGGGGAGTCTAGGAAGTATATAATGTTTTATGATCTTATTGATAGCTTTCCACTTGCCATATTTTAATGGAGGGGGATCATCTTAATATAATAAAGTGTACTGGATCAATATTTTTAGAATTTTTGTCTCAATGCTTGGAGACGGCCAAGGAACATTGGTTCTTTCTTCATCCATGCCCGGTTCTCCATATATTATTACTGCCTTACCGTCCTCTGTCTGGTTCTACAATGTAATTGAAGGTATCTTGCTCATTGTCATCAGCTGTAACACAATATAATTCCTCACTTCCTCTAAGAACGTGTTAGAGTTCCTCTACCTCCTCTAATAACGTGTTTGCAGTGCCACACTGTCCCGGCCACATCCAGCTTCTGGCTTCAAGAAGAAGGATCTGTTCCTTTAAATTCTATACTACTAACATTGTCCATGTGGACAATTCACACATTCTATTGTACCAGTTATAGACTGGAGGAAATCCTTGATTATTCCTATGATTCTTTTGAGAACACTGTCCCTTTAAGGCTGTATAATTTAACACAGGGAGAATAATACTCCAAAATTCTGCTTAAAATAAATAAAATTCATTGTACAGTGGGAAATAATTTACAATGTGTTGCGTTAAGTAAATGCTACAGGAACCTCTGTCAGTGCAAAAAATAACTTTCAGGTCTAACAAGTGGCTGCTCTTATTTGTAACCAATGTAAATTTGATTGTTTTCAATTATAGTGCACAGAGGTGGGTGCCGGACGGAAAATAGCTGCGTCTGGTTGAAAACAAACACATAAAAGAACAGTGGATTTTGGTTGGCATTATTTTCCTTCTACTTTAAAGGGACAATCTCATGAAGAACATTGGCCCCCTGTGCATAGATTAGGTAATAATTGTAAGATGAGAACGCCCCCCCCTACAGTTACCAGAATGGGTGTCCCAAAAGGACCAGCAAAACATGGCAGGACTATCAATATGGAGCAGCAATCAAAATTCTGATAGAAATGAGATAGACATGATAAAGAGTAGCCATATGCACCTATGGGTAAAAGGCATTCAATATGACAATATACAACAAGCCTTCGCATGAGGATAACCAGGATATAGGGTATGGTAAGGGAACCCATGATCGCTCTATAAAGGGTGGCCCAGCTCTTAAATCTCACCACCCATATAAGACCCTGCTGCATTGGTTGGACGCTACTAGGTGCCGTTGCCCTATGAGGAAAACTACCTCCTATAGGGAAGCAGCTAGTACAGACAAACCCATCCAGAAACATCTAACACTCACAGTCAGATATGTCACTATTAGAGATGAGCGAACCTGGAGCATGCTCGAGTCGATCCAAACCTGAACTTTCGGCATTTGATTAGCGGTGGCTGCTGAAGTTGGATAAAGCCCTAAGGCTATGTGGAAAACATGGATATAGTCATTGGCTGTATCCATGTTTTCCAGACAACCTCAGAGCTTTATCCACGTTCAGCAGCCACCGCTAATCAAATGCCGAAAGTTCGGGTTCGGGTTCGGCATTATTATAGTTTAAATACATAAAAGCAAAAATGTTACCTACAAATGTATACCATGGAGTATATATAATTATATATACACACTGTGCTACAGAATCTGCTATTATTATTATTATATACACCAGTTGTATTGTGTTACATATGTACAAGACTGAACTGTCGTTGAAGCTTAGAATCCTTGCAGTATGAAGGGTTCACAGGCCATGGAGATCATGGTTGAGGAACTTCAGAAGTGGTTGTCTCTAAGGCTATGTTCACACTGCGAATGAGTCTGGCCGTAGTGCGAACCGCGAATATACACACGTAGCTTTGAGGTTGATTTGTTCGCTTGAAAGTATACGATATACGGCCGCACAATGCACACTACGGAGTACTTATTTCAGCCAAATTGAACTTGATTTTTCGATCCAAAAGGTTCTGTGTGGTTTACGGGGCTGGGCGAAGATTTCCAAGTAAATGACCTGCTTCAGATCGCTACGAAACAAGCTAGGAAGCATAACTGTACTACGGGCGTATGTTCGTGGTTCATACGCATCCGGCTCATGTCGATTTTTCCCACGCCTGTAGTTTCAGCCGCACATGTACGGTGGCGTACGAAATGCGTCCGGACTCATACGCAGTGTGAACATAGCCTGAACCAAACCCAGCCAGGTAAATGTGTCTATAGTGCAGATTTCTTATTTTTGTTGTTCTATATCTGGATTAATAATAGTTAGATTTTGGAAATGTGGGTACATGTAGTATGGAAATGTAGTATCACATCTGTTGAGTATTTTGTTAGAAATGACTATTGGTTGATTTAAAACTGAACAGAACCATATGGACAGTGAAATGACAAGGGCACCTTCTATATAGATCATATATCGTACGGTCAAATAAAAATTCTAATGTTCTTCTTCAGAGATTGAAATCAATATGTAATAACCAAACTGGATCCATAGACTATAAAATAGGATTAGAATTCATGGAGGATCATTTATATATACATATATATTCTTATATTTTTGCTGTTATTAAACTGCACAATACATGCCAAGAGACATATATTGCTTAATCAATGGGAAAAAAAACTAAGAATTTAGAACGTCTATTCAAAGAAATCCTAAAATTGACCATTGAGAATTTTCATGGCACCTTTTCTACATGAGTCCCATCCACAACCAATAAATGCATTTATTCCTTGGCTTGTGAATATTCTTCTTTCTTCTTGCCTTTTGTTGATAACTCTCGAAAATATCTACGGTAAGTTGCCATCCCTCATGCACAGTCTCAGTTTACTTCTCCAGTGCTGTCAATGAAGTGAGTGGGAGCTGAGTTGCAATAACATGGCACAACCACTGCACAGTGAATGAAGCTGAGGCTTCTGGATGTTCATGGCTCTGGCAAACAGTTGATCAGCAGGGGTGCCAGGTTCCTGCATGGCACCAGACACTGAAGAAAGGCCATCAAAGTTAAATGACCAGAATACCCCTTTAAGAATGGGCACATCTGTATGTGAATTCCAGGTGTGTGTACATGTTATGATTCTTACATTCTTACATCCCATCACTCATTAACACTCAGGACAGCAAAACCCTCGGTGGAGGAAACCTCCAAGGAAACCATAGCTGCTGTAATACCCTTCTTCTGAGCATATTAAGGAAATCAACACTTTAAAATGTGTGTGTGTGTCTTTCTCTGTTACTGTATATAATTGTGTAAAGAGACTCTGTATAGTATGTCAGATTATGGAACTGCATGTGTGTGTTATATGTATTTTTGTGTGAATGCATGGGATATACCTTGCCTGTACTGCAAATTTAGGGGGGGGGGGCTGCACATCCTGTTTCTAAAACAAGTACAGGACACAGGGCATACCCCCAGGTGTCGAACTTCCTTGGACTCTTTCTCCACCAATGTATTAGTCAGCTGTGATCTGCAGATTTCTTATCATAGATTGCACTTGTCCTATTTAAAGGGAACCTGTCACCCCCCATGCCGGGCTGACAGGCTCCCGACCCCCCGCTGGAGCACCCTATACTCACCTGATCCTGCCGGGTCCCGCTTCTTGAGCCGGTCGGGTGACTGAGATATCAGCGCCCGAAGCCCGGCGCGCGCACTCCTCAGATGAGTCCAACGCTCATAGAGAATGACAGGCGAGTCCGACGCTCCGTCATTCTCTATGAGCTTCGGACTCTGAGGAGCGCGCGCGCCGGGCTTCGGGCCCTCATATCTCAGTCACCCGACCACCTCCAGAAGCGGGACCCGGCGGGATCAGATGAATATAGGGTGCTCCAGCGGGGGGGCAGGAGCCTGTCACCCCGGCACGGGGGGTGATAGGTCCTCTTTAAACATATGTTTTGTTTAAATGTAACACACAGAGAAGACGCCCTTTTTGATGGCTAGATAAATAGAGATGATGATCTAGAGATATGAGATATAGTAGAAAATAGATATCTAGCAGATCATGATGTATCTTACACATACATGTACGATCCCAACATAAGATCACAACCAGCTGACACCTTTTAATAACTAAAAGCTTATTACCTATACCACCTTTATATGTAGGCAGATTTAGTCTGGTTAAAGGGGTTCTCCATGATTTAAAAACACATAGTTGCTTTCTTTCAAAAACAGCGCCACTCCTGTCCTTGGCTGTCTGTGGTATTATAACTAGGCTCCATTCACGTTAGTGGCACTGAGCTGCAATACTACACTAAGGAGGAGAGTGGCGCTGTTTCAGGGTTTTTCTAATCCTGGATGACCCCTTTAATTTTTACATGGTTATAAATGTGACCTGTACAAAGCGTTTTACACTCTTCTCAATCCTTATTCACTAGAAGTAATGTAACAGAATATTCCCTTTATTATTCAGAAAGCATTGTCATCCGCTAAGATTCACTACTGTGAGGTACCCTCTACAGTGATAGGTCAGCTAACCAACTTTCAGCTGGTGGCAAACAAGTGAAACCGTACATACCTTCAGCTGTGCTTTGTAAGGTAGAAAAATACAGGGTGACACCTAGTGGTCAAAATACAGAAAACACTTTTACCATCCACAGAACGCATAACCTAGGGCCTGCAGTGCAGGACTACATATGCATTTGTTCTGGGACATTACAAGTGAATGGGTTCAGTAAATCCAACTGTTGGACATTCATTGTCTATGAGAGCTGCCAGGGATAGCTGGCATCTCAGCATATGCCTTTTTGCCTTTTCTTCCCCAATTTGCAAGTGGACAGAAAGGAAGCAGTGACCAGGAGAATTCTAAGGGGAAATACATTAAGTGGCAAATAATCAGTATGGAATCAGCTTCCTGACCAGGTCACCATCCCCTCTGGGCCTCTATGAAGCTGAACCACCTGCAGAGGTAGTACATCCACCCCCAGTGCAATGACAAAATGCAGTGATCTTCTATATAACAAGCATGAACTCTCAAACTCTACTAGAAATTACAGCTTAGCCCAACATTTACAGCAAAAATAACCTGGTATTATAAATGAATGTTATGTTTAGAAATGGAAAAATTAAACCTGCTTTTCCTGATCATTCAAATGTGGTATTGAATTGCTGGAGGCCTCCTGCTGGCATCGGAGGGAACTAGATTTCTATAACACTAGCACCACCTTCTGGTAATATTAGGAACTTTTTTTTTTTTTTACATCTGTAGAAAATATTTTGTGTAAATGAAATTATGTATCACTCACTATAGGAAGAGTTATTATAGAAAAGCTGCTGTATTAAATATCGTAAACTTAAATATGTTTAACCCCTTCATGACCAAATGTCTTTGATGTACGGATGTCCAGGTCACAATGAAGGAGAGTTCTTCCTCGCCTTTTGAGAGCCATACTGCTTTCGTTTTTCCACCTAAAGGGTTGGTTGGGGGCTCATTTTTTGTGACATGATCTATAGTTTGTTATGGTATTGTATGGTACTATGTTATGGTACTTCTTATAAAAAAAAATTATATATATAAAAAAAGCAGCAATTGTGGCGTTTTTTTCTTCCTTTTTTTCTTTTTCGCTGTTCACTGTGTGGGAACAATATTGTTATATTTTAATAGATTAAACAATTCTGCATGCTGTGATACCAAATATCTTTATCCATTTTACATTTTTTATTTACATGTTTTTATTTGTATAATTGGAAAGGAAGTGATTTAAAGGGGCATTCCACCTAAGGGATAAACAATGAAATGCTCCCAAGCTGATCTTACTCACCAAATACACATGCACAGCATTTATCAGTATTATTATCGGTGCTCTTCTTATAGAGTCTGCCTGAGGCAGAACACTCTTAGGAGCCTATTCCACGGAGCAATAATCGATTCGGCCGATTATTGCTCTGTGGAATAGAGACAACGATCAGCCGTTGATCGTGTCATTGGCTGATCGTTTATTTAGGTGCAAACCTAAAATCAACCGACACCGACCGCACATCACTGCTTGGAATAGCAATGCGCGGCAGGCGACCAACAATCTCACAAACACCGTACATTACCTACACATGTTGCAGGTCTTCTCCAACGCTCCTTCTTCTTCCCAGTCCCGCGCGCAGCAGCAGCTTCCGTGTAGCTTATCTTAGCTGACAGACCGCTCAGCCAAACAATGACCAGGACCGCCGCGGCAAGTGATTAAGAGAAACAGATTGCTGAACTCAGGGAGATCAGCCAAACGACAACACTGCCGGCTGCTAGTGAAAGCGCTCAATACAGTGAAGTCCTAGGTGCATTGCCCCCTGGGAAACATGAATATGCAAAAGAGGAGCCCGTGGAGCCTCATTGAAGAGTCTCAAAACACAGGACTAGCCAGATATCCCTCCGGGAAGGACCCAGCCAAAGGGGCAGCTCCTGTTAGGAAACCACCAAATCCACCATATTAAGTGGCCCTATAAGTCAGTGTAATGACAAGGGATATACCAAGGCTAGGTAACCAGCCACATACAGCTGTTTCGGGGTGTTGCCCCTCATCAGTGTGGATTAGGATCCTGGCCAGGTGGGAACAATGCCTAGTAGAGCCATAAGAGAAACAAATTGCTGAACTCAGGGAGACCAACCAAACGACAACACTGCCGGCTGCTAGTGAAAGCGCTCAATGCAGTGAAGTCCTAGGTGCATTGCACCCTGGGAAACATGAATATGCGGCCAGTGATTGGCTGAGCAGTCTGTCAGCTAGGACAGACCGCACCAAAGCTGGTGCTGCGCGTGGGACCGGGAGGAAGAAGGAGTGGAGGAGAAGACCTGCAGTAGGTGTAGGTAATGTATGGTGTTTAATAAGGGCTGCAAGGACATCGGTAACGATGTCCCTGCAGCCCTCGCTAAACGATTATTGGGTCGTGGAATAGGCTCAGTAAACGATCTAGGGCTTGTTTACATTATTGATTGGGCCCCCATGGGCCCGTGGAATAGGACCCTTAAATATCTATTGCTGAAAGGGGAAAGGGAAAGAAATAATTGGAGGTGTGCACTGGCTGCATGAAGCCCTAAAGTCCACAACATGAGGTGACAGCAGATGAAGCATGGCGGCAGCTGGGAGAGATCATTGCACAGATCAGTGGACAGAGAATAGAGCACTGACCCACCAGGAGCCACGAGAGGTCAAGAAACCGGTGGGGGGAGAAGCCAGAGACCAGTGGGGGCGGTGGTAAGTGACAATGCATTACGGGCATTACATAAGTAAAGCTCTAAGCTTCTCATGAAAAGGGAGGACACGGCAATTACACAACAGGACTTAGCAACCAGTACCATGTACTTAAAAGGGACTCGACCCATTAGGTTACTTTATAAGATATATGTAGGGAACAGAGGTCGCTTAGTGACATGGAAAGTTTGATAGAGTTGAGTTGAGATGAGCAAGATGCCAGGAGGTTAAACAGTAACTTTCAATATGCTTCTATTCACAGAATTACTTGGATATGAATGAAGCACTTGTACACCCTTCCCTTACAGGATAAAAGGTCTCGATCTGTGTTTGATCTGCTGGACTAACAATTAGAAAGCAACTTGTGTAACGTTTTACAAGAGACATAGTCACTCAATGTATCTCTGTATCTGACAGACTATTCAAAAGTACAACTGGCCCTGCAATAAACAAGCCCCCATGAAGCTTTGTTAACATCATAAAGGAGTAAAAGCCCTTAAAAGGAGAAAAAAAAATTCTGCAACGTTAAGAGGTTGACTCCCTTATCACACCTTGACATTGACAACAGTACCACAAGGGCTTTAGATCAGGGGCGTAACTGGTGCCCACCACATCAGGGGGCCTGGTGGCCCACCTTACAGGACACGGTGCCCCCTGAGCCGTCATCATTTGCAGCACCCAGTAGCTGAGCAGGTCTCCTGGATTCTGCAAATGTTCCTTTAACTTCAACCACTCCTGATGAGCGCTTGCCGTAATGACTACACTTGTTGGCTAAGTCGTCATTTGGTGAACAACTCCTTTAATGATGGTCTGGTCCAGATGAAGGCATTACTGAAATGAGTGTTGGGACAGTGTGCTTAGTCATTTTTCCCAGCGTGCCCTGAGTTTCCCCTTAACTTGCATGTGTACTTGCCACATACTTTCCTCATTCCAGTCTAAATTCTAGATTAAGAAAATCATATGGTGTGGTCAGCGCCCAACCAATATACAGGTACTTCTCATATAGTAAATGTTGAGCACGAAGCCACAGACCCTGGATACTGGGGTGTTCACAAGAGAAAAGACCAAAGTCCTTCAGCTCTTTTAAAATTCATGTATTTTATTGTAACAAATTCATAAAATACTGACGCATTTCGAACCAACTGGTTCTTAATCATGGTATCTTGTTCTGAATATATGAAAAGTATGTGTTCAGAATGACATCACCATAAGGAAAATAAAGCTCTTGCAGGACATCTCTGAGGAGGAAGTGTGCAGGCATACTTTTCATACATTCAAAACAAGATACCATGATTAAGAACCAGTTGGTTCGAAACGCGTTGGTGATTTTATGAATTTGTTACAATAAAATACATGAATTTTAAAAGAGCTGAAGGACTTTGGTCTTTTCTAAATTCTAGAAGACCCTATCAGTATAACTGGGAAGCTCTTTGAACATTCACAGCACTCACACCACTTTCTCTTTTTTTTTTCAACCACAACATAGTGAATTACTGGCACCGGAGGACCGAGGCAGATATGGTTTTCCAGCTCATGTGCTGTAATACATTAATAAAGCCGCAGTAATGTGCTGTCATTGTTAAGTCATATAGACTTTTCATGTTGCTGAATGAATCGATATCAAAAGAATTGTGGAGCTCTCTGTATAGTCTGCAAAATAATAGTGCTGCAGAATCAATAGCGGACTTAGCTCAATTTGTTATACCCTTGATATTAAGTGCAATATTTCTATTTCTGCACATACTGAGAACAAGTCTATAACTAAAGCTGTATTCACAAGATGGTGAGTTGTTCACAATTTTTCAATTTGTTAAGTGGAGGCAAGATGATCCATAGATTTCACCATAATTGAGCATTTTATAGACAGTAACAGGTATCCTTTATTTATATCTACAGCCAGCAGCATTGCACCTTAAATAATTTTAATTTTTTTGTAAGTGTTCAATAGAGCTTCTCACCCTGAATTAGAAGATATAACTCTTAGTTCAATTTGTGGCTTCAGCACTGAGATATAAGCTTTATAACTTTTATGCAAATGAGGAGCTAAAGCACATGGGGAATTTCCTTGGCTGCAGAAGCCCAGCAGTGTTCAGCTTTTGCAGCCCAGGGAATTCCCTGTGGGCTTTATCACCTAATATGCATTAAACTTCTTAAGCTTATATCTCAGCGCTGGAGCAACGGATTGATACAAGAGTTCTAAATCTCCTGATTCAGAGCGATGATCTTTATTGTACACTACCTTCACTTTAGTCAGCAAAGAACTGCTGACAGGTCCATTTTAATATGCACAAGCACTTGTGCATGCTAACAGTAACATCCAACAGCAATATACATGCAAAGCAGCTTAGGAGAAGGTAGTATTTGTGAGGATTTTTCCCAATTTTTCTTAACCATCCACACATTCCGGGGTTCCATTGGGCTGTCTGCAGGGCTTGAAGTTCATTTAGCTCCAATAGAACTGTTCTGGAGACTTTCTAGACTTATACATGATGCAATATGTACTCTTGTTGACCAAACCTGTCAATTGGTGGGACTGGTTGACCATCTAGTGTGTATGAGGTCCTCCCAACTCTTATCTAATGGCAGATGTTGGAGGCGAAAAAGTATGCCAAGTATGCATTTGTATGGGAGGACCATGAGAGATAACTCTATACTTCTCAGATGATGGTGTATCCTTAAGATCATCAGTTTATAACTGGTAGGGATCTGGCACAATGGGCATAATAGACAATTCATAGAAACATAGAAGATTGTCGGCAGAAAAAGACCACTGGGTCCATCTAGTCTGCCCTTTTAGTATTTTCTTTCTTATTATCTTAGGATAGATATATGTCTATCCCAGGCGTGTTTAAATTCTGTTATTGTAGATTTACCAACCACCTCTGCTGGAAGTTTGTTCCAGGTATCTACTACTCTTTCAGTAAAATAATATTTTCTCTCACATTGCTTCTGATCTTTCCCCCAACTAACCTCTCACTGTGTCCTCTTGTTCTTGAGCTCAGTTTTTTTACTAAAAACACTTCCCTCCTGAACCTTATTTAGTCCTTTAACATACTTAAAGACCCCCTCTGCCCCGTTCTCTTTAATGTGGTTGTAAGGGATCTGCAGATGATGACCTATCCTTATGATTGGCCGTCAAAGAACAACTGTGAGGGGTCCATATCCAAGAAAGCCCTATGATCCTACAGGGTCATGTACATTATATCACGGTCTCACGTCTTCTTATTCCTTGTGAGATGCTTCTACAACAGCTTTAGACGTTACAAGACAAGAAGCTGAATTCCAGTCTCCTGTGCATACAGTCGTGCTGGCATTTGTGCTGCACTGATAGTTTGATGGCTTGGAAGGGACACAGTCACATCTAAAATATAAAAGGTCTCACATCACAAAGAGATAAAATGTCAAAGCTCCAGGATCATATTGTCCACCGCAACGTAATAATAAAGGAAAATCGATTCCCTGATAGACTGCTACAAAGTTAAAACTGAGCAGGAAGCTAATAGTGGTATCAAATGAAAAGAAAAGCAATCCTGTATGATGTAACGGCGTCTATTACAGAGATAGAGCTTGAGCAATCAAGTTCAAAGAGAAGTAGGGCACATACACTGACCATGTACCAGATAGTACTAGATATAAAGGATAGAGTGGTAGATATGTAGTGTTTTGCAGCAGATCCTTCAGGTCCTGTACGTTGGTAGGTTCGGCCTCCATGAATCGGACTTGTTGGAAGCCAAGTTGGAGGCCAAGTCATTTTCTTGATCTCTTGTCATGTTCTTCATTCCTAAACAATTTCTGCTGTGTGACCAGGCATTGTTCTGCTGAAAGAGGCCATTGCCATTAGGGGGTCGCAATGCCGTGAAGGGGGAACTACTTCAATACCTAGTTTCCCACAATTCCCTTCGAGTAAAGACCAGAGACCACACTATTTTGTTAAAGAGGAAGTCTGGCAAGGGTTAAAAAATCAGTATGGGCAAGAGGTGGGGGAAGTTGAAATAACAAATCTGCTTACCGCTCCCCGAGCCTGTGCTGCGCTGTACGTCAGAACTCCTGGACCCAGTTAGCTGTCATTTTCTTCGCAGTTCTGGGTACGTCACAACCCGGCATCAACGTCACAGGCTGTGGAGATTTAGCCCACTCAACCAATCAGTGACTGCAGCGGTTTCCCACCCCAGTCACTGACATTTTTAGTTCCTCGACGGACTTCTCCTTTAACAATACAAACAAAGTTTTGAACAATACCAATGAGGTTCGCCAACCTTTACCAATTGCCCCCATATGAACGTATCAACCACTTTACAATCTTGAGACTTAGGTGGTCCTCAAAGCCCTTATACCCTGTCAGTTTCCCCATGGTCCTTCTCCTAAAACAGGATTTACCTTCAGCCAGTTTCCCCTTGCTTACTGCATCCCATTAACACCTGTGTAAACCATTTTATTGTTAATGACATGGGCTAATGCCCCATGAACCCAAGTGCTTTTTTTTTTACCCCAACCACCAGCCAAAACCATAATTGCTTAATAAGGGAGTCTAGAATCTTCTTGGTTCCTTCCCTGCACCTTCAGCCCCCATGGCCCATTCCTACACCTCCCCCTTTCCAACCAATCCCCCTTTGGCCTCACAACTACAGTCCCCAATATCCTTCCTTCTCTATTATTGTGCCCCTGGATAATCCACCCTGACCCCAGCAACCAATCAACTACTAGTCCCTCCAAATCCTGTCATGTAGGCCTCCCCCTAGGCTGCTGCCTGCAGTCCAGCCATACTTGATTCCATGTTTTGCGAGGATTCCCGGCAGGACATTGCCCAGACCATCCTGAGATTTTAATTCTTTAACCAACTGTAATCTAAGCTTATTCACACTTTGGAATTTGATATGGTTTGACTGTATTAGACTTAGCTGTTGCTGTTCAGTGTAGTGATAAGGATTATAAAAAAATACTGTACCGCTGGTGTATTAGCTCCACACTAACTCCATACTAACAGAGAATAAGCTGCATTGTTTTAGAAACATCCTATTACTAAGATACAGCATTAATAAATGTAATCTGACAGCTGCGTACACAACACCAGAAGGAATTACCAGAATGTGGACATCGCAGGACAAAGGATACGCACAATAGGAGGATCACCGAAGACGATAGGAAAGTAAACATAACAAGTCTCTGCCGTCTCAAATTCAGGTTAATTCTAATGCATGGTAAGCAACTCAAAGCAGCCAAGTGTCAAAAGATTATATGACTGGGACGGTTGCACACAAGTGTAATACAGGCACACTTATAAAATATAAGATAGATGCCATTTAGGGACAGGAGGTTTATTTTGGGGTATATTAAGAGGTTATCCTGTAAATCCTTAAAGGGGTTATCCACCTAAGAGCTAACAAATAAAATGTGCCCCGGTCTTACTCACCAAGTGCCCCTGAGTATTTTGAGCCATCTCCTGTCTTTCTAGCTGCTGCCATTCTTGAGTAACTAATTTTTCTAAAAGCCAATCTATATCCAAGATGGCAGCAGCCAGGAAACCACATTTCCCATCATGCATCTCCCTGATTGGTCCATTTACGTACTTGCCCCCTTAGCTTTCTTTCCTGCCTACTGCTGTCATTGCTACTGCACAGTAAACACAGGAGCAGAGCTGACGCGATCATGGTGTAGCTATGTGCTGCAAAACGGGCATCTGTTTACTGGGGGTGTAGTGTAGGTTTAGATCTCTGCTTGCTGATTGTGAAAGGAAAAATTCTAGTTCTATCCAGACTCTAAGAATATCCATGAAACTTACAATATACAGAGCTGTGACACAAAGACAGTTACATATGTCTGCATTCACTGACAGCAAGCAGAGATAAAACTATAACTTTTCATATTACAGAAACCTAGGTTCAAGGACACAAATAGGTCTATGGAAGAAACACATTCACAAGAAGTGAACAGGTGCATGGAGATGATGTCTCCAAGTCAATAGACAGCTAACCCGGCCCCAAAAGAGGAGATCACATGTCCTGCGTCTACAAAAGAAGTGGGGAAAAGGAAGCAGCACATTGTCAGAGTAGACACAGAGAAGATGATTTTAGACCTCCAGAGCGGGTAACTACTAGTAAAAAAAAAAAAAAGGAAAAGGGGTTAAAGATAAGTTATACATATTTACTAGACATAGGGTGATATTGGGATCGTTTAGAATATTGTTTTTGTTACCCGGATAACCCCTTTAATGCTGAAAGGGTACCTATCATTTAAACAAGCTTCTGACATGTTACAGACAAATGTCATAAGTTTGTATTGTTGAGACGTTTGCTAGAACAAAGGGGCAGACAAGCTTAGAAGCGCATGCTCTGACCCTCTGCTCCTTGTCCACTGATACTTCAGCAGTGAGCGCGGAGATGAAGGGGCAGAGCGCGCGCTGCTGAACGCATCTGCCCCTTCGTTCTAGCAGGTCAGGTTGAAGCACTGAAGGCCCGCCTCCAGTGCTTCAACCTCGCCTGGAAACCATGAATAGAATGGCACCATACACGGGAATCGGTCCGCGGTTAAAAATAGGGACCACGGCACCGGCGCAGTTCGATTCATGTTTAATTTTAAAGCGTGTACCTGATGGTACATCCTTTTTAAGGCTCTAATGCCCGTGTGGCTGTAACTAATCGTTGTCCCTGTCCCTGTTGCTGTAACTGATTGTCACCCCATCTCCTGTCAGCTATCAGTTGTGCATCTCCCGAATTAATGGGAAATGTGCAGCTAACAGCTGATAAAAGAAGGGCTGCTAACGGGTTCAGACTTTGCCACATGATCATCGAGCTGTATATTAGGCTCTGTAAACGAGCACCAATCTTGCAGATCATTTACCCAGTGCATCAGGCCATCTAATACTGGACACGAATATTGCTGCTAAACTTCTAAGCTTTATAACATCCTAAACAGTAAAAGGACCTTTACCAAACAATGCCAACTTAAAGCAAACGCAGAATAACTTGGATAAGTTAAAGCTTCACATAGTTATTATAACATGAAACAAGACAGGTCCGATTTAAAAAACAAGCCTTAGTACTTAACACCAAACGTGGAGTTAAGGGGTTAAAGAGGATTACTGCAATCAGATTTGCAATATCTCTTGTGGTTCAAAAGTTGTCAACATAGAAAGTTCTCATACAGGTTCATAACGTTTGCATCCAACAAAAAACAAGAAGTGCAACAGCAACCTTCAGGTGCAAGTGCACACAGTAGTGTCCAGGTTACCTTAACGTGGTGACATGGCACACTCTGTTTGATCAAATGGTTTGCTAAGATTCTCATTTTTAAATATCTATAGAGCAGGTTTTTGTTGTTTGTATGCGGGGGGGGGGGGGAGTATGTAAGTATGCAGGGTAAGCACTTGCACCTGTAGGTTGCTGTTGCACTACTTGTTTTTTGTTTTTTTTTTATCTGTGAACAGAAGCATTGGGGTTCTGACAATTTTTTGCTATATTTCTGTCTTTTGATTCAGTGCCTTCAGCTCTGTTTTTAGTACCATGGACAACACATTGAACAGGTTAAACAGCTGTGCATTACAGGGGGTGTTTTGATTATTAATGCGCATTTCAGTGTTGATAACTTTTTGACCACAAGAGATATTTGAAATTTGATTGCGGTGATCAATTTCTGAGACAATTCAGGTCTTGTCTTTAATATGCTACATGACCATGTTGGCGGCCATGTTCCGAACATAGCTTTAAAAATAGACCCCCTTTTCCATTATTTATATTCAGATACATTGTTTTCCCTTTGGTTTCTGAAACAAAAGGGTGTCCTGAGACTTTTGACACTGTATTAAATTATGGGCGCTAGATTTCTCCAGATAGGATGTTAATCTAGGGATTTATTTCCATCGCCATACAGTATTTGGAGTAAGGAAAGATTCCCCCCCCCCCCCTGGTATGGAGCTATTGGTATCTGCCTTAATAACATTTTATTTCCTTCCTCTGGATCAACACAGTAGGAATATAGGTTGAACTTGATGGACTCTTGTCTTTTATTAACCTTTTCAACTTTGTAACTATGTTATTGTTACTAATTTATAGCCCGTGGTATTCCCCTTGTTTCTCTCTGCTGGCACTAGTTTCTTCATGAACATATTGTTACCACTTGTAGTATTTCTTGACTAAATCACAGGTTGTATAAACAGGACATGACAGATCCTATATGGTCCTTTAAACCAAGGGCAATTGCCTTCAGGTCAGGTCACTCCAAGGTGACTGTCTGGCCTTGGTTGTGTATTGTGCAATGTTACCATTGCGTAAACTTCAAAACTTTCCTGAAAGAACAGTCCAGCGGGGGTGTTAAGGTTACACTTTGGTGTTGATCTGACTCAGGGGTGACATAGTTGCAGCAGAAGGCCACACAATTTTGAGAACCATCGTTTTAAGGACCACAACTTTTCCTTATGTTTCAAAATAATATAAATGCATCAACACTATGTTATAGCAATACACTTGTGAGTTACACACCATTTGTCTTGCTAATAGCCTAGAAGTTCAGGTTCTCTGGAAGGGCAGAAGATTTCTGGGTATATTCCTATATCTCGCTAATGCATTCTTGTTGGGGTCTTGACAGTTTGACAGTGTTTCAAGCATGCCCCAAGGCTTAGTCCAAATCCTAAAATTCAGACAAACTTCTTTTGCCCCATGTAGCTCATTGATGTCTTGGCTGCTGTCCTCTGGGGAGTATTCTCTCTCCAGTCTATAACACGTCTTACAAAGACTGGAATATAGTCTGCTTCCATCTTTGAACTCCTGGCAAGTCCTCCTGGTTGCACAGCAGCTTTCCAAGTCTCAGAAAAGCAAATACACCATTTCCCAAGTGATTTTTTTTCTCCACTACCTTGAGATCCCGGTGGAGTGGTCCATTTTTTGAAAAAGATGCCTGGTTCTAGCGCTTGGCTTCTTCCTGTATACCGGATTACTCTATGAACTTGAGGCGCCTCCATTAGAATCAAGCCTGGACGCATTACTGAGGGCTGGGGATATCGTTACACTGGGGACACTGGGTGTACCGGGCCCACCTCCAATGCATAGAGCGGGGCCGATGCATATGTAGAAACTGGTGCCAAGTGTGGGAACTGAGCAGCGCTTTGAAAAATGGAGTGTGCACGAGGATCTCTGCACCGGCGCATATAATAATGTCGGCAGGGCTCCACGGACATCTTTAAGCCCTCGCTTACATCACCCATTGGCCTTGCACCTATTACACGGGGAGATGCGTGGCCAGTGTTGAAAGACAATGATCAGTAGACAAGCAGGTGATTGTTAGATGATTGTTGTCTTTGATACACAGAGCGTTATCTGTCTTAATACTTTTTGCTGGCAGCTTCCTATCACAACACCGCTTGCCTCTTCAGCCCTAGACCCTGGGGTGCACCAAGATGAGGAGTCCGAGTGATGGTGCACCCACTGTATGTTAGTGTATGCAATTAAGAATCCTATTAGACAAAGCGATTTTTATCACTAACCTGAAATCGTTCACCATATAACACAGAACGATAGTTGTGGTTAGGAAGGTCTTAACAGCTTGGTTTACTGTGGTGAATATATTTAGAAGATATTACATGGTTAGGTTCCATCACAATACCCTATGGCAGGGTGACCTGTAAACCGTGCAGCACTGACTTCATCCAGACGCTGGAGGTGAAAGCAACCAGTGAGACTCCAGACTTTTATATAATTACCCCCTAAGGGCTTATTCACAAATCAGTCTGTTGCCATGATTTTTCTGCAGTAAACCATGATCTGACCAGACTGTGTCAATAGACCCTTAAGCTAAAAAGAGAAGGACTTTCACTCCTGTCATTTTGGAGGAACCTTATTTTAAAGGTCCAGGACCTTATGCATGTATCCTATCCTGTGGCAACACACCATGTCTGTCTCTCACAACTGTAATTGGGCTGGATCCCCCAGGACGACAACCTGAGCCCACGGACTCAACTCCTACCAGTGATTACTTGCTTATATTTGTCCCAATAATAAGCTGAACTTTTTAAATGTATTATGTATTAAAGTGAGCAGCGCACATGCGGATCGACGTTATACATAATATGATCATATATTTCATAGAGCAAGTTTAAGTGGGCAGGGACGGAATGTAGAAGAAGATGTCAATGTGCATGCTGGGAGATGTAGTTTCCCTGTTGGCACCATCTTCAAAATAGTCCCTTATACGGATTATGTGCTTTGCAGTGGACTTCGGAACTCCCAACATCATCACTCATGATAATGCCTTGCGCTCCGAAACAGTTCAAATGTTTGCGCTACTGTACGGACACTGTAATGTCAGCACAGTAGCGTGAAGATTTAAAGGAGAACTCTGGGCTGGGGTGACTTTTGGCAGAGTGCTGTGGAGAAGGAGGAAGAAAGAAGTGACATGCTCTTACCTTCCCTGCTCCAGCGCTGGTGCCGGTATCCTGCATCACTAATCCATTGGTCCCGACCTCTTCTGGGTCTGAATTGGGACCTGGGACGTGACTTGCCAGGCCCTCTTAACCAGTCAGTGGCTGTAGCGGGGTCCCACCTCGGCTGCTGACTGGCTGAGTGGACCTAACATGACACTCAGACCCAGAAGCGGCTGGGATTGGAGGACCGAAGCTGCAGGATACTGTCACCAGTGCTGGAGCAGAGAAAGGTGAGCATGTTACGTTTTTCATCCTCCCCCTCCCCAGCACTCTGCCAAAAATCACCCCAGGCTGGAGTTCTCCTTTAAACAGTTTCAGAGCTTGATGCCAGGAGTCCCGGATTCCAGTCCGTAGCACATCATCATCCGTGCACTGGCCATAATTACGCAATGTGTGAATGCTTCCTAACTGTTTAAGCCCCAACCAACCTCTGAAACTTTTCCTTTTCTGTCTTCCATCTTGAGACGAGCTCCATACACCTATAATGCAGTGAGGTGGGAGACCCCTTTCACTGGTGTGAGTGCAGGAGTTGTACGTCCTGGAAGGGCGCTGTGTAGCCCCAATCTAAAAAACTTTTTTTTTAATTGTCAGAAAGTTACATTTCTATGCAGATACGCAGCATTATAACACATGACAATGATTAGAAAATGCAGCACTATCCACAAGCTCAGCCTGGTGATCTCTCCTGGTGTCTAGCATTGTCCTCATGTGTCTTTTACAGCCATTGTGCTCGTCCCCCTTCCGCCCCCTCCCTCCCCCTCTCTTAGTACTTTGTAAAGTTCACTCCAATCATTAGCAGATTACCCTTTAACAGAGGGAAGCTCTACAGGGGAACAAGTTTTTACTTGCCAAGGTATCCGACAAGTGTAATTGCACAAGGTCTGCTTTGTTTAATCTTCTCAATTTCACGTCAAGTCAACCTGCTGTGTACAGTCTGTGCGGCACAGTCAGAGGCTGCGGGTAGTAGTGGACACAGGGGGCGATGATCCTATGAGAGTGCAACCCAGTAGTAAAACTGGATCGACACTGCGCTGACCAACCACAGATACTCC
This sequence comes from Dendropsophus ebraccatus, assembly GCF_027789765.1. NCBI lineage: Eukaryota > Metazoa > Chordata > Amphibia > Anura > Hylidae > Dendropsophus > Dendropsophus ebraccatus. Next base: position 25,247,358 of record NC_091465.1, read on the forward strand.
CCAGGTAAATCTCAGATAATATTTATTTGCATATTATTTTTTTTGTATTTTTTTTTTCACGTTTTTTCATCCATGTTATATATTTTATGTTATTATTTATGAATTTCTAATTGGAAAATACCATGTAAGGCCATGTTCACATGACAGTTTTCTGTGGCCTCTATTCATTGAATAGCGGCCGCAGAAAACCCTGTCATTGCACACTATGAAGCGAGCGGCTCCGGCCGCAAGCTCTATAGCGTGCAGTGGGGAGTTCTGATGCGGGCGCGCAAGGATGCGCCGGCATCAGAACTCTGCGGCGCTAGAGATCATCCGGCCAGTACTGCAGTACTGTCCGGGATGATCTTTAATGAGATCGGCCGTTCCGTGACCTGGCCGGTCTCATACAGCGTGTGAACATAGCCTTATATTGCATGTCTGTGTTGTTTTCATCTGTTACATGCTGAGCATAGACGGCTATGGACTATATATATGTGCCTATGATTTCATACAGAAGCACAGTGCACCCTTCTAGGGGAGACAATAGTGCTGCATGAATTCTCCATACAGAGGGACACATTGTAACCTGTCCTGGAAGCTTGGACCCCAAGATCTGAGCAGTTGACCAAATATACACCATAGATCTAAATATTAAATAATACAGGCGAACCTCAGCAATATTCTTGTTTATTCACCTCTCAGAATGTGACCGGCACAATAGGAACATGTGAGTGCTCAAACATTATAATAACATGGCTGAAACTGAGATATGGCCTCTAAATAGCATACTAGATTACTAGTACAAACACACTAGTCAAAGCGCTGCTAGGCTGGGTTCACACACGTTGAGTTTCCTTCCTTGAGTTTACACCCCCAAAAAATAAAAATGCAGTAATGCTATAAACTGCAATGTGGGAATACAGCCTCAACCCACCAATTTAGGTGGGATTGGTCGACAGCAAGAGAACTTACAGCAAATTTGGCCGAACGCAAACCTGATGGCTCGGCCATTGATTACAGTTTCCTGGAAAAGACAGATGTAGCTCTAGGAGCGACAGAGGGGAGCAAACGAGCGCTGGCAGCGCTGTCAGCCCATAGCAGATAGCAGCGGTCTGCTGCCGCCATTCCTATTCCACGGAGCGACGGCAGCAGATTGTTGATATATTAGTCGTTTGTCTTTCACCATGTTGAAAGACAAACGACTGCAACGATCAGCCAACATCCTTCATGTCGGCTGATCGTTGTGTTCTATTACACAAGACGATTATTGTCCGTCATGGCCGACATTGGCCGAATACAGCTGATAATCGTTTCGTGTAATAGGGCCTTAAAGTGTCACTGTCGTGAATTTTTTTTTTGCAGAAATCAATAGTACAGGCGATTTTAAGACGCTTTGTAATTAGGTTTATTAGCCCTAAAATGCATTTTTATAATGAAAAAGCAGTTCGAAGCTCTCCCCCCTGTCTTCATTGTTCTCCTATGGAGAGAGCTAAATAAAAGACCAAAACAGGACAAAAAAGAGTTAATCTACAAATACATCGCCCTTTATCTCCTCTGACAGTCACCACTGACCTCTCTGAGCTCTGATTACAGCTGTCACCCAGCTCTGTGTCTGTAATCCTCTGTTATCTGCTTTCTGCTGTCGGCTAACTCCTTCAAATCCATTCCTGGCTTTGGCTTCAAAAATCTGTCAGATAAATCTCTCTGTGTAAAGGCACCCTAAGAGTCTGGCAGTAGATAAAGCTATTGACAGCTATTCCTCCCATATACACATACAAGCTTGGCTCCTGTGAGCAGCCCCATGTTCTCAGCAGGAGGAGAGAAATTATCTGATGCCACTGATCTGACACTGATTCTCTCTTATGACGTTGCCATTGAGGGAGATTTGGAAGATCACTATATGGCTAGGTTCATACTATGTAAAAATGACAGCCATCTTAATAATTGGGGTCATTGCACAGATAACATCCATATTTGCACAATGACAACTGTTATTATTACATAGTGTGAACTTGTGCCCGTGGTGAGCGTCAAGATTGGCCTCAGGACTCCGCCAGGCTCTGGGATCTCCGACGCTGACACGTCACAACCCAGCTGTGGATCTGTCCGCTCAGCCAGTCAGTGACTGGGCTGGACGCTGCTCCAGTAGCTGAGTGGCAGTCCATCAGTCAGGACAGGCCTTTTCCCCCCGAGTTGTGACGTCATCACAACTTGGGGGGAAAATGCCTTCCAGCAAGGGTCCCAACACTCTCACCTACTACGGTATGTGACCCCCTCCCCCCACTTGTTTCTTGTACTTGTAATTTACCAGTAATTGCAGGTTATTATACAGCACACATCTACTATTCATTGCCGTGTACTATGTATTGATTTCACCCCTACATTGCTTACGGCTTTTATTATTATACACCTATTAAACACATCATTGGTATTTAGTACGTCTGATTGTTTTACATGATAATCTCCATAGTGTAGAGCTGAGAAGTGGCAATTATTTATAATATACACCAAAGGCGAACAAGGTTATAGAGTAAATCCCTGGACAAGCAATCCATACTTTACACATATGATGGATGTGATAACCCACAAAGGTGTCCCCCGAGCCGCTATGCACGTCCACATGAGACAATACATGCAATCCCTCCCAACATGTACATGTGAATACTCATATAAGGCCACTATGTATAACACACAGCTGAGCCTACTAATTTAGGTCTAATAGGCTGATGATCTATTGCGAAGATGGAAAACCTTCGGCCCTCCAGCTGTTGCAAAACTACAATTCCCATTATGCCTCGACAGCCAAAGCTAAAGCTTTGGCTGTCCAGGCATGATGTAAATTGTAGTTTTGCAACAGCTATAAGACCGAAGGTTCCCATCCCTAATCCAATGTGTATGGGGACACCTGACTATACCCAATGCCAAATGTTGAATCCAATATGCCATAGAAGCTGCTGTCCATGGTCTCCCTCACACACACGTATTTCACATACAGTTGTGGATTTGCAATTGCAAAAGTAAAAGACTCACTGATTTCTATGTCCCCATGCCCAAATCTGGGGTTTTCACTGCTCCCTGTTGGGGGTTGCAATCTGTTCCGTAAAAATTGATGACCTGCACTTATTTGGCCCAGGGTGCCCATGGAAGTCAGTGGGTCAGTGAAAAATATGGTTGGCATATGGATAACTGTTCCCTGTCTCTATATGTGTATTGGTTGCCCTAGACTCCAACCGGCGGCCATCTGGTGTTGTCTGCGAATCTGTGTACATGGATGACATACACATCATAGGGATGCACTGGGGGAGGAGGGGGGGGGGTTCAAACTCAGTTCCATTGAAGTTTAATTGCAAACCACACCTGAACTGGAGATAAGAGAGGGGGAAAAGTCGCCATGTTTTTGTAGTGCTGGATAACCCCTTTAATCATGGCCGTTGTTGCGAATTGCAACATGGGCTGTGATTAATTGAAAATATACACTCACCGGCCACTTTATTAGGTACACCTGTCCAACTGCACGTTACCACGTTAATTTCTAATCAGCCAATCACATGGCGGCAACTCAGTGCATTTAGGCATGTAGACATGGTCAAGACAATCTCCTGCAGTTCAAACCGAGCATCAGTATGGGGAAGAAAGGTGATCTGAGTGCCTTTGAACGTGGCATGGTTTACAGAGAATGGTCCGAAAAAGAAAAAACATCCAGTGAGCAGCAGTTCTGTGGGCGGAAATGCCTTGTTGATGCCAGAGGTCAGAGGAGAATGGGCAGACTGGTTCGAGCTGATAGAAAGGCAACAGTGACTCAAATAGCCAACCGTTACAACCAAGGTAGGCAGAAGAGCATCTCTGAACGCACAGTATGTCGAACTTTGAGGCAGATGGGCTACAGCAGCAGCAGAAGACCACCCGTTACTAGCATGGTGTACCTAATAAAGTTGCCGGTGAGTGTACATTGCACTGACGTCAATGGAATCCCGGCCGGAGTGTATACACTCTGTATACACTCCAGCCAGGATTCCAAGAGGCCGCAGACAAAACTGACATGTCAGTTTTGTGCGGTTGCTATTCATTGGACAGCGGACGCACAACACAGACAGTTCAGACAATGTAAAGAGCGGCTCTGGGTGCACTTTACATTGTCTGCTATGGGTAATTGGGATGCGGAATTCGCCGTTCTGTGACATGGCAGGGTCACAGAACGGCCGGTGTCATACTGTGTGTGAACCCGGCCTTACTGTGTAATAGGACCTTTAATCTCCCTGACTCCCCCATATACATGCAAACTCAGCTCAGCCAAGCATACATGTGTTTCAACAGCAAGGAAAAATAAGCTACTGCCATGGCTATGCAATGCCGTATCCCCTGTGAGAAGAAAGAATCAACTATGCTGCAATTCAACATTCTGACAAGAAGGGACAAGCATGCAATAAACTTCAATGAGGAGTGACAGCACGTGCATTGTCTGCTGTCCCTGAGCACATGGGACTAACCCCAGTCCATTCTCAGAATTGTTCAGGGTTCTTGCAGTCTAACCCCCAACTATCAATGCTTTATGGCCTATCTTGTCATTAGGTTACTAGAGATTATATTTGGAAACCAGCTAGGCTACTACAATTGGATATTGTAACTCTCTGAAGGTTGAACAAGTAATAATGGCTATGATACCAATAATCAGAGGTTTGATGACGCCAGAAAGAAATGCAAAATGTAATTGCAATTGAAGTTTATGGTGGTATGTTCTGTCCTTCAAAGCATACTCATTCCTCTACATCAGGGGTAGGGAACCTTGGCTCTCCAGCTGTTTCAAAACTACAACTCTCATCATGCCTCGACTGCTAAAGCTTTGGCTGTCCAGGCATGATGGGAGTTATAGTTTTGCAACAGCTGGAGAGCCAAGGTTCCTTACCCCTGCTCTACATGCATGTCCCACTACACGCTCACCTACTACGTGCTTCATTTACGAGTAATTTACCAGTAATTGTATGTTATTATATACATAAATCTTCTTTGTTGTGTACAAGGTATGCATTTTGCACTTATTACCAGTACTGCTTATTGCTTAAAGGAGTTATCCAGTGTTACAAAAACATGACTCTTCCAGAGACAACACGACTCTTGTCTCCAGTTCAGGTGTATTTTGCAAGTAAGCTCCATCCACTTCAATGGAACTGAGTAGCAAACTGGAGACAAGAGTGGTGCTGTCTCTGGACGAAAGTGGCCATGTTTCTCTAACGTTCGATAACCCCTTTAAAGCGACTCTGTACCCACAATGTGCCTCCGCCAAACCGCTTGTACCTTCGGATAGCTGCTTTTAATACAAGATCTGTCCTGGGGTCCGTTCGGCAGGTGATGCAGTTATTGTCCTAAAAAACAACTTTTAAAATTCTGTTTATAATAAATGAGTAACCTAGTAGTATTGATCTCCTGTTGTTAGATATGCAGCAGAAAGTGGGCAGACTGACACCCGAGGCTGAGCTGGCGAGACGATGCCTACAACTGAGCGAGGAACGTGGTCAGCCAGAGAGGTTGGACCATTCCACCCATGAGTGGAAAGCCCTCCATCTGGCTTCCTGGAATGGGAACACTCGTTTTGTTAAACAACTCCTACAACAAGGAGAAAAGATTGAGGACAGGTAGGTGTATATAGCCACTTATGCCCCCTCACACCTCAATGGCTCGGTCTCTTTTGCAGATATAAATCTTGAGAACACAAGGATTTGTTGGGTTCCAATGTCCATTCAAGAAGTCGATTCTTCTCCGTCCTTAAGTGTTAATCCTATGCACACGCTGGCCATTATTGACACATTAAATAGGCGACCGGGCAACCGAAAGGAGATGCCAGGACAATGGATGTGATTTCAATGAGAGGAATGTTGGAGACATACGGGGACATTTCTGACATTCAAGCCATTACTTACGCTGGCTGTGCCGGGACTTGACAAAGCAATTATTGTTAATCCTTAAAAGAGATTCGTTTCCAGTCATAAGAGATCTATAGGAGTTTATAACGTTGTTGATTTGCCAATGTTAGCCTGCTTTATATAATAATAATAATAATAATAATAATAATAATATTTACGTCTGGTTCTGCAGTTCACTGCATGGAAATAAGCAGCAATCTTAGGCAGCTACTGAGAGTACATACAAAGCTGTGCCAAGTGTATAAAAAAGAGCAATTGGTCACTTATATCATGTGATCAGTAAGAGTGAGGGGACTCAAACCCCCACCAATCTTCTAATGATTGGTTATCTTAGGCTTTGTTCACATATGCATTGTTTTCCCATTCATCGGTTCCACCAATAAAGCAGAAGTATGGAAAAAGAATTAAAGGGGTAGTTCACCCAAATTTTTTTTCTTTTAAATCAACTGCTGCCATGAAGTGCCAGAGATTTGTAATTTACTTCTATTAAAAAATCTCAAGCCTTCCAGTACTTATCAGCTGCTGTATGCCCAACAGGAAGTTGTATTATTTCTAGTCTGGAGAGCAGGAGAGGTTTTCTATGGGGATTTGCTACTGCTCTGGACAGTTCCTGACATGGACAAAGGAGGCAACAGAGAGCACTTTGTCAGACAGGAAAGAAAACACCACTTCCTGCTGGACACACAGCAGCTGATAAGTACTGGAAGACTTAAGATTTTTTAATAGAAGTGAATTACAAATCTCTGGCACTTCATGGCACCAGTTGATTTGAAAGAAAAAATTTTTTGGTGGACTACCCCTTTAAGCTAAAATTCCCCCCCGCCCTATTAAAAATCATTTGCCTTACACATCCATGGGAAGGTAACTTGATGGGTGGCGGGTTCTAGCATTATTATTTCCATTGTCCGCATTAGGCCATGCTCACACCTTCACTGACTGCTCTTGTAAGCAGCTTTTACATCACATTGAGGCTAGGTTCATACTATTCATTGTGCAAATAACGTGTTATTTAAAAAATAATGGACGTTATTTGCGCAATGACGGCTGTAATTATGAAGGACGGGTGTCATTATTACTTAGTGTGAGCCTAGCCTGAGTTCTGTCCCTACATTCACAGATGTATTCAGGCCTTTCTCTTGCCATCCCTCAGGAACTCTGCAATCTGTCATCTGAGGCGAGATGCTCATCTCTCCTCATGGCAGATGTGGCCCTTTTTCAAGCTGTACACAAATAGACTGCAAGAATACTGGATGCATTAATAGTCCTTACAAGCCATAGTATATGGACACTATATGGGAAAAAAATCAACCTAATATCAGGAAGCTGGATGAATAGAAGACTGAAAGCAGTAGATTGACATGGGTGGTGCTATGCAGAACTCCTCCTTTCCACAGGCATAACAGTATTTTTTTCCTACAAAACATACCACATTACCAGTAAACCTTCGGCTGTCCAGGCATGATGGGAAATGTAGTTTTACAACAGCTGGAGCGCCAAAGGTTCCCCATCGCTGGTATAAACCAACACAATCATTGAGGGGGGCACTTTAGATTTTCCTATGACATCCCCTCCTCCCAAGCGACTTATGGATTTCTCATAAAAATCCTTGTATTGAATTGTTTTCAGATTATCATAGGCTGATAAAACATATCTATTGTCTTCTTCAGGGATGATCTTGGCTGGACCCCTCTTCACTGTGCAGCATCCAATGGTCACTTAGCTACAGCAAAGCTCTTGATCCAGAGAGGAGCTTCAGTGAATGCAGAGGACGCTTCGGGCTGCACTCCTCTCCACCATGCTGCATGGAGCGGCCATACACACTTAACCGATATGCTGTTAAACCGTAGCTCCAGCCCTACAGCCCCTACAATAGGAGGTCTAACAGGTTTACACCTAGCTGCAGCCAATGGCCATACACTCATTGTACAGTTATTGCTGAAGAAAAATATAGACCCGTGTATTGGGGACAACAACAAGTGGAGTCCATTGCACTGGGCAACCGTGAGCAATCAAGTCCATATCATGGATCTGTTATGTGAACACAATGTCTCCCTCGATCTGGAGGCTTTGGGGAATTTGACCCCTTTGCATGTTGCAGCTGAGACTGGAAAATTGGAGGCTCTGAACTACCTCCTGGAAAAAGGAGTCGATGTGAACGTTCAAGACCTGCTGGGCAGGACAGCATTGGCAATTTCAGCTAGTAATGGAAATTTAGAGGTATGTATTAGGGCATGACAAACACACAAACAAGTGACACCCCCCCCCCCCCTTCCTCTACGTATACCCCCAGACCCGGTACACACTTTTAGTAACTAAAACATCTTTGTTTACTTAGGCCTCATTCACGCAATCTGTGCTGTAAAAAAATAGGTCATGTCCTAGTGCGGAGGAGGATCGTGGCACGGATCCCGCAATAGAAGTGCAGCCCCCCGCCGCCTAGCAGCAGTGACGACAGGAGCAAATAAATTGACAACTACTTGACTACTTCCCCCATACCGGCCGGCTTATACACTTCACCAGAAGTAACATGGGCTACGCTGGTCCGTGCTGGCGCCGGGAGAAGAAGGCAACAAGGGACAACGCCACTAACCGGCCGGCACGGGGGAAGTAGATGAGTAGTTGTCAGTTTATGCGCTCCTGTCATGTCTGCTGCTGTGTGGCGGCAGGGGGGGGGATGCACTTCTATTTGGTGATCTGTGCCGAAATCTTCCTCCGCACTAGAACATGTCCTATTTTTTTATAGCACGGATCGTGGTGGGGGTCGCGGCATGGATCATGTGAATGAATTGATTTGAATGGGTTCTAAAATTGTCTGTGGTCGTGGATCGGCGATGATGGACAATTTTACGGGACGTGTGAAAGGAATCTGATGTTCTTATTTATTGTACTCAAGAAATGCGAGACAAGTAGTAAACCCAAGTCTTTGATCTGGAAGACAAACACAAATGCTTGAAGTCTAGGTGACTTATACATGGAAGAGTCTTAGGGCCTTATTACACCAACAGATTATCTGACAGATTTTTTTAAGCCAAAGCCAGGAGTGGATTTGAAAAGGGGAGAAATCTCAGTCTTCCCTATATTACTTGTTCTCTATTTATAATCCATTCCTGGCTTTGGCTCAAAAAATCTGTCAGATAATCTGTTGGCATAATAGGCCCTTAGGCTACCCATAAGTTTTAACCCCTTTAAGTTCTTTAAGAGTAACTATCACTTTAAAGACTGTATCTGATTATTCTCTTTGTCTCCTTCCTCTTTTCGGGTAGATTGTTCAGTCACTTTTGGATAATAAAGCTCAGCTGAACATTGCAGATAATCATGGACGCACGGCCCTACACAAAGCTGCGGCAGCGGGACATCTAGATGTAGTACGGACGCTCGTCCAGAACGGGGCCTCACTGAATATTAAGGACAGCCTGGGCCTCACACCAATGCAGAGAGCAGCCATGATGGGACACAGTCAAGTATCTACATATCTGCAGGGGGCACTACCCACAGTTCAGAATATACTTTAATCCTGACCCTGAAAATGACTATATTTTGTAGCACAAATGATTTCAATGGAACTGTGTTTGAAACCCCACCCAATCTGGAGACAAGAGAGGGGGAAAAGTGGCCATGTTTTTGTAGCGCTGGATAACCCCTTTAAATTTCCCCAACCCTGGGCTCTGCTGCTCAATAGGATAGAGTTGAATAGTAAATAGTTATACTTCTTATATCGGATGTCCTGTATTTTCTGCATTTTTATTTAAAGCCTAACTGTCATCATTTTTTTTTATTGCAGAAATCAGTAGTATAAGCAATTTTAAGAAACTCTGTAATAGGTTTTATCAGCCAAAAAAGCCTCCTTCTGTCCTCAAGAAGCAATCTCCCAGCCTCCCCCCCTGACTTCTTATCTGTGCATTATCAGGCAAACACGTCTTCATTAGAGAAGCCAGTGAAGACGGGTTCTGCTCTCTCCATTCTATCCTTATGGAGGGGGGAGGGGCTGAAGGAGATGAGGGAGCAGGAAGAGGTGACATGAAGGTCAGCTGTTTGTAGACTCTCTGGGCACCTAAACCACAGGATTCTGGGGTCAGAAAGGTCAGTGCTTATCTATGAACTTACTGAGAGAAGATTGCAGGGTGTTGTGCTGTGCAGGACTGCTCCGTGCTCAGTCACTCCTAACAGCCCCTCCCCTCTCCATAGCCACATAATGGAGACAGAAATCCTGCTTCATCTAATGTGAGGGGGGAGGCTGGGAGATTGCTTTTTCAGTCCAGAAGGAAACTCTTTTAGTACATAAAACCTATTACAAAGTTTCTTAAAATCGCTTGTACTGTTGATATTTATTGTTTTAAAAAAAATGACCCTGAAATGACAGTTACGCTTTAATTATTGCATCATCTGAAGTGCCTGTTGTCAGATTTATGCCTCATGCATCAGAACCCTTCCATTTAAAGAAAAGTAATGTCGCTATAAGAGGGGAGTAAGGCCGTATTACACGCCACGATTAAAGAGGAGGAAGCGAGGTTGACCTGTCAGATCAGTGCTCACTTCCTCCTCGCTCCCCAATCGCTGTTTGTGCTATTACATGCACAGACAGCGAGCCGGGGCCACAGCAGGAGGGGCTGTCTGGATGATCCTTAGGGCCCTATTTCACCGGACGGTTAACGTTTGTATAATCGTTAACGATTAACGATCTCAAACGACCGCTATTGTGAAAGACCTGAAAACGATCACTCATTTCCATGGAACGATAATCGTTACTTATGATCGTAATTGCGATAGTTTTTTATTCGCTATTTATTCACTATTGCGGTTCAGGGAAGAAAAAGAGTGCTGCACCTCACACCTATGGCTGATACTAGTACCTCTCGGCTAAATAAAAAACACATCAGAATTTTGTGAATGAATTGATCAAGCTATACTGCCCCATGTACCTCGTGCCGGTATCTGATACACATGGGTCACCTATGTGTATCAGATACCGGCACGAGGTACATGGGGCAGTATGGCTTGATCAATTCATACACAAAATTCTGATGTGTTTTTTATTTAGCCGAGAGGTACTAGTATCAGCCATAGGTGTGAGGTGCAGCACTCTTTTTCTTCCCTGAACCGTTATTCACTATTGCGTTCATATCTATTGCGAACGACCGAACGACGTCTTATTCAATGCGAACGATTTGCGAATGTTTTGCGAATGAGCAACGATAAAAATAGGTCCAGGTCTTATAAAGCCATCAACGATTTCTCGTTCGGTCGTTAATCGTTAACTGCATTTCAACCAAACGATTATCGTTTAGATTCGAACGATTTAACTATAGTCTGAACGATAATCGTCCGGTTGAATAGGGCCCTTAGATTGTCTGGATGGCCCATTGAAGAGAGCAGCCATCTGCTGCCCCCCTCCTATTGCATGGAACAATGGCCTGCAGACCCTTGATATCGTGATTGGGATTTTTTGAACTGTTGAAAGACCACAATCAGCTGACATCATGCATGTCGGCTAATCGTGGTCTTTTAACAGCCACTATAAGGGTCCATTTACACAGAAAGATTATCTGACAGATTATCTGGCTTTGAAGCCAAAGTCAGAAACAGACTATAAACAGAGATCAGGTCATAAAGGAAAGCCTGAGATTTCTCCTCTTTTCAAATCCATTCCTGGCCTTGGCTTCAAATCTTTGGCAGATAATCTGTCAGATAATCTTTCTGCGTAAATGGAGCCTTATGGTGCGTTTACACAGGCAGATTTATCTGACAGATTTTGGAAGCCAAAACCAGGAATGGATTTGAAAAAAGGAGAAATCTCAGTCTTTCCTTTATGACCCGTTCCCTGTTTATGGTCTGTTCCTGGCTTTGGCTTAAAAAATCTGTCAGATAAATCTGCCTGTGTAAACGCACCATTACACCAAACAATTAACGTCCAAGTACAGCTTATAATCATTTGGTGTAATAGGGCCCTAAGCTACAGAAAGACTTCATTGCCACTGGTTTATCTCCAATGAGAACAAAAGGACTGGGTGCCAATATTCAACATGCCCAATCCTTATGTCCCCAAGACCATTTTATACATAAAAAAGATAGCAGAATTTGAATCACTCTAATGAGTTTTGAGGCTTCTACTCAAAGGAGAAGTCTGGCTAAAATCAAAACTACAGTGTCGGCAGGGGGTAGGGGACACTTAATAAAGAAACTATGCTTACCAGACCTCGTGCCTGTGCTGCGCCTCCTGGCTTTAGGGTACGTCGCGACTCAGCCGAGATGTCGTGAAAGAGTAGGATTTAGCCGGCTCAGCCAATCAGTGTCCCGTCCCAGTCACTGACTGGCTGAGTGGGGCATCCGTCAGCTGGGTTGTGATGTAGCAGGAGGGGAAATAAGAAGAGTGTGGGCAGGGGTGCAGAAGCGGGACACAGCGCAGCCACCAGGACAGGTAAATATACCTTCTTTATTATGTTCCCCCCACCCCCTGCCTGGATTGACCCACCCGCTGGACTATAAGCTAGATATAGCATATATTGTGAATATAAAACCTAGTTGTGTTATGTCTCTACACACTCATATATATCAGTATTCACAGATTACATATTATATATCAGGATGCAAATTAAAATTATTAAATTGCATTTTCACTTCAGTCATTTGACATTACTTGTCCACATGAATAAGACCCACTGTGACTACAGGTAATAGCCGCCATTATACTTCGCCTTCACTGACCCCCAATGCCATATACATACAATATATATCACATTCACCCCCGCTGTCTCTATTTCTCTTGGTGTTTCTTATTATGAACCACAAAGCCCAGCACGTACATTGCTATGGATAAAAGTCAGGTGCTGCATTTTCCCATTTTTCAGCAATATTTCGGCAAATGACAACTTTTCCTTCAGGATTAAAATAAGCCGATATATATCTTCATGTAATAAAATGAGTTTGTTTTATTTTCAGCCATAACTGACTAATATTGTTGTTTACAACTAAACTTCATTATCACTGGAAGAGGCTACTTAACATGCGGCACAATGCCATTGTAATGCATCACATGTCTATCTGCATTCTCCTTGTCTTACCCCATAACAATTCCGGCATGTCGGTCTTTTGTTCATGTGTGGGAATAGCGTGTTCTCATTGCTTCTGGGAAAGTGAATGAATCATACTCAAAAGGTTTTATAGTAACCATGGTAGAGTCACAGTGAGCTCTAGTGACCCCTGCTGGCTGCTCTGTGTTACTGCATTATAGCTGCAGATCTGCATTCCAAGTATCTGGCCTGAAGGACGCCCCACGTATCTGATATCAACTGTAAATTCTGTATAAAAAAAATAAACAATAATAATAATAATAGCAATGAATTTACATGCAAAAATAATCATCAACATCATCATCATCTATCTGCAACTATACGGGCTAGTCACAAGATGGCAGAACTTTATCTACATCATTTTTCTTTTCTGGGTCCTAAAAGAAGCTTACAGCACTCAGATATCTCAAGGATAAAACCAGCATTAAGACCCAAAAGCAGCATTAAGACCCAGAGACAAAAACCAAAGCTAAGCAGATAATAAATAAGAAGCAAAAGCAGTACAAACTGGGATGAACAGCGACCACCGATACTGAAACAAAGGCCGACATAAAGACTAGCTACAAAACTAGCTCCACCAGACTGACCAAGGTAACGCAGGAGCATCACCAGACTGACCAAGGGGATGCGGGGCCTCACCAGACTGACCAAGGGGACGCCGGGGCCTCACCAGACTGACCAAGGGGACACCGGGGCCTCACCAGACTGACCAAGGCAATGCCGGGGCCTCACCAGACTGACCAAGGGGACGCCGGGGCCTCACCAGACTGACCGAGGGGACGCCAGGGCCTCACCAGACTGACCAAGGGGACGCCGGGGCCTCACCAGACTGACCAAGGGGACGCCGGGGCCTCACCAGACTGACCAAGGGGACGCCGGGGCCTCACCAGACTGACCAAGGGGACGCCGGGGCCTCACCAGACTGACCAAGGGGACGCCGGGGCCTCACCAGACTGACCAAGGGGATGCCGGGGCCTCACCAGACTGACCAAGGGGACGCCGGGGCCTCACCAGACTGACCAAGGGGATGCCGGGGCCTCACCAGACTGACTAAGGGGACGCCGGGGCCTCACCAGACTGACCAAGGGGACGCCGGGGGCCTCACTAGACTGACCAAGGCAATGCCGGGGCCTCACCAGACTGACTAAGGGGACGCCGGGGCCTCACCAGACTGACCAAGGGGACGCCGGGGGCCTCACTAGACTGACCAAGGCAATGCCGGGGCCTCACCAGACTGACCAAGGGGACGCCGGGGCCTTACCAGACTGACCAAGGCAATGCCGGGGCCTCACCAGACTGACCAAAGGGACGCCGGGGTCTCACCAGACTGACCGAGGGGATGGCGGGGCCTCACTAGACTGACCAAAGGGACGCCGGGGTCTCACCAGACTGACCAAGGCAATGCCAGGGCCTCACCAGACTGACCAAGGCAATGCCGGGGCCTCACCAGACTGACCAAGGGGACGCCAGGGCCTCACCAGACTGACCAAGGGGACGCCAGGGCCTCACCAGACTGACCAAGGGGACGCCAGGGCCTCACCAGACTGACCAAGGGGACGCCGGGGCCTCACCAGACTGACCAAGGCAATGACGGGGCCTCACCAGACTGACCAAAGGGACGCCAGGGTCTCACCAGACTGACCAAGGGGATGGCGGGGCCCCACCAGACTGACCAAGGGGACGCCGGGGCCTCACCAGACTGACCAAGGCAATGACGGGGCCTCACCAGACTGACCAAAGGGACGCCAGGGTCTCACCAGACTGACCAAGGGGATGGCGGGGCCCCACCAGACTGACCAAGGGGACGCCGGGGCCTCACCAGACTGACCAAGGGGTGGCCGGGGGCCTCACCAGACTGACCAAGGCAATGACGGGGCCTCACTAGACTGACTTCTAGTCTCACCAGACTGACCAAGGGGACGGCGGGGCCTTACCAGACTGACCAAGGGAATGCCAGGGCCTCACCAGACTGACCAAGGAGATGCTGGGGCTTCACGAGACTGACCAAGGTGACCCTGGGGCCTCACCAAACTGACCAAGGGGACGCTGGGGCCTCATCAGACTGACCAAGGGGATGTCAGGGCCTCACCAGACTGACCAAGGGGAAGCCATCTGCCTTACCCATAACCAAGCTTTACCATTTGAGAAAATAAAGAGCCTCATCCATAACGACCACAAAAGACTTTAATACGCCCCCTCTAATATGAATGACAGCTTAGAGTATTAAGAACTGATGTTTTTGGTTGTCATTATGATTTAAAAAGAGAAAACAAAGAAGTTTGACAATAAATGGCTTCACCCAACCACTAACCATGGGTGGGAAAATAGTTTTTAAGGCATTCATATACTCTGAAAAAGTAGAAGAAGGCAAAAATTCTGCCGGAGTATGTAAACTTTTTAGCAGAACTGTATATACTACATGAGGGAACAAAGAGAACCTATATACTACACAGGAGCACAAAAGAGAGGGAAGCTTAAAGTCAATGTACCATCAGGATTAGTGAATTTTTTTTTTTTTAGTATCCTCTCTGCGTCAACACACTGATACTGGTGGTGCAGTCCTTTTTTCAAAATGCTGTCCGGTTCCCATGCACAGCAATGTTTTCTTCTCTGAGCACTGGAGGTAGACCCAGCGCCCCCAGTCTAAGGGCCCTATTCCACCGGACGATTATCGTTCGCATAATCGTTAACGATTAACAATCTCAAACGACCGCTATTGCGAAAGACCTGAAAACGTTCACTCATTTCCATGGAACGATAATCGTTACTTATGATCATATTTGATATCTCAAGGATAAAACCAGCATTAAGACCCAAAAGCAGCATTAAGACCCAGAGACAAAAACCAAAGCTAAGCAGATAATAAATAAGAAGCAAAAGCAATACAAACTGGGATGAACAGCGACCACCGATACTGAAACAAAGGCCGACATAAAGACTAGCTACAAAACTAGCTCCACCAGACTGACCAAGGTAACGCAGGAGCATCACCAGACTGACTGAGGGGACGCCAGGGCCTCACCAGACTGACCAAGGGGACGCCAGGGCCTCACCAGACTGACCAAGGGGACGCCGGGGCCTCACCAGACTGACCAAGGGGACGCCGGGGCCTCACCAGACTGACCGAGGGGACGCCTGGGCCTCACCAGACTGACCAAGGGGACGCCAGGGCCTCACCAGACTGACCAAGGGGATGCCGGGGCATCACCAGACTGACCAAGGGGACGCCGGGGCCTCACCAGACTGACCAAGGGGACGCCGGGGGCCTCACTAGACTGACCAAGGCAATGCCGGGGCCTCACCAGACTGACCAAGGGGACGCCGGGGCCTTACCAGACTGTCCAAGGCAATGCCGGGGCCTCACCAGACTGACCAAGGCAATGATGGGGCCTCACTAGACTGACCAAAGGGACGCCAGGGTCTCACCAGACTGACCAAGGGGATGGCGGGGCCTCACTAGACTGACCAAGGGGACGGCGGGGCCCCACCAGACTGACCAAGGGGACTCCGGGGCCTCACCAGACTGACCAAGGGGACGCCGGGGGCCTCACTAGACTGACCAAGGCAATGCCGGGGCCTCACCAGACTGACCAAGGGGACGCCGGGGCCTTACCAGACTGACCAAGGCAATGCCGGGGCCTCACCAGACTGACCAAAGGGACGCCGGGGTCTCACCAGACTGACCAAGGGGATGGCGGGGCCTCACTAGACTGACCAAAGGGACGCCGGGGTCTCACCAGACTGACCAAGGGGACGCCAGGGCCTCACCAGACTGACCAAGGGGACACCGGGGCCTCACCAGACTGACCAAGAGATTGCCGGGGCCTCACCAGACTGACCAAGAGATTGCCGGGGCCTCACCAGACTGACCAAGGCAATGACAGGGCCTCACTAGACTGACCAAAGGGACGCCGGGGTCTCACCAGACTGACCAAGGGGATGGCGGGGCCTCACCAGACTGACCAAAGGGATGCCAGGGTCTCACCAGACTGACCAAGGGGACGGCGGGGCCTTACCAGACTGACCAAGGGAATGCCAGGGCCTCACCAGACTGACCAAGGAGATGCTGGGGCTTCACAAGACTGACCAAAGGGACGCCGGGGTCTCACCAGACTGACCAAGGGGATGGCGGGGCCTCACCAGACTGACCAAAGGGACGCCAGGGTCTCACCAGACTGACCAAGGGGACGGCAGGGCCTCACCAGACTGACCAAGGGGACGCCGGGGCCTCACCACACTTACCAAGGCGATGCCGGGGCCTTACCAGACTGACCAAGGGAATGCCAGGGCCTCACCAGACTGACCAAGGGGACGCCGGGGCCTCACCACACTTACCAAGGCGATGCCGGGGCCTTACCAGACTGACCAAGGGAATGCCAGGGCCTCACCAGACTGACCAAGGAGATGCTGGGGCTTCACGAGACTGACCAAGGTGACCCTGGGGCCTCACCAAACTGACCAAGGGGACGCTGGGGCCTCATCAGACTGACCAAGGGGATGTCAGGGCCTCACCAGACTGACCAAGGGGAAGCCATCTGCCTTACCCATAACCAAGCTTTACCATTTGAGAAAATAAAGAGCCTCATCCATAACGACCACAAAAGACTTTAAGCTGTCATTCATATTAGAGGGGGGGTATTAGAGTATTAAGAACTGATGTTTTTGGTTGTCATTATGATTTAAAAAGAGAAAACAAAGAAGTTTGACAATAAATGGCTTCACCCAACCACTAACCATGGGTGGGAAAATAGTTTTTAAGGCATTCATATTCTCTGAAAAAGTAGAAGAAAGCAAAAATTCTGCCGGAGTATGTAAACTTTTTAGCAGAACTGTATATACTACATGAGGGAACAAAGAGAACCTATATACTACACAGGAGCACAAAAGAGAGGGAAGCTTAAAGTCAATGTACCATCAGGATTAGTGAATTTTTTTTTTTTTTAGTATCCTGTCTGCGTCAACACACTGATACTGGTGGTGCAGTCCTTTTTTCAAAATGCTGTCCGGTTCCCATGCACAGCAATGTTTTCTTCTCTGAGCACTGGAGGTAGACCCAGCGCCCCCAGTCTAAGGGCCCTATTCCACCGGACGATTATCGTTCGCATAATCGTTAACGATTAACAATCTCAAACGACCGCTATTGCGAAAGACCTGAAAACGTTCACTCATTTCCATGGAACGATAATCGTTACTTATGATCATATTTGCAATCGTTTTTTCTTCGCTATTGCGTTTGTATCTACTGCGAACGACCGAACGACGTCTTATTCAATGCGAACGATTTTTCGAACGTTTTGCGAACGAGCAACGGTAAAAATAGGTCCAGGTCTTATAAAGCGATCAACGATTTCTCGTTCGGTCGTTAATCGTTAACTGCATTTCAACCGAACGATTATCGTTTAGATTCGAACGATTTAACGATAATCTGAACGATAATCGTCCAGTGGAATAGGGCCCTTACTATATCGCCTCTCCTCAGTGACATGGCCTAATTCTAATGGAGATGTCACCGAGGGGAGGGAATATTGTTACACTTGGGGTTGGGGGGGCCTGCCGCCAGTGTATAGGGCCGTTAAATGGCAAAAGAACAGCGCCAGATGTGGAAACCGGATGGCGTTTTGAAAAAAGGACTGTGCCACCAGGATCCCAGCGCTGACCGGGTAATGAAAAAACATAAATCACTTATCCTGATGGTACATTCGCTTTCATAAAGGAAGGCTTACTTGATCCTCTGTGAACACAACAGCTCGAGCTCTAGACACCTGTTACCTGCGCTAACACGTTGAAACACTGTACATAGCTTCTCTCTTACACAAACAGCGCCACCCCTGTCCTCAGTTTGTGTGTGGTATTGCAGCAAAGTTCCATTGTAATACCACGAACCACCAGAGAACAGGTGTGGCAGTGTTTCGGGAAGAAAGCAGCTATGTTTTTTTTTTTTATCTCAGAAAACCGCAGTGTAGCTATTCCTATGGGAGCAGGTTTTGCTCATTTTAATTTACACTTAAATAAAAGCAAGCAGAGATCTTAGAAATAAACCACAAAATTAGTATTATGAAGTTGCAGAACTTTTTTCTGATGTCTGCCGTGACAGCTGGACAGCTGGACATGGTGGCGGTCAGGTAAGACAGGTCCCCAGCATGGTCCCCAGGACGTGTGACTTGATCTCTGGGGTCGGTCTTGTGTGACATAAGTGTAAAGAAAATAGATGTAAAAATATTTTTTTAAAATCTATTCAGTTCTTAAAGGTACATTACACCCTGGAAGTGTCCTGAACCACCAAGCCTGGACTCCAGCATGATACATCCCCTGCACTGATACACTGTAACAAATATATCAGGACAGTTACCATGGTAACCAACCCTCACCTCTGAAAAGTATTTGGTTACCTTCTGGATCCAGCCAGGTAAGCTGCCAGTCACTGACGGCAAGCAGTGGTCTTGATGAAGTGCTCCCCAATCTGCGGCTATCCCCTTGTCACAAAACTACATCTCCTACCTAGTTTGTCCTGACAGCCGCATGCTGGGAGTTGTAGTTTTCTAACAGCTGGAGATCCACAGGTTCTAATAACACAAGCGGCCCCTAGTGGACAAAGCTTTAATTGCGCGATGTCCATAAAAGTTGTTTCAATAAAGTAAAAAAAAAAGAAAAAAAGTGTGACGTGTATTACGCAGGACGGAGTTATCGGAGTCGCCATGTTGGTTGAGGGCAGCCGGGTATCTTACTAGAGGACACAACATGGTGTTCCTGAGCCTGTCACGATGGGTGCGGAGCCGGGGTCCTGACCGCTACTGGAAGGTGCAGGAGGTGCTGCAACATGCCAGGGTGAGCGAGGGACTGTCACTGGAGTCTGCCCAGTGTGAACTGTGACATTCATAGCGCGTCGTTATCCCTGCGGTAATGTCATGAGTGATTGCTAATGTTAATGGGGCACTTGTGTTGTTGATGTACTACAAGTCCCAGCATGCATGGGCACAAATTAATGGTTCACCTTATTCTTGATCCTCCTTTTCTGCACCATGATGATGCATGGATCTGCTGATCACGTGACACATCTGTGCCCTTGTGTATGCAGCTCTAATGCATGGCTTCCCAACTGCTCCTTACCTGTGCTGCAGGATCAGACTACACTGGGGTTGGTTGTAGTCTGTAACCATGGAGACATACAAAAAAAAAACTACAACTCCCCTAGGCTGTCATGGCATGCTGGGAGTTGTAGTTTTCTTTTAACAGTGGCAGGCTGGAGGACACTATTGGCTATGTACCAGGCCCCTTTTAGGACTTTTTACATTTTTCTTTTTCCTTTTGTACACAGCATTTCCGTGGAAGAAAAAATCGTTGCTACAGCTTGGCCGTGCGGGCCGTTCGCCGGGCCTTTGTGTATTCGACGAAAGCCAGGAGAATGAAGAAGGGCATTATGAGAACGGTAAAGATGGACTTATCTATGTCACCCCTGAATTTCCCCGACAAATGATGTTAGGACTAGGAGAGAGGATCAGTTATGTTGGATTTTAAAGGGGTAGTTCAACAAAAAAAAAAGTGTCAGAGATTTGTAATTTACTTCTATTTAAAAATCTCAAGTCTTCCAGTACTTATCAGTTGCTGTATGTCCTGCAGGAAGTGGTGTATTCTTTCCAGTCTGGCACAGTGCTCTCTACTGCCACCTCTGTCCAGAGAAGTAGGAAATCCCCATGAAAACCTCTCCTGCTCTCCAGACTGAAGGGAATACGCCACTTCCTGAAGGACCTACAGCAGCTGATAAGTATTGGAAGACTTGATATTTTCTTATTCGAAGTAAATTACAAATCTCTGGTACTAGTTGATTTAAAAGATTTTTTTTTTTTTTTGCTGAACTACCCCTTTAACTGTCCAGTCATTTTCACAGATAAGCCATTATTAGGGGTGTCTGGCAGCGCCTTATCTCTCCTGTTTCCATTAAGAACAAAAATGCTGACTGAGAAAAATGATCACATGTATGGCGGGATCAGGGAAGATTGGTTTTGTCTGAACGACCACGACCAGTTGTATGTGTAAATGGCTACCATTAATGTGGCTGTACATCTTCACTACCTTGCGTCTGGATGTTTGGTCAGCTGACAGCCTTTCCTCCCATGTGTTGTCAGTAGGGAAAGGTTAATAAGCCACTGCCAGACACTTCTGTCAGCAGCTTATGTGCCCAGTGCTTTTTTCCCCACCCCACCTGTCAAAGACAGATGGTATATTCTCATACACACACAACACGAGATTTTGGCAGGTTTTTAAGAGCTGAAAGCCTGATTTACACCACTTTCTGTCAGCTAACAGCGTACTGTGACACCAAAGAACATGGCAGGTGCAGTCTCTTGGCAGATAGCTATGAAAGTTTATCTGCCTTGTTAGGTTTGCTTTTTGATCATTCTTAAGGGTGGGTTCACACTGAGGAATTCTCGAGGATTTTCAGGCGGATTCTGCGTCAAAATGCGCACGGAAGTCCGCCCGTAAAGAATGAACATTTTAAATGTACATTGGGTTTAATGGGCTTTCCGCTTATTTGTTCACACAGCAGAAAATTCCACTGCGGATCCGCTTTCCTCCAGGAGAATTGACATGTCAATTCTTTGGGCGGATTCCGCTAGAGGAATCCTATAGGAGTCAGTGGGGCTTTCATTCTGCTTGAAATTCTGCTTACATTCCGCTTGAATTCCGCTCAAATTCTGCCAGAGCCAAATAGGCGAGAAATTTCAAGCAAAAAATTTCCTCTACAATTCCTCGAGAATTCCTCAGTGTGAACCCACCCTTAGGCTGCATCCACACATTCCGTGTATCTCACGGAACACGGACGTGGAATGCCTGTAACGGACTTCTCCCCTCGCCCGGACAGCATCTGTGATAAGATGCCTGGAGCGGGGGAACTGTACAGATATGCGCCGCCCTGTAATGACAGAGCCGCGCGGCTGCTTCATTACAGCGTGACGCATATCTGTACAGTTCCCCCGCTCCAGGCATCTTATCACAGATGCTGTCCGGGCAGGTGAGAGTCTGTTACAGACATGCCCCATCCATGTTCTGTGTGGAACACGGAACATGTGAATGCAACCTTACAGGAGTACTCCAGTCAAACACTATAAGAGGAGGGCGGCACAGCCAGGAAATAGAGACACCCACTGCAAGCTGACGTCACGGCACAAATTACCAAATTTGGAACGCAGCGGGGCCGAGACGCCAGCATTTTTACAAGAACTACAACACTTCGGAGCTCAGAGCGGCACAGAAAGTGAGCCAACATGCCACAGAATGTAATGTTGTATAAGTTTGGGTTCTGGGTGTCTGGGTAAAATATAGTGTTTGGCCAGAGTACCCCTTTAACGTAAAAAGTTCATGCAGAATGACAGATCTGAAGCCTAAACCGGAGCACAGCAGAGGGTGATTGGTTCTTGTATACAGCTTCGATATATAACAACCTTTAGAAAACAGCTGTGTAATATCTGTAGTATAATATACAGCTTGAGTATGTAATCCTATTTAAACTGACTGGGAATCGCAGCAGGTTTCGCTGCAAACTCACAGCGTGAAATCCGCTACTATTGCGTTACATGTGAAACTACCCTGAGGGAGGAAAGTACAAAGATTATAGTGAGTGAGAATCGTGATATTGCTCTCTATAGGCAGGGCCGTATTACCAGCTGCTGCTGCCCTAGGAACTAAACCTGCAGACGCCCCATCTTAACTCACAAATTAGTATCATGATTTTCTAGTTTCTGAACATCATATTGATATCTGATCAGTCTTAGGCCGCGTTCCCACATTTAGGCTGCGTTCACACTACGTATATTTCAGTCAGTATTGCAACCAAAACCAGGAGTGGATTAAAAACACAGAAAGGATCCGTTCACACAATGTTGAAATTGAGTGGATGGCCGCCATTTAATGGCAAATATTTGCTGTTATTTTAGAACAACGGCTGTTATATTGAAATAATGGCCGTTATTTACTGTTATATGGCGGCCATCCACTCAATTTCAACATTGTGTGAACAGAGCCTTTCTGTGTTTTTAATCCACTCCTGGTTTTGGTTGCAATACTGACTGAAATATACATATACTGACTGAAATATACATAGTGTGAACGCACCCTAAAAGGGAAACAGACAGCACAGACATGCATATATCCATGCTGCCAGTTTCCAGATGCTGATTACACAAGCAGCACAATACATACCTTTAGCGCTGCTCTGAGATCCAGGTAAAAAGAATCGTTATTTCCGTCTCACAGTGTCACATGATAATCGTCCCATGTAGTAGGAGCCTTAAGGCCCTATTCCACGGAACGATTATCGAATGCACGTTGAAAAACAAGCGACTGATATAGCAGCGATCTGCTGCCGTCGCTCCATTGAATAGGAGCGTCGGCAGCAGCCGCTGCTATATCCAATGGGCTGCCCGGACGATCAGCGATCACCCGGGCAGCACCCACCCCCACCCCGCAGCCTCTCCCGCACTCACCCGCTCGCTGCAGCCGCGTTGAATAGCGGTGGCAGCGAGCGGGGAATGAGGAGCAAACAAGCGCTGAGAGCGCTCGTTTGCTCCTCTGACAACCCGTGGAATAGGGGCATTAGACTGCCCCGTTCCCTTCAGAATGATTAAGAGCAGGGGGCGGCTTGTAGACACAGCAGCGGCCGGAGCCTGCTCATACACACTACAAAAAAGTACGTTGATGGTTGAATAGACAGTCGTCGGGTGATCCATTGTTTCGCAGCCATACATACTTTAGTCCATATCAGTCATTACATTTGTTCAATCTGGTTGCTGAATGATTTGCATTTTGCTTCCTTCCAGCTCTGGATAAACCGTATCACAGCGGCGCTCCAGGAACACGGGATAAAGTACCCCCACTTTGTTTCCAATCTTGCCAAAGTAAGTTTTCTTGCTCTTACATGGGTTATCCAGTGTTATAAAAACATGGCCACTTTATTTTAGAGACAACACCACTCTTGTTTCCAGTTCAGGTGCAATTTGCAATTAAGCTCCATTCACTTCAATGGAACTTAGCAGCAAAAACCCGCCCAAGCTGGAGACAAGAGTGTGGCTGTCTTTGGAAGAAAGTGGCCAATGTTTTTGTAGTGCTGGATAACCCCTTTAAAACCCGATTCAGAGCATTTCTGCCTCTAGTAGACCCTGGCTGCTCATAGTAACCATTTCTTGCCCTGTTCCAGTGTCAGGTGGCTCTTAACAGGAAAGTCATGTCTGATTTGGCCATCTGTGAACCCAAGACGTTCAAGTCCTTGGCAGCTCTGGCTAAGAGGAGAGGAGAAGAAGGTTTGGTTGCGGCACTTGGAGATGGGAGGGAACCTGAAGGAATATTTTCTCGGGTGGTTCATTACCACTAGTCCTGAGGACTGACTGAACTGTACTGAGTGCTGAGAGTCATGGCCTCTGTGTGTATAAACTTGTGGACAACTATGGTTTACAGGATGTTCCTGGCTGGTGCGCCCGTCTTATACCGCAGATGGCAGACAATCTGAAGAAGACATTAAAACTGTACAATAAGTCACATCACAATGTACTGAGAACACAGTCATTGCATGTGTTACATAAGATCTGGTGTATTTATCATAACTTTTCTATGACCAATAAAAAGATTTAGTGATTTTTGACAGACTGAGCTGTGATATTACAATACAGTGATCCAGAATGGATTGGTACAGTGTCCTATGAGCTTGGTAAAATTATATCTCCAGATGTTAATCTGAACCCATCATTGATATGATTTATTTATTTTTTGGGGGAGGGGGTTGTAAGTGGGACAGAGCAGTGATAAATACTGCAGTGTTTGGGTATATACTCCTCCCTTCATACACACGAGATTAAAAAAAAAATGCTCAAAAATTATTATTATTTTTTTTTTTAAAAATGAGATTCTTAGCACACCATTTGATCAAATAGAGTACCATCTCACCACATTAAGGTGACCTCAGAGAGAAGGTTCCTACACTGACACTAGCTCCTCTTGGACTCACATTAACCCTACAAATTGGGCATGAAAAAACACCCACAGGAGATGGGTGGAGTGCAAGCCAATAGGAGGTAACCATACACCCCCACGCAATAAAAAAACATGGCCAGCAAACCAGGTGATCAGCCATTGTCTAAGAGTTCTGACCCTAACTGATTGCTATAACAATCAGAAAGAGGTGCGTGTTAAAGGGGTTATCCAATTCTACAAAAACATGGCCACTTTCCCCCTACTGTTGTCTCCAGTTTGGGTGGGGTTTTAAAACTCAGTTCCATTGAAGTAAATGGAGCTTAAATGCAAACCACACCTGAACTGGAGACAAGAGTAAGTGAAAAAGTGGCCATGTTTTTGTAGTGCTGGATAACCCCTTTAAGTGTATTTTCTCCCATTTCTGTGCCTCACAACCAAGAAAGACTCCCAATGTAAGTATTGTAAGTACAGGCGGTTCCATGCTCAGAAAGCAGGGAGTAAAGCGCTTAGTCAAAGATGACAAGTACACATACAGGGGATGATTTATCAGTCTCACACCGTAACATATGCTGGGGAAAACACTTTCCTTGTGTATGCCCTGCTCCTCTTAAAGTGTACCTGTTATAATTTCAAAATCTAAATCAACAGTAGATGTAAAATAAAGCAAATTTGCAATATACAGTCATTATTATTTTTGTTGTTCTCATGCTGTAAAACAAAGCTGTACTTACCAGAAATCCAGGTCCAGTCTCCTGAAGGCAGATTTTCTGACTTGAGCTGGTTGTAAAAAAACAGACTAAACACAGGAATTCTGGCCAGTACAGAGAGTCACGGCTCATTGTGTCCATCAGTCACATGACTGCCTTCTCTCTGTGAGCACTCAGATGGCCTGGGATACACAGGACTTCCTGTTTTCTAACTCTGAGAAAAAAAAAAGTCAGAAAACAGTGCCGTGAAGAAAGTGCCGTGTTTTCCATGATAACTAAAAAAAAAAAATAATAATAATGAATGTAAATTGCAAACTTGCTGTATATCACATCTACTGCTGATTTAGATTTTGAAAGTTATAACGACAGGGACACTTTAAGGGCTGGCAGGGGCGAGGCAAGGTACAGAAGGGGCATGGCCTCCTCTTCTACTGATCTATCACGATTTAGGCCTTCTAGCAGGTGCAAATCTTGGTGAAAATCTACACTTGCAAACTGGTGTAGATGTCTGAGCATGCCGCCCAGCAGCCTCAGATTTGCTGTTATTACTGTGAGGCGTGGGCATGGGGAGGGCATTTATGTAAAACTTGAGTACATATACAGTTTTCACTTATCTGAAATGACTCATGTCCTAGTAATACAAAAAGCATTAGAAAATCTTCACTTTCTGGAAGGTGACCTGGATCTGGAAGCACAAATCTTTTGATAGAGATTTTCTTTCAACTTGTAGTGCTAGTGTGCTTAATGGCATTTCTATTATTGCCTGCCAAATAGTGTGTTTACATAGACAGGTTCTTCTGCACAGCTGAAGGTCTAAGGGATAAAGGGGGGTGTCCAGCGAAAATCTTTTTCTTTCAAATCAACTGATGTCAGAAAGTTATATAGATTTGTAATTTACTTCTATTAAAAAAATCTCAGGTCTTCCCATACTTATTAGCTGCTGTTTTATTTTCAGTCTGACACAGTGCTCTCTGCTGACATCTCTGGCCGAGACAGGAACTGCCCAGAGCAGGAGAGGTTTTCTATGGGGAGTCATAGAAAACCGAGACCTGTCTCGGCCAGAGATGTCAGCAGAGAGCGCTGTGTCAGACTGAAAATAAAACATTTCCTCTATGACATACAGCAGCTAATAAGTATGGGAAGACTTGAGATTTTTTAATAGAAGTAAATTACAAATCTATATCTATAACTTTTTGATACCAGTTGATTTGAAAGAAAAAGTTTTTCACTGGACAACCCCTTTAACCTGTGTTCTAAACTTTTCTGACCAACCACTGGTGCAGGTACCACACACATACCACAGCCTATCACACTCTTTCCTTCCTTATGATATGTTCCCCACCAATGGGAGGTTAGAACCGATCACCCCTATATATATAGACTAGTTAGTTCCTTTGGGGCGGGGGGGTCCTTTTTGTTCTTTTGTCAGTTGTTCGCAGTGAGTAGATAGAGTTGCTGCTGCAGTCTACAGCCAGGCCCGGCTTAGACCCTGGTAGGGTCCTGTTGTCACTAATGGAGTTGGTGAGACAGAGACACAGTTTTCAGAGCCTGAGGAAAAAAAAAAGCTAAGATGCACTGCTAAGCCCAAAGGTGAGGTTACTGTCACCTGGGTTCAACCTTGCCTACGCCTGGGATCTATCAAACCACTCGGGACAATCGAAAGTCAAGCATTGATCCTCAGTGGAACAATGGGCCTAAGCCAAAGTATTCCACTGGTGTCTGCTCAGCCTTCTCAGGTAACCTTGAGGGGTTAGGTTCGCACAGTTGTTCAAGCCTGGGACTCATGCTACCAAATTGGACATTCTCTGTACTCGTTTGGCAAAAGGGGGTCCTCTTATTTAGTTCACTTCTCTTAACCGTAAGTACCGCAATGTCCCCAAGACAGTCCTCGGACTTATTTCAAGTCGAGTAAGGGCCCTTTTACACAGAAAGATTATCTGACAGATTATCTGCCAAAGATCTGAAGCCAAAGCCAGGACTGGATTTGAAAAGAGGAGAAATCCCAGGCTTTCCTGCATGACCTGATCTCTGTTTATAGTCTGTTCCTGGTTTTGGCTTCAAATCTTTGGCAGATAATCTGGCAGATAATCTTTCTGTGTAAAAGGGCCCTTACACTACTTTCTACTCTCAGTCACTACCTTAAGCACAAACTACACCTGTATTGCATTGAAGATATTAAGTAAAGTCATTCCTTGTTTACATCAGGGCTGTGGAGTCTGTAAGCCGCAGCTCCGACTCCGACTTCTGAATTTTATCAGGACCGACTACGACTCCCGCTCCTTCATAAA
Source organism: Dendropsophus ebraccatus (assembly GCF_027789765.1). Lineage (NCBI taxonomy): Eukaryota > Metazoa > Chordata > Amphibia > Anura > Hylidae > Dendropsophus > Dendropsophus ebraccatus. The sequence goes on from NC_091465.1 coordinate 25,275,278, forward strand.
TGGTCGGTCACATACCAGGGGAGTTATTTATCACACTGGTTCAGCAGCTTCTCCCTAATGTCCTACATGATCCTGGTGCAACTTCTGAGTGAATAAAGGAATACTGTATATAAAGCAGCTTCTCCTGTGTGTGCAGAGGGTTCAGCCAGTCTCCAGCCTCTATGTCCTGAACTACTCAGAACTGGACTAGATGGAGCAGGTGGTCTTTCCTGCTGACAATCTTCTATGTTTCTAACTAATATTCACCATACACAAAGATACACTGCTAACACTGCCAAATCCCTGTGATACAGAGGGGTCAGCCATACTGATAGAGTCACACATAGTGATGGTGATGGTCACTGTGGGGGCAAGAAATAGCACACACACACACAGCCTGCTGCAGCCATAGCTATGGCACACACACACAGCCTGCTGTAGCCATAGCACACACACACAGTGTGCTGCAGCCATAGCACACACACACAGCGTGTGTGTGTTGGCAGCTGTGTGTGTATGCTATGGTTGCAGCAGGCTGTGTGTGTGTGTATGCTATGGCTGCAGCAGGCTCTGTGTGTGTATGCTATGGCTGCAGCAGGCTCTGTGTGTGTATGCTATACACTGCCAAATCCCTGTGATACAGAGGGGTCAGCCATACTGACCCCTGACCCCTCTGTATCACAGGGATTTGGCAGTGTATAGCATACACACACAGAGCCTGCTGCAGCCATAGCATACACACACAGAGCCTGCTGCAGCCATAGCATACACACACACACACAGCCTGCTGCAACCATAGCATACACACACAGCCTGCTGCAACCATAGCACACATACATACACACACACACACACAGCCTGCTGCAGCCATAGCATACACACAGCCTGCTGCAGCCATAGCACACATACATACATACATACATACACACACACACACACACACAGCCTGCTGCAGCCATAGCGCACACACACACAGCTGCTGCTATAGAACACTGAAGAAAAACACACAATCTTCTCCCAGAGAGAAAACACCACACTGGGGACTGAGGTTACTACTACACTACTTATGGCTTCTCCTCCTCTATATTACACAGGATATCTCCATATTACACTGCTGCTCAAATACAATCATCCAGCATCCAGGAAGAGAACAGCACAGATCTCCCCCCACACAATGGACTTTTCCAGCTCAGAAACAAACTGCCAAATAGTGACCGACAACTTTTCCCTGACCATCCTTATTTAATAGAGCCAGTGATCAATTAGAATGTTGCTCATAAAATATATTGATGAGCAAAACTGATAAAATTCATATCAAAACTCAATTTTAAATTGTTTAAAGACTTTTTTAAAGCTGGAGTCGGTACATTTTTTTCCCGACTCTAACTCCGACTTGAACTCCAGCCAAAACTAGCTCCGACTCCAGCCAACACTAGCTCCGACTCAGACTCCACAGCCCTGGTTTACATGCTGGGTAACGCCACTCCTGGCCACCATAACAAGTGCCCCAGTAAAAACACCAGAGCCCACTTGCTGTTGCCATCTAAGCACCTCGGGTCACAGCGACTGTAGTTCCTTGGACAGTCACGGGGGCCTGCTCTAGACCAAAGCATCAATTCTATTGCCACTTTGAGATCAGGTGGTACACAGACTGATGATTTCTGAAGAGCACACTCTGTTAACCAATTCAGACTTCTATAGGCTGCATCCCTGGGTGGGCTCAAACCACCAACCTTTCAGTTAATAACTGAACGTGCTAACCAATTGCACCACAGAGGCTGTAAAGACATCAGTCAGAATTGTTATGGATAATTGTCCCTCCAGAAAATATAAGCTGATCAAATATATATATATATATATATATATATATATATATATATAATTTCTAAGTGCACAAAACCATCTATTCTGGTACAGCCTGGTGTAAGGATCATACAGCTGTATCTGCTGCATATTGAGCTGACTGGGTACCGCATGCTCCTCAGTTGTCTGCCCCATGACTTACAGCAAACTATATATTAGTGGAGGTGGTGTGTATGTGGAAGGGGGTTGCATGTGAGAGATCATTACCTTAAACGGGTACCCCAGTGATTTTTTTAAGGGTATGTGCACACTACGGAATACGCATAGAGACATCAAGCAGATTCTTCTTCACGTATTTGAGCAAATTCGCCGGCGAGTCTATGGGACGGTTGGAACTCCAAGCAGAGGCTGCTCAGCGGAATCCACTTGAAGTCTCCACGCGTATTATGTAGTGTGTACAAATCCTTATACGAACTTATAATTGACTTCTATTAAAAAATCTCAAGTACTCCAGTACTTATCATTTACTGTATGTTCTGCAGGAAGTGGTGTATTTTTTCCAGTATGGAACAGACTGGCGTTGGCGCAGTTCTTTTTTTGGAACGCTGCTTGCTTCCCACGGATGAAGCCATTCTTTAGTTGTGCACGGGGTGCACGGGAGGCAGGCCCGCCTTCCCCAGTGTGACAATATCCCCTCCCCTCTGTGACATGGCTCCATTAGCCGTGTCACAGAGGGGAGGGGATATGGTCACAGTGGGGAAGGCGAGCCCACCCCCAGTCAGGGCAGTTTCTAGGTCATTTTGGCTACAGGGCGGATTTGAAAAAAGCCACAGGAGGACAACAGGTGTGGTGAGAATAGGCTCTTTCTTGTGCAGGGTTTACACGGAACGATAATTCGTCCGATCGTACGATTAAAGATTTCGAAGTAGCGGTTTTTTTTCCATAACGATCAGCGTTTAGACGGAACGATATATCGTACAGAAAATTCGTTTTGCGATCGCTTAAGCCTATCTCGCACATAGGTAAAATCGGTGAACTGTTTACACGGAACGATCTGCGAATTTTTTGCGAACGACAAACGGGGATTTAAGAACATGTTCAAAGATCAAGATGAACGATTTCTCGCTCGTCGTTTGATCGTTCGCTGCGTTTACACGTACAATTATCATTCGAATATTATTGTGCAAATTCGCACGATAATCGTTCTGTGTAAACGTAGCAAATGTTTTAAAGTGCCAGACAACCCCTTTAAACCCCTTACCCCCATGTCAGCAAATTAAGCCCCCCATGTGTGCAGTTACCCCTCCCCCCAGCATTCCCCATGTGTGCATTTACCCCCTCCCCCCCAGCATCCCCCATTTCTGCAGTCACCCCTCCAGCCCCCATGTGTGCAGTTACCCCCTCCCCCCCAGCATCCCCCATTTGTGCAGTCACCCCTCCAGCATCCCCATGTATGCAGTTACCCCCAGCATACTCCATGTGTGCAGTTACCCCCCCCAGCATCCCCCATGTGTGCAGTTACCCCCTCCCCCCCAGCATCCCCCATTTGTACAGTCACCCCTCCAGCATCCCCCATGTATGCAGTTACCCCCAGCATACTCCATGTGTGCAGTTACCCCCCCCCCAGCATCCCCCATGTGTGCAGTTACCCCCAGCATCCCCCATGTGTGCAGTTACCCCTCCAGCATCCCCCATGTGTGCAGTTACCCCTCCAGCATCCCCCATGTGTGCAGTTACCCCCCCCCCCAGCATCCCCCATGTGTGCAGTTACCCCCCCAGCATCCCCTATGTGTGCAGTTACCCCCCAGCATCCCCAATGTGTGCAGTTACCCACCCCCAGCATCCCCCATGTGTGCAGTTACCCCCCCCAGCATCCCCCATGTGTGCAGTTACCCCCCAGCATCCCCCATGTGTGCAGTTACCCCCCCCCCCCCCAGCATCCCAGCAAGATGCTGGATGACCCCATTATACTGCCTACAAGACGCTGGATGACCCCATTATACTGCCTACAAGATGCTGGATGACCCCATTATACTGCCTACAAGATGCTGGATGACCCCATTATACTGCCTACAAGATGCTGGATGACCCCATTATACTGCCTACAAGACGCTGGATGACCCCATTATACTGCCTACAAGATGCTGGATGACCCCATTATACTGCCTACAAGATGCTGGATGACCCCATTATACTGCCTACAAGATGCTGGATGACCCCATTATACTGCCTACAAGATGCTGGATGACCCCATTATACTGCCTACAAGATGCTGGATGACCCCATTATACTGCCTACAAGATGCTGGATGACCCCATTATACTGCCTACAAGATGCTGGATGACCCCATTATACTGCCTACAAGATGCTGGATGACCCCATTATACTGCCTACAAGATGCTGGAAAAGCTGGGTGACCTCCCCACCCTTCCCCAATGTAACCTTCAGGGCCTAGTGAACAGTATACAGAGAGAGGATCCTGTATGATACAGTACCCCCCCCCACACACACACACACTCCATGTACTGTTCAGAGCGTGGTGCTCATAAAGAACCCCCCCCCCCCCTCTGCATCTATGGGCTCCAGGCCCTGAACTGTACATGGAGTGGGGGTGGGGATACTGTATCAGGACCCCCCTGTATACTGCTCACTAGGGCCTGGACAGTATATGAAGAGGCAGTACATGAAGGGGGGAGATACTGTATACTTTTCAGGGACTAGTAGATGACCCCCTTACAAAAACATGAGGCTCCGCCCCTACAACTTTGGCTCCGCCCCACCCACCAGCGGCCCTTACCTAAACCATGCAGGGCAGTCCTCTCCTCCAGGCCCAGGCAGTGGTGCAGGAGTGGGGCGGTCTGTCCTCTCTTCCCCTGGCAGGAGGCGGCCCTTACAGCTCTTTGCTTCATTGGAGGAGCAATGAAGCTGTGTAAGCTATGCTGCCTGCTCCACCAGTGGCAGGGTCACCATAACAGGCCCACGGACACTGTCCCCTTCTCCTACCTGGGTCGCTGGTGAATCAGTCTGGGGACTTACAGCACATGATACAAATGGCAGAGTCCCTGCTGGGGTTATCACCTGCTCAGGAGAAGAGAGGGAGACCTGTGCTGAGGTAATAACTCTGGGCTGGGTCATGTACATTGTATAAAGCACTGCACCACCATATCTGCGGGTGCCATACACAGCACTGTACTTTCTACACGGCACACAGGAGCCACCACACACCTGACACTGGGTCCCCAGCCTCAGATCAACAACTGAACAACCAATCACACTCTGTCCTCTCAGTAACCAATCGCATTATGTCCTCTCAGCAACCAATCACATCGCGTCTTTCCCAGCAACCAATCACAGCTCATCCTCTCAGCGACCAATCACATTACATCCTCTCAGCAACCAATGACAGTGCGTGCTTCAAGCAACCAATGACAGTGCGTGCTTCAAGCAACCAAGCTTCTGTAGCCATAAGGCGGCAATTCACGTGAGGCTCCGCAAAGTGAGCGATCACCTCATATATGGCTGTATATAGGTGCGCAGGGGACTGTACACATTACCCCATCACTGCTCCAGGCTGATAGGCGGGAACAAGGGAACTGCTGCTCACTCGCGGCTCCTGTGCACCGTGACGTCATCCCCAGCAGCTGCCTGACCGGTAACAAGATGGCCGCCGTCCTCCTCTGTGGCGCCTCAGGGGTGGTGGTCATTGTGAGGAGAACTGTCATTGCCTATAACTATCTGAGGAGGTGAATGAAAGCTGGCGGGTTATACCTCAGGGAGGAGGAGGGTTTCCATGTACAATGCTGTTTTTAATGATACAGTCACCTCACCATGAAAGAAAAAAATCACGTCATAGTTTTTTTTATTTATTTAGCTATTTTTTTTTCTTCACCTAAGAAAACAAGGATTTTATTGACGACTTTTTGCTTTATGGCTGAAGTTGCACATTGATTTTTGCTGTGACAGGACTCACATGACTAGATATCCCCCTTGTGACTGGTGACACCGCACCAGAGAAGCACCTTAGACCAGACACACCATATTGACATTTATATAAACCACAGACCTGACCCCCTGTATACAGACCATCAGACACATGTATAAAGTCCACATACCAACCCCCTATATAGACCCCCGCCACACACACAATGCACATGTATAGAGAATGTGGTCCATACCCCTTATATACAGACTCACCACAAATCTACATTTATGAAGACCACAGACCAGGCCCCCTGACACAGCCCCCCCCCCCCCTTCCTTATAAGATCCACATTTGTAAGGATGCCAGACCCCCCCCCACACACACACATACCTTTATACAAACCACCATTTATAAGGACCATAGACCACTCACCCTATATATAGGCCCCTCACCAAATGCACAGATCCCCTGTAAACGGTCTGCTCAGCAGATGAACATTTATAAGGACTAGTGATGTCACGATACCAGAATTTTGAGTACGATACCAATACCAACTTTTTTTTTCAATGCTCGATACCAATTCGATACTTAATGAATTATATTTAAGAAACAAAAAACAACAACACAAGAATAGAAATGATACCCCCCACCCCCAGGTTTAGGTCAGTACGAACCAATTTATGTTCCCCTAATTTTATTACTTTAAAAATAAAGTCCCCATTATTTAAAATAAATAAAAACTTGCCCAACTCTGACTCACTTTTTTTTTTTTTTTATCTCTCCGCCCGTCTGGCTGGGGGGTGAGGGGGCATTTTTTGCGCCGTGATCTATAGTTTTATTTAGTACCATGTTTTTATGTGGTACTGAATTGGGTGGTTTCTACGCTTGCTCTGTTTACCGTGCATGATCAGGAAGGTGACAGGAAGTATGGACAATAACACTTCAGCTGCCAGGGATGGGGGTTGTAGTCATGTAACACACCTGCTATCAGGGGAAGGATGGGGGTTGTAGTCATGCAACACACACCAGCTATCGGGAGGAGGATGGGGGTTGTAGTCATGTAACACACCAGCTATCAGGGGGAGGATGGGGGTTGTAGTCATGTAACACACCTGCTATCAGGGGGAGGATGGGGGTTGTAGTCATGTAACACACACCTGCTATCAGGGGGAGGATGGGGGTTGTAGTCATGTAACACACCTGCTATCAGGGGGAGGATGGGGGTTGTAGACATGTAACACACACCTGCTATCAGGGGGAGGATGGGGGTTGTAGTCATGTAACACACCTGCTATCAGGGGGAGGATGGGGGTTGTAGACATGTAACACACACCTGCTATCGGGGAGGATGGGGGTTTTAGTCATGTAACACTTGATCAGAGGGTGATGGGAGTTGTAGCCATATAACACACACCAGCCAGCAGGGGGGATGATGGGGGTTGTAGCCATATAACACACACCAGCCAGCAGGGGGATGATGGGGGCTGTAGTTTCACTATTCCTGGTGTCAGGGCATGCTGACCACTGACCCAGCAGGGTGACCTGGATTTGGCTGTAGAGTAATCTGCAGGTTACAGCCCCCTTCCTCTTCCCAGTCAGAGTCAGGCCAACTGTAAACCCCCCACATTATTAATGTCTGCCCCGGGAGTTTCCTGCTGGCCTCGGCCTTCCGCCCCTCCTCACACCGGCCGTGTTCTCAGCGTTATACTTTATGTTAAACTGCATAATAGAGCAGTTTAACATAAAGTTTCGATACCAGGAAATCCTGGTATCGAATCGTTTTTCGGCCCGGAATATCGATAGTAGTATTGATATTTCGGTGTATCGTGCAACACTAATAAGGACCACAGACTAGACTACTAATTATACAGACACTACAACAGACACACATTTATAAAGACCACAGACCCAATTCCCCATCACACAGACTACCCCTACCAGACCCACATTAATAAAGAATTCAGAGAAGAGACGCCTTTATACTCCTTATAAAAACAGACCAGGCACCCTTATAAAAAGACTGCCCACTAGACCCCCTCTTTATTAAGACCCCCATCTAACCCACATTTATGAAGACCACAGACTAGACCCACATTTAAGCTCAAACCAGATGCATCTTTTTGAAGATTACAAATTAGACCCTCCCCCTCATTTATACAGACCAGACATCCCTATACAAAGACTGCCCACCAGGCCCACATTTATTAAAGTAAAGACTCCCCTTTATACCAACCCACCTAACCCAATTTTATGAATACCACAAACCAGACACTTTTATACAAACCCCTCCCTCCCCTCGCCAGACCCATACAGTATTTATAAAGGCCCCAGACATCCCTCTGTACAGAATCCCCACCAGATCCACATTTATAATTACCAAGCCCCCTCCTATATACAGACTACCTACCAGACCCACATTCATAAAGACCACAGACCAGACCCAGTCTTTCTACATTCCCTCCACTGGACCAACATTTAAAAAAAAAAAAACACAAAAATAACCCCAGTATACAGACCCCCCCCCCAGTAGATGTTTATAAAGACCCCAGACCAGACACACATTTTGAAACACCACAGACTAAACTCCCTCTTATACAGACCCCTCACTCACACAGTCCAGACTAGCAATCTGTGGGACATGGGAACATAGGAAGTAAAGGACGTACTTCTGGATAGGAAAAAAATGTAAGGAGGTTAGTAACAGAGACAAGTCGTGGCAGGAAAACATCAACATGCTGGTCTGGGCCAAATGGAAAAGATGGAAAGCATGAACTACTCTAATCATTGAAGACGTCACCTGTAAGTCACTGGATGTAACTGTACTATACTGTCTGGTATCTACCAATGTATGGATGCTAAATGGTTAAAATTAGGGATGGTCCGAACTTGCCAAGGTTCGGGTTCGTACGAACCCGGACTCTTGGCAATTATTCACGCTGTCTTAAACCTCCGTGGAGAGGGTGGATACAGCGGGAGGACCGCCTGGAAAACCGGGATACAGCCATAGGCTGTATCCCAGTTTTCCAGGCGGTCCTCCCGCTTTATCCACCCTCTCCACGGAGGTTTAAGACAGCGGGAATCATTGCCGAGAGTCCGGGTTCGTACGAACCTGAACCTCGGCAGGTTCGGACCATCCCTAGTTAAAACACATTACATTCAGGATCATTTCTTACATTGTGCTTTACCACCAGATACATCACATTGGGTATTATACCTTAAAGCATCGGCACCAGCGTGGGGATGCCTATGCCGCGCAGTCCTTTTTTCTGATTTACCACGCTCAGCACTTTCCCGAGCACCGGAGCCAAGTCATGGAGAGGAGAGTAGGAGCGTCACATTGGTAGCCGGTGGGCCTGCCCCCAGTGCTACGGGACGGTGTTCCCGGAAAGACTGGCACTGGGTGGCAGTTCAAAAAAGGACCGTGCCACCAGCATCCCCGTACTGGTGCCGATCCATTAAGGTATAATACCCAAAGCGATGTACCTGGTGGTACATTCGCTTTAAAGCATGCCCACATGCTACTGTAGAATATATTTGTGTCAGCTAGCTATTTTAAAGGCTTAAAGGGTATTTGGGACACTTATGCCATATCCACAGATAGGATGATAGGGACCCATCACCATGTGATATAAAGCCAGGGACACACTCCTCAGTTTCATTATAAAATGCACATGCTTGTGAAACTGTGCAAGTAATAGTGGACTTAAAGTGGTACTAAAAAATTGTTTAAAGTTAACTGGTGTCAGAAAGTTTTATAAATTTGTAATTCACTTCTATTTAAAAGTCTCAAGCCAGTACTTCCAGTACTTGCAAGTTCCGCATTGAAATCTGCTGCGATTCCTCATACTGTCAGTTTGAATGGGTTTATATACTCACAGCGGATTTTTATTTCTGCTGCAAGTATGTAAACTCCATCCCCCACAGCTGACAGGTGAATACTTTACCCGCCCATGTACCGGCCTAATTCTATCGCTTCCAGCTCCAGCTCAGCCAATCAATGTGCTGTCCCACCACAGCCACTGATTGGCTGACTGGGACCTATGGGAGCCGGGAGCCACAGAAGCAGGCCGGAACGCAGACGGGTAAAGTATTAAGCTCTCAGCAGTGGGTTAGGGGGGACGGTGTTTACCTACTCGCAGCGGATTGAAAAATCCACTGTGAGTATATAAACCCATTCAAACTGACAGTACCGGGAATTGCAGCAAATTTCACTGTAAAGCTTGCAGAGTGAAATCTGCTGCGACTCTGGTATGTGTGAAACTGGCCTAATAGTAGCAGTTTAGAGACAGCAAAACCCACCCATGTAAAGATATGTTGGTGCTTTATTCTCCGAAAATCAGCTGACAGGTTTCCTTACAAGCTAACCGAATAGTCAGGCTTTAAGAGTATGTTCAAACTGAGTAAAAAAGGCGGAATTCCGAGGCAATCCTGCCTGTCTCAGTGTGTCATAGTCTGTCTATGGGAGAGCACGGGCTCCTCCACTGCTGCGGCTCTCCATTCAAAGAAGTGACATGTCACTGCTTTGAGCCGAGAGGGAAAGAAGCGGACGCTCACACGCCCTCCCATTCACTCACTGCAGGACACTGGGCATGCCGGGATTCTGTGGCGGAGATCTCTGCCGCGGAATTCCGCCGTATTTACTCAGTGTGAACATACCCTCATAATAGCTTTGCGTCTATTCTCTCAGGAACTGCATTTGGAGTTTTGTACATATTGCTTTTATGGTCAGGAAACACTGATCAGGAAGCCTTTTTGAAGGTTTCAGGAAACCATCAGTGTTTCGTAGTGATAAAAATACAACGGTAAACCCCCGCGCACCTGCTGCAGATTTCAGTGGTGTCCTCCTAAAGCTCCTCCCTCTGTGACATCACAGTGCTTGTGGCTGGAGGCATAATGTTAGGCATATATATACTGCCTACTTTTGTTGAAACAACAAAAAGGATCAGTCTTTTGAGAGGCAACGAAAGAAGCTATATGTGATAATGGGGCATTAGGTGCAGTCTGTGGGCAGGGGCGCATCGGCTATGAGGCGAAATGAAGATCTCAACTCATGCCTCAGATACGACCTATGAGAAAATCTACATGGGGGTCATAGGAAGGGGGTTAATAAATACTTGTGGTCACAAAAGGGGGGTTAATACTGCATGGGGGTCACAGGAAGAGGAGTTAGCAATACTTGGGGGCACAGGAGGAGAAATATTGCTCTATGAGGGGGCACAGGAAGAGGGATTAACAATACTTAGCAGGACAGGAGGAGGGCCATCGCTGACTGGGGGCACAGTAAGGGGGATACACAATACTTGGGATCACAGAAGGGGGAATTATTATTGCTTGGGGGTAACAGGAAGAAGAATCAATACTTGGGATCACAGAAGAAGGGATATTACAGCATGGGATTACCAGGTAGAGAAATGAGGAATACCTGGGGGCACAGGAGGTAGAAATATTGCTATTTGGGGGCACAGGAGGAGGGATTAACAAATACTTAGAGGAACTCCAGGGAGGTCATCACTGACGGGGGCACAGGAAGGGGGCAATATAAATAATTGGTATCACATGAGTGGGAGGGTTGTTTCTGAATGGGGTCACAGGATGGGAGACAATCAACACTTGGGGTCACAGGAAAGGGGTTAATACTACATGCGAGTCACATTAAGAGGAGTTTGCAATACTTGGGGGCACAGGAGGGGAATATCGCTCTATGGGGGGAAGAGGGATTTACAATACTTAGCAGGACAGGACGGAGGTCATCGCTGACTGGGGGAACAGGAAGGGGGATATACAATATTTGGGGGTCTAAGGAGTGGGGGGTTGTTGCTGATCGGGGTCACAGGATGGGGGAAAGTCAACACTTGGGGTCACAGGAGAGGGTTATTAACACTTTGGCTCACAGGAGGGGAGTTATTACTCCATTAGGGGTACAGAAAGGGGGGCATTCAACACATGGGGTGACAGAAGAGGGGTTATTGCTTCATGGGATTAACAGGAATGAGGAATACTTGGGGGCACAAGGAAGTTGGAATATTGTTGTTTGGGGGGCACAGGATGAGGGATAAGCAACGCTTGGAGGGGAAAAGAGGGGGGTTATCACCTACCGGAGGCACATGAAGGGGGATAATCAATACTTGGGGTCATAGGAGAAAGGTCAATACTGCATATGGGCCCAAGGAAAATGATTTAGCAATTTTTGAGGGGATTATTACTGCTTGAGGTGCAGAAGATGGGGAATCATCAATACTTGGGTGACGGGAGGGGGTGTGAGCTTGTGTGACCTTACCCTAACGTGACCAGAGATAAGCGGCAAAAATATGCCACGTTTCTCTTCCTAAATGCTAGTGCTATCATATTGAATGTCCATAGAAGATATATGTCTTTACAAAACATATATCTCCATGAGCCAGGAACATATGGTCACACCTATGCAGGTCTAGACCTAGAATCTAGCCCGACAGTTATCAGTAATTAATAAATAATTATATTAATTACCCGTCCTGCGATTCCCTTCTTGCGTCTGATTCGAATGTCCATCACCTTGCAATTTCTTTCTTCTAGCCAGCGACCTAGGAAAAATCACAGGTGTGATCATATGTTCCTGGAATGGAGATCCTAATATATAAATAACACTTTAAGGGTGTCTTTCTATGGTCAGAGTATTGTATTATGTCATTGTCATAGGAAGGGGGTTAATAAATACTTGGGGTCACAAAAGGGGGGGTTAATACTGCATGGGGGTCACAGGAAGAGGACTTAGCAATACTTGGGGGCACAGGAGGGGAAATGTTGCTCTATGGGGGGGGGCACAGGAAGAGGGATTAACAATACTTAGCAGGACCGGAGTAGGGTCATTGCTGACTAGGGGCACAGGAAGGGGGATACACAATACTTGGAATCACAGAAGGGGGAATTATTATTGCTTGGGGGTAACAGGAAGAAGAATCAATACTTGGGATCACAGAAGAAGGGATATTACAGCATGGGATTACCAGGTAGAGAAATGAGGAATACTTGGGGGCACAGGAAGTAGAAATATTGCTATTTGGGGGGCACAGGAGGAGGGATTAACAAATACCTAGGGGAACTCCAGGGAGGTCATCACTGACGGGGGGCACAGGAAGGGGGCAATATAAATAATTGGGATCACAGGAGTCGGGGGGTTGTTGCTGAATGGGGTCACAGGATGGGAGACAATCAACACTTGGGGTCACAGGAGAGGGTTAATACTGCATGGAAGTCACATTAAGAGGAGTTTGCAATACTTGGGGGCACAGGAGGGGGAATATCGCTCTATGGGGGGAACAGGAAGAGGGATTAACAATACTTAGCAGGACAGGAGGAAGGTCATCGCTGACTAGGGGAACAGAAAGGGGGATATACAATATTTGGGGGTCTCAGGAGTGGGGGGTTGTTTCTGATCGGGGGTCACAAGATGGGGGAAAGTCAACACTTGGGGTCACAGGAGAGGGTTATTAACACTTTGGCTCACAGGAGGGGAGTTATTACTCCATTAGGGGTACAGAAAGGGGGGCATTCAACACATGGGGTGACAGAAGAGGGGTTATTGCTGCATGGGATTAACAGGAATGAGGAATACTTGGGGGCACAGGAGGTGGAAATATTGTTGTTTGGGGGGCACAGGATGAGGGATAAGTAACACTTGGAGGGGAAAAGAGGGGGGTTATCACCTACCGGCGGCACATGAATGAGAATAATCAATACTTGGGGTCATAGGAGAAAGATTAATACTGCATATGGGCCCAAGGAAAGGGATTTAGCAATTCTTGAGGGGACAGGAGGGGATTATTACTGCTTGAGAAGCAGAAGATGGGGAATCATCAATACTTGGGTGACGGGAGGGGGTGTGAGCTTGTGTGACCTTACCCAAACGTGACCAGAGATAAGCGGCAAAAATATGCCACGTTTCTCTTCCTAAATGCTAGTGCTATCATATTGAATGTCCATAGAAGATATATGTCTTTACAAAACATATATCTCCATGATCCAAGAACATATGGTCACACCTATGCAGGTCTAGACCTAGAATCTAGCCCGACAGTTATCAGTAATTAATAAATAATTATATTAATTACCCGTCCTGCGATTCCCTTCTTGCGTCTGATTCGAATGTCCATCACCTTGCAATTTCTTTCTTCTAGTCGGCGACCTAGGAAAAATCACAGGTGTGATCATATGTTCCTGGAATGGAGATCCTAATATATAAATAACACTTTAAGGGTGTCTTTCTATGGTCAGAGTATTGTATTATGTCATTGTCATAGGAAGGGGGTTAATAAATAATTGGGGTCACAAAAGGGGGGTTAATACTGCATGGGGGTCACAGGAAGAGGACTTAGCAATACTTGGGGGCACAGGAGGGGAAATATCGCTCTATGGAGGTCACAGGAAAAGGGATTAACAATACTTAGCAGGACCGGAGTAGGGTCATCGCTGACTGGGGGGACAGGAAGGGGGATACACAATACTTGGGATCACAGAAGGGGGAATTATTATTGCTTGGGGTAACAGGAAGAAGAATCAATACTTGGGATCACAGAAGAAGGGATATTACAGCATGGGATTACCAGGCAGAGAAATGAGGAATACTTGGGGGCACAGGAAGTAGAAATATTGCTATTTGGGGGGGACAGGAGGAGGGATTAACAAATACCTAGGGGAACTCCAGGGAGGTCATCACTGATGGGGGGCACAGGAAGGGGGCAATATAAATAATTGGGATCACAGGAGTGGGAGGGTTCTTTCTGAATGGGGTCACAGGATGGGAGACAATCAACACTTGGGGTCACAGGAGAGGGTTAATACTGCATGGGAGTCGCATTAAGAGGTGTTTGTAATACTTGGGGGCACAGGAGGGGGAATATCGCTCTATGGGGGGAACAGGAAGAGGGATTAACAATACTTAGCAGGACAGGAGGAAGGTCATCGCTGACTAGGGAACAGGAAGGGGGATATACAATATTTGGGGTCACAGGAGTGGGGGGTTGTTGCTGATCGGGGTCACAGGATGGGGAAAAGTCAACACTTGGGGTCACAGGAGAGGGTTATTAACACTTTGGCTCACAGGAGGGGAGTTATTACTCCATTAGGGGTACAGAAAGGGGGGCATTCAACACATGGGGTGACAGAAGAGGGGTTATTGCTGCATGGGATTAACAGGAATGAGGAATACTTGGGGGCACAGGAGGTGGGAATATTGTTGTTTGGAGGGCACAGGATGCGGGATAAGCAATACTTGGAGGGGAAAAAAGGGGGGTTATCCCCTATCGGGGGCACATGAAGGGGGATAATCAATATTTGGGGTCATAGGAGAAAGGTCAATACTACATATGGGCCCAAGGAAAGGGATTTAGCAATTCTTGAGGGGACAGGAGGGGATTATTACTGCTTGAGGGGCAGAAGATGGGGAATCATCAATACTTGGGTGACGGGAGGGGGTGTGAGCTTGTGTGACCTTACCCAAACGTGACCAGAGATAAGCGGCAAAAATATGCCACGTTTCTCTTCCTAAATGCTAGTGCTATCATATTGAATGTCCATAGAAGATATATGTCTTTACAAAACATTTATCTCCATGAGCCAGGAACATATGGTCACACCTATGCAGGTCTAGACCTAGAATCTAGCCCGACAGTTATCAGTAATTAATAAATAATTATATTAATTACCCGTCCTGCGATTCCCTTCTTGCGTCTGATTCGAATGTCCATCACCTTGCAATTTCTTTCTTCTAGTCGGCAACCTAGGAAAAATCACAGGTGTGATCATATGTTCCTGGAATGGAGATCCTAATATATAAATAACACTTTAAGGGTGTCTTTCTGTGGTCAGAGTATTGTATTATGTCATTGTCATAGGAAGGGGGTTAATAAATACTTGGGGTCACAAAAAGGGGGGGTTAATACTGCATGGGGGTCACAGGAAGAGGAGTTAGCAATACTTGGGGGCACAGGAGGGGAAATATCGCTCTATGAGGGTCACAGTAAAAGGGATTAACAATACTTAGCAGGACCGGAGTAGGGTCATTGCTGACTAGGGGCACAGGAAGGGGGATACACAATACTTGGGATCACAGAAGGGGGAATTATTATTGCTTGGGGTAACAGGAAGAAGAATCAATACTTGGGATCACAGAAGAAGGGATATTACAGCAGGGGATTACCAGGCAGAGAAATGAGGAATACTTGGGGGCACAGGAAGTAGAAATATTGCTATTTGGGGGGCACAGGAGGAGGGATTAACAAATACCTAGGGGAAGTCCAGGGAGGTCATCACTGACGGGGGGCACAGTAAGGGGGCAATATAAATAATTGGGATCACAGGAGTGGGAGGGTTGTTTCTGAATGGGGTCACAGGAAGGGAGACAATCAACACTTGGGGTCACAGGAGAGGGTTAATACTGCATGGGAGTCGCATTAAGAGGTGTTTGTAATACTTGGGGGCACAGGAGGGGGAATATCGCTCTATGGGGGGAACAGGAAGAGGGATTAACAATACTTAGCAGGACCGGAGTAGGGTCATTGCTCACTAGGGGCACAGGAAGGGGGATACACAATACTTGGGATCACAGAAGGGGGAATTATTATTGCTTGGGGTAACAGGAAGAAGAATCAATACTTGGGATCACAGAAGAAGGGATATTACAGCATGGGATTACCAGGTAGAGAAATGAGGAATACTTGGGGGCACAGGAAGTAGAAATATTGCTTTTTGGGGGGCACAGGAGGAGGGATTAACAAATACCTAGGGGAAGTCCAGGGAGGTCATCACTGACGGGGGGCACAGGAAGGGGGCAATATAAATAATTGGGATCACAGGAGTGGGAGGGTTGTTTCTGAATGGGGTCACAGGATGGGAGACAATCAACACTTGGGGTCACAGGAGAGGGTTAATACTGCATGGGAGTCGCATTAAGAGGTGTTTGTAATACTTGGGGGCACAGGAGGGGGAATATCGCTCTATGGGGGGAACAGGAAGAGGGATTAACAATACTTAGCAGGACAGGAGGAAGGTCATCGCTGACTGGGGGAACAGGAAGGGGGATATACAATATTTGGGGTCACAGGAGTGGGGGGTTGTTGCTGATCGGGGTCACAGGATGGGGGAAAGTCAACACTTGGGGTCACAGGAGAGGGTTATTAACACTTTGGCTCACAGGAGGGGAGTTATTACTCCATTAGGGGTACAGAAAGGGGGGCATTCAACACATGGGGTGACAGAAGAGGGGTTATTGCTGCATGGGATTAACAGAAATGAGGAATACTTTGGGGCACAGGAGGTGGGAATATTGTTGTTTGGAGGGCACAGGATGAGGGATAAGCAATACTTGGAGGGGAAAAAAGGGGGGTTATCCCCTATAGGGGGCACATGAAGGGGGATAATCAATACTTGGGATCATAGGAGAAAGGTCAATACTACATATGGGCCCAAGGAAAGGGATTTAGCAATTCTTGAGGGGCAGAAGATGGGGAATCATCAATACTTGGGTGACGGGAGGGGGTGTGAGCTTGTGTGACCTTACCCAAACGTGACCAGAGATAAGCGGCAAAAATATGCCACGTTTCTCTTCCTAAATGCTAGTGCTATCATATTGAATGTCCATAGAAGATATATGTCTTTACAAAACATATATCTCCATGAGCCAGGAACATATGGTCACACCTATGCAGGTCTAGACCTAGAATCTAGCCCGACAGTTATCAGTAATTAATAAATAATTATATTAATTACCCGTCCTGCGATTCCCTTCTTGCGTCTGATTCGAATGTCCATCACCTTGCAATTTCTTTCTTCTAGTCGTCAACCTAGGAAAAATCACAGGTGTGATCATATGTTCCTGGAATGGAGATCCTAATATATAAATAACACTTTAAGGGTGTCTTTCTGTGGTCAGAGTATTGTATTATGTCATTGTCATAGGAAGGGGGTTAATAAATACTTGGGGTCACAAAAAGGGGGGATTAATACTGCATGGGGGTCACAGGAAGAGGAGTTAGCAATACTTGGGAGCACAGGAGGGGAAATATCGCTCTATGAGGGTCACAGGAAAAGGGATTAACAATACTTAGCAGGACCGGAGTAGGGTCATTGCTGACTAGGGGCACAGGAAGGGGGATACACAATACTTGGGATCACAGAAGGGGGAATTATTATTGCTTGGGGTAACAGGAAGAAGAATCAATACTTGGGATCACAGAAGAAGGGATATTACAGCATGGGATTACCAGGTAGAGAAATGAGGAATACTTGGGGGCACAGGAAGTAGAAATATTGCTATTTGGGGGGCACAGGAGGAGGGATTAACAAATACCTAGGGGAACTCCAGGGAGGTCATCACTGATGGGGGGCACAGGAAGGGGGCAATATAAATAATTGGGATCATAGGAGTGGGAGGGTTGTTTCTGATTAGGGTCACAGGATGGGAGACAATCAACACTTGGGGTCGCAGGAGAGGGTTAATACTGCATGGGAGTCGCATTAAGAGGTGTTTGTAATACTTGGGGGCACAGGAGGGGGAATATCGCTCTATTAGGGGAACAGGAAGAGGGATTAACAATACTTAGCAGGACAGGAGGAAAGTCATCGCTGACTGGGGGAACAGGAAGGGGGATATACAATATTTGGGGTCACAGGAGTGGGGGGTTGTTGCTGATCGGGGTCACAGGATGGGGGAAAGTCAACACTTGGGGTCACAGGAGAGGGTTATTAACACTTTGGCTCACAGGAGGGGAGTTATTACTCCATTAGGGGTACAGAAAGGGGGGCATTCAACACATGGGGTGACAGAAGAGGGGTTATTGCTGCATGGGATTAACAGGAATGAGGAATACTTGGGGGGGGGCCACAGGAGGTGGGAATATTGTTGTTTGGAGGGCACAGGATGAGGGATAAGCAATACTTGGAGGGGAAAAAAGGGGGGTTATCCCCTATCGGGGGCACATGAAGGGGGATAATCAATACTTGGGGTCATAGGAGAAAGGTCAATACTACATATGGGCCCAAGGAAAGGGATTTAGCAATTCTTGAGGGGACAGGAGGGGATTATTACTGCTTGAGGGGCAGAAGATGGGGAATCATCAATACTTGGGTGACGGGAGGGGGTGTGAGCTTGTGTGACCTTACCCAAACGTGACCAGAGATAAGCGGCAAAAATATGCCACGTTTCTCTTCCTAAATGCTAGTGCTATCATATTGAATGTCCATAGAAGATATATGTCTTTACAAAACATATATCTCCATGAGCCAGGAACATATGGTCACACCTATGCAGGTCTAGACCTAGAATCTAGCCCGACAGTTATCAGTAATTAATAAATAATTATATTAATTACCCGTCCTGCGATTCCCTTCTTGCGTCTGATTCGAATGTCCATCACCTTGCAATTTCTTTCTTCTAGTCGGCTACCTAGGAAAAATCACAGGTGTGATCATATGTTCCTGGAACGGAGATCCTAATATATAAATAACACTTTAACGGTATAAACCCACACACCGTATAAGCAGCGTATTTACTGCTGCGATACGCAGCAAATACGCAGCAAACACGCAGCAAATACGCAGCAGATTAGATCTAAATAACTGAACACAGCATCAAATCTGCACCAACAAATCTGTTGCGTATCTGCTGTGTATACGGTGTGTGGGTTTGTACCCTAATGGTGCGTTCACACCTACAGGATCTGCAGCTGATTTTCTGCAGCAGATTTCATTTAAATAACTGAACACAGCATTAAATCTGCTGCAGATCCTGTAGGTGTGAACGCACCCTAAGGGTGTCTTTCTATGGTAAGAGTATTGTATTATGTCATTGTCATATGAAGGGGGTTAATAAATACTTGGGGTCACAAAAGGGGGGTTAATACTGCATGGGGGTCACAGGAAGAGGAGTTAGCAATACTTGGGGGCACAGGAGGGGAAATATCGCTCTATGAGGGTCACAGGAAAAGGGATTAACAATACTTAGCAGGACCGGAGTAGGGTCATCACTGACTAGGGGCACAGGAAGGGGGATACACAATACTTGGGATCACAGAAGGGGGAATTATTATTGCTTGGGGTAACAGGAAGAAGAATCAATACTTGGGATCACAGAAGAAGGGATATTACAGCATGGGATTACCAGGTAGAGAAATGAGGAATACTTGGGGGCACAGGAAGTAGAAATATTGCTATTTGGGGGGCACAGGAGGAGGGATTAACAAATACCTAGGGGAACTCCAGGGAGGTCATCACTGACGGGGGGCACAGGAAGGGGGCAATATAAATAATTGGGATCACAGGAGTGGGAGGGTTGTTTCTGAATGGGGTCACAGGATGGGAGACAATCAACACTTGGGGTCAAAGGAGAGGGTTAATACTGCATGGGAGTCGCATTAAGAGGTGTTTGTAATACTTGGGGGCACAGGAGGGGGAATATCGCTCTATGGGGGGAACAGGAAGAGGGATTAACAATACTTAGCAGGACAGGAGGAAGGTCATCGCTGACTGGGGGAACAGGAAGGGGGATATACAATATTTGGGGTCACAGGAGTGGGGGGTTGTTGCTGATCGGGGTCACAGGATGGGGGAAAGTCAACACTTGGGGTCACAGGAGAGGGTTATTAACACTTTGGCTCACAGGAGGGGAGTTATTACTCCATTAGGGGTACAGAAAGGGGGGCATTCAACACATGGGGTGACAGAAGAGGGGTTATTGCTGCATGGGATTAACAGGAATGAGGAATACTTTGGGGCACAGGAGGTGGGAATATTGTTGTTTGGAGGGCACAGGATGAGGGATAAGCAATACTTGGAGGGGAAAAAAGGGGGGTTATCCCCTATAGGGGGCACATGAAGGGGGATAATCAATATTTGGGGTCATAGGAGAAAGGTCAATACTACATATGGGCCCAAGGAAAGGGATTTAGCAATTCTTGAGGGGACAGGAGGGGATTATTACTGCTTGAGGGGCAGAAGATGGGGAATCATCAATACTTGGGTGACGGGAGGGGGTGTGAGCTTGTGTGACCTTACCCAAACGTGACCAGAGATAAGCGGCAAAAATATGCCACGTTTCTCTTCCTAAATGCTAGTGCTATCATATTGAATGTCCATAGAAGATATATGTCTTTACAAAACATTTATCTCCATGAGCCAGGAACATATGGTCACACCTATGCAGGTCTAGACCTAGAATCTAGCCCGACAGTTATCAGTAATTAATAAATAATTATATTAATTACCCGTCCTGCGATTCCCTTCTTGCGTCTGATTCGAATGTCCATCACCTTGCAATTTCTTTCTTCTAGTCGGCAACCTAGGAAAAATCACAGGTGTGATCATATGTTCCTGGAATGGAGATCCTAATATATAAATAACACTTTAAGGGTGTCTTTCTGTGGTCAGAGTATTGTATTATGTCATTGTCATAGGAAGGGGGTTAATAAATACTTGGGGTCACAAAAAGGGGGGGTTAATACTGCATGGGGGTCACAGGAAGAGGAGTTAGCAATACTTGGGGGCACAGGAGGGGAAATATCGCTCTATGAGGGTCACAGGTAAAGGGATTAACAATACTTAGCAGGACCGGAGTAGGGTCATTGCTGACTAGGGGCACAGGAAGGGGGATACACAATACTTGGGATCACAGAAGGGGGAATTATTATTGCTTGGGGTAACAGGAAGAAGAATCAATACTTGGGATCACAGAAGAAGGGATATTACAGCATGGGATTACCAGGTAGAGAAATGAGGAATACTTGGGGGCACAGGAAGTAGAAATCTTGCTATTTGGGGGGCACAGGAGGAGGGATTAACAAATACCTAGGGGAAGTCCAGGGAGGTCATCACTGACGGGGGGCACAGGAAGGGGGCAATATAAATAATTGGGATCACAGGAGTGGGAGGGTTGTTTCTGAATGGGGTCACAGGATGGGAGACAATCAACACTTGGGGTCACAGGAGAGGGTTAATACTGCATGGGAGTCGCATTAAGAGGTGTTTGTAATACTTGGGGGCACAGGAGGGGGAATATCGCTCTATGGGGGGAACAGGAAGAGGGATTAACAATACTTAGCAGGACAGGAGGGAGATCATCGCTGACTGGGGGAACAGGAAGGGGGATATACAATATTTGGGGTCACAGGAGTGGGGAGGTTGTTGCTGATCGGGGTCACAGGATGGGGGAAAGTCAACACTTGGGGTCACAGGAGAGGGTTATTAACACTTTGGCTCACAGGAGGGGAGTTATTACTCCATTAGGGGTACAGAAAGGGGGGCATTCAACACATGGGGTGACAGAAGAGGGGTTATTGCTGCATGGGATTAACAGGAATGAGGAATACTTTGGGGCACAGGAGGTGGGAATATTGTTGTTTGGAGGGCACAGGATGAGGGATAAGCAATACTTGGAGGGGAAAAAAGGGGGGTTATCCCCTATAGGGGGCACATGAAGGGGGATAATCAATACTTGGGATCATAGGAGAAAGGTCAATACTACATATGGGCCCAAGGAAAGGGATTTAGCAATTCTTGAGGGGCAGAAGATGGGGAATCATCAATACTTGGGTGACGGGAGGGGGTGTGAGCTTGTGTGACCTTACCCAAACGTGACCAGAGATAAGCGGCAAAAATATGCCACGTTTCTCTTCCTAAATGCTAGTGCTATCATATTGAATGTCCATAGAAGATATATGTCTTTACAAAACATATATCTCCATGAGCCAGGAACATATGGTCACACCTATGCAGGTCTAGACCTAGAATCTAGCCCGACAGTTATCAGTAATTAATAAATAATTATATTAATTACCCGTCCTGCGATTCCCTTCTTGCGTCTGATTCGAATGTCCATCACCTTGCAATTTCTTTCTTCTAGTCGGCAACCTAGGAAAAATCACAGGTGTGATCATATGTTCCTGGAATGGAGATCCTAATATATAAATAACACTTTAAGGGTGTCTTTCTGTGGTCAGAGTATTGTATTATGTCATTGTCATAGGAAGGGGGTTAATAAATACTTGGGGTCACAAAAAGGGGGGGTTAATACTGCATGGGGGTCACAGGAAGAGGAGTTAGCAATACTTGGGGGCACAGGAGGGGAAATATCGCTCTATGAGGGTCACAGGAAAAGTATTAACAATACTTAGCAGGACCGGAGTAGGGTCATTGCTGACTAGGGGCACAGGAAGGGGGATACACAATACTTGGGATCACAGAAGGGGGAATTATTATTGCTTGGGGTAACAGGAAGAAGAATCAATACTTGGGATCACAGAAGAAGGGATATTACAGCA
This sequence comes from Dendropsophus ebraccatus, assembly GCF_027789765.1. Taxonomy (NCBI): domain Eukaryota; kingdom Metazoa; phylum Chordata; class Amphibia; order Anura; family Hylidae; genus Dendropsophus; species Dendropsophus ebraccatus. The sequence continues at coordinate 25,298,267 of NC_091465.1, forward strand.
TGGGATTACCAGGTAGAGAAATGAGGAATACTTGGGGGCACAGGAAGTAGAAATATTGCTATTTGGGGGGCACAGGAGGAGGGATTAACAAATACCTAGGGGAAGTCCAGGGAGGTCATCACTGACGGGGGCACAGGAAGGGGGCAATATAAATAATTGGGATCACAGGAGTGGGAGGGTTGTTTCTGAATGGGGTCACAGGATGGGAGACAATCAACACTTGGGGTCACAGGAGAGGGTTAATACTGCATGGGAGTCGCATTAAGAGGTGTTTGTAATACTTGGGGGCACAGGAGGGGGAATATCGCTCTATGGGGGGAACAGGAAGAGGGATTAACAATACTTAGCAGGACAGGAGGGAGATCATCGCTGACTGGGGGAACAGGAAGGGGGATATACAATATTTGGGGTCACAGGAGTGGGGAGGTTGTTGCTGATCGGGGTCACAGGATGGGGGAAAGTCAACACTTGGGGTCACAGGAGAGGGTTATTAACACTTTGGCTCACAGGAGGGGAGTTATTACTCCATTAGGGGTACAGAAAGGGGGGCATTCAACACATGGGGTGACAGAAGAGGGGTTATTGCTGCATGGGATTAACAGGAATGAGGAATACTTTGGGGCACAGGAGGTGGGAATATTGTTGTTTGGAGGGCACAGGATGAGGGATAAGCAATACTTGGAGGGGAAAAAAGGGGGGTTATCCCCTATAGGGGGCACATGAAGGGGGATAATCAATACTTGGGATCATAGGAGAAAGGTCAATACTACATATGGGCCCAAGGAAAGGGATTTAGCAATTCTTGAGGGGCAGAAGATGGGGAATCATCAATACTTGGGTGACGGGAGGGGGTGTGAGCTTGTGTGACCTTACCCAAACGTGACCAGAGATAAGCGGCAAAAATATGCCACGTTTCTCTTCCTAAATGCTAGTGCTATCATATTGAATGTCCATAGAAGATATATGTCTTTACAAAACATTTATCTCCATGAGCCAGGAACATATGGTCACACCTATGCAGGTCTGGACCTAGAATCTAGCCCGACAGTTATCAGTAATTAATAAATAATTATATTAATTACCCGTCCTGCGATTCCCTTCTTGCGTCTGATTCGAATGTCCATCACCTTGCAATTTCTTTCTTCTAGTCGGCGACCTAGGAAAAATCACAGGTGTGATCATATGTTCCTGGAATGGAGATCCTAATATATAAATAACACTTTAAGGGTGTCTTTCTGTGGTCAGAGTATTGTATTATGTCATTGTCATAGGAAGGGGGTTAATAAATACTTGGGGTCACAAAAAGGGGGGGTTAATACTGCATGGGGGTCACAGGAAGAGGAGTTAGCAATACTTGGGGGCACAGGAGGGGAAATATCGCTCTATGAGGGTCACAGGAAAAGGGATTAACAATACTTAGCAGGACCGGAGTAGGGTCATTGCTGACTAGGGGCACAGGAAGGGGGATACACAATACTTGGGATCACAGAAGGGGGAATTATTATTGCTTGGGGTAACAGGAAGAAGAATCAATACTTGGGATCACAGAAGAAGGGATATTACAGCATGGGATTACCAGGTAGAGAAATGAGGAATACTTGGGGGCACAGGAAGTAGAAATATTGCTATTTGGGGGGCACAGGAGGAGGGATTAACAAATACCTAGGGGAAGTCCAGGGAGGTCATCACTGACGGGGGGCACAGGAAGGGGGCAATATAAATAATTGGGATCACAGGAGTGGGAGGGTTGTTTCTGAATAGGGTCACAGGATGGGAGACAATCAACACTTGGGGTCACAGGAGAGGGTTAATACTGCATGGGAGTCGCATTAAGAGGTGTTTGTAATACTTGGGGGCACAGGAGGGGGAATATCGCTCTATGGGGGGAACAGGAAGAGGGATTAACAATACTTAGCAGGACAGGAGGGAGATCATCGCTGACTGGGGGAACAGGAAGGGGGATATACAATATTTGGGGTCACAGGAGTGAGGAGGTTGTTGCTGATCGAGGTCACAGGATGGGGGAAAGTCAACACTTGGGGTCACAGGAGAGGTTTATTAACACTTTGGCTCACAGGAGGGGAGTTATTACTCCATTAGGGGTACAGAAAGGGGGGCATTCAACACATGGGGTGACAGAAGAGGGGTTATTGCTTTATGGGATTAACAGGAATGAGGAATACTTGGGGGGGGGGCACAGGAGGTGGGAATATTGTTGTTTGGATGGCACAGGATGAGGGATAAGCAATACTTGGAGGGGAAAAAAAGGGGGGTTATCCCCTATCGGGGGAAAATAAAGGGGGATAATCAATACTTGGGGTCATAGGAGAAAGATTAATACTGCATATGGGCCCAAGGGAATGGATTTAGCAATTCTTGAAGGGACAGGAGGGGATTATTACTGCTTGAGGGGCAGAAGATGGGGAATCATCAATACTTGGGTGACGGGAGGGGGTGTGAGCTTGTGTAACCTTACCCAAACGTGACCAGAGATAAGCGGCAAAAATATGCCACGTTTCTCTTCCTAAATGCTAGTGCTATCATATTGAATGTCCATAGAAGATATATGTCTTTACAAAACATATATCTCCATGAGCCAGGAACATATGGTCACACCTATGCAGGTCTAGACCTAGAAACTAGCCCGACAGTTATCAGTAATTAATAAATAATTATATTAATTACCCGTCCTGCGATTCCCTTCTTGCGTCTGATTCGAATGTCCATCACCTTGCAATTTCTTTCTTCTAGTCGGCAACCTAGGAAAAATCACAGGTGTGATCATATGTTCCTGGAATGGAGATCCTAATATATAAATAACACTTTAAGGGTGTCTTTCTGTGGTCAGAGTATTGTATTATGTCATTGTCATAGGAAGGGGGTTAATAAATACTTGGGGTCACAAAAAGGGGGGTTAATACTGCATGGGGGTCACAGGAAGAGGAGTTAGCAATACTTGGGGGCACAGGAGGGGAAATATCGCTCTATGAGGGTCACAGGAAAAGGGATTAACAATACTTAGCAGGACCGGAGTAGGGTCATTGCTGACTAGGGGCACAGGAAGGGGGATACACAATACTTGGGATCACAGAAGGGGGAATTATTATTGCTTGAGGTAACAGGAAGAAGAATCAATACTTGGGATCACAGAAGAAGGGATATTACAGCATGGGATTACCAGGTAGAGAAATGAGGAATACTTGGGGGCACAGGAAGTAGAAATATTGCTATTTGGGGGGCACAGGAGGAGGGATTAACAAATACCTAGGGGAAGTCCAGGGAGGTCATCACTGACGGGGGGCACAGGAAGGGGGCAATATAAATAATTGGTATCACAGGAGTGGGAGGGTTGTTTCTGAATGGGGTCACAGGATGGGAGACAGTCAACACTTGGGGTCACAGGAGAGGGTTAATACTGCATGGGAGTCGCATTAAGAGGTGTTTGTAATACTTGGGGGCACAGGAGGGGGAATATCGCTCTATGGGGGGAACAGGAAGAGGGATTAACAATACTTAGCAGGACAGGAGGAAGGTCATCGCTGACTGGGGGAACAGGAAGGGGGATATACAATATTTGGGGTCACAGGAGTGGGGGGTTGTTGCTGATCGGGGTCACAGGATGGGGGAAAGTCAACACTTGGGGTCACAGGAGAGGGTTATTAACACTTTGGCTCACAGGAGGGGAGTTATTACTCCATTAGGGGTACAGAAAGGGGGGCATTCAACACATGGGGTGACAGAAGAGGGGTTATTGCTGCATGGGATTAACAGGAATGAGGAATACTTGGGGGCACAGGAGGTGGGAATATTGTTGTTTGGAGGGCACAGGATGAGGGATAAGCAATACTTGGAGGGGAAAAAAGGGGGGTTATCCCCTATAGGGGGCACATGAAGGGGGATAATCAATACTTGGGATCATAGGAGAAAGGTCAATACTACATATGGGTTCAAGGAAAGGGATTTAGCAATTCTTGAGGGGACAGGAGGGGATTATTACTGCTTGAGGGGCAGAAGATGGGGAATCATCAATACTTGGGTGACGGGAGGGGGTGTGAGCTTGTGTGACCTTACCCAAACGTGACCAAAGATAAGCGGCAAAAATATGCCACGTTTCTCTTCCTAAATGCTAGTGCTATCATATTGAATGTCCATAGAAGATATATGTCTTTACAAAACATTTATCTCCATGAGCCAGGAACATATGGTCACACCTATGCAGGTCTAGACCTAGAATCTAGCCCGACAGTTATCAGTAATTAATAAATAATTATATTAATTACCCGTCCTGCGATTCCCTTCTTGCGTCTGATTCGAATGTCCATCACCTTGCAATTTCTTTCTTCTAGTCGGCGACCTAGGAAAAATCACAGGTGTGATCATATGTTCCTGGAATGGAGATCCTAATATATAAATAACACTTTAAGGGTGTCTTTCTGTGGTCAGAGTATTGTATTATGTCATTGTCATAGGAAGGGGGTTAATAAATACTTGGGGTCACAAAAAGGGGGGGTTAATACTGCATGGGGGTCACAGGAAGAGGAGTTAGCAATACTTGGGGGCACAGGAGGGGAAATATCGCTCTATGAGGGTCACAGGAAAAGGGATTAACAATACTTAGCAGGACCGGAGTAGGGTCATTGCTGACTAGGGGCACAGGAAGGGGGATACACAATACTTGGGATCACAGAAGGGGGAATTATTATTGCTTGGGGTAACAGGAAGAAGAATCAATACTTGGGATCACAGAAGAAGGGATATTACAGCATGGGATTACCAGGTAGAGAAATGAGGAATACTTGGGGGCACAGGAAGTAGAAATATTGCTATTTGGGGGGCACAGGAGGAGGGATTAACAAATACCTAGGGGAAGTCCAGGGAGGTCATCACTGACGGGGGGCACAGGAAGGGGGCAATATAAATAATTGGGATCACAGGAGTGGGAGGGTTGTTTCTGAATGGGGTCACAGGATGGGAGACAATCAACACTTGGGGTCACAGGAGAGGGTTAATACTGCATGGGAGTCGCATTAAGAGGTGTTTGTAATACTTGGGGGCACAGGAGGGGGAATATCGCTCTATGGGGGGAACAGGAAGAGGGATTAACAATACTTAGCAGGACAGGAGGGAGATCATCGCTGACTGGGGGAACAGGAAGGGGGATATACAATATTTGGGGTCACAGGAGTGGGGAGGTTGTTGCTGATCGGGGTCACAGGATGGGGGAAAGTCAACACTTGGGGTCACAGGAGAGGGTTATTAACACTTTGGCTCACAGGAGGGGAGTTATTACTCCATTAGGGGTACAGAAAGGGGGGCATTCAACACATGGGGTGACAGAAGAGGGGTTATTGCTGCATGGGATTAACAGGAATGAGGAATACTTTGGGGCACAGGAGGTGGGAATATTGTTGTTTGGAGGGCACAGGATGAGGGATAAGCAATACTTGGAGGGGAAAAAAGGGGGGTTATCCCCTATAGGGGGCACATGAAGGGGGATAATCAATACTTGGGATCATAGGAGAAAGGTCAATACTACATATGGGCCCAAGGAAAGGGATTTAGCAATTCTTGAGGGGCAGAAGATGGGGAATCATCAATACTTGGGTGACGGGAGGGGGTGTGAGCTTGTGTGACCTTACCCAAACGTGACCAGAGATAAGCGGCAAAAATATGCCACGTTTCTCTTCCTAAATGCTAGTGCTATCATATTGAATGTCCATAGAAGATATATGTCTTTACAAAACATATATCTCCATGAGCCAGGAACATATGGTCACACCTATGCAGGTCTAGACCTAGAATCTAGCCCGACAGTTATCAGTAATTAATAAATAATTATATTAATTACCCGTCCTGCGATTCCCTTCTTGCGTCTGATTCGAATGTCCATCACCTTGCAATTTCTTTCTTCTAGTCGGCGACCTAGGAAAAATCACAGGTGTGATCATATGTTCCTGGAATGGAGATCCTAATATATAAATAACACTTTAAGGGTGTCTTTCTGTGGTCAGAGTATTGTATTATGTCATTGTCATAGGAAGGGGGTTAATAAATACTTGGGGTCACAAAAAGGGGGGGTTAATACTGCATGGGGGTCACAGGAAGAGGAGTTAGCAATACTTGGGGGCACAGGAGGGGAAATATCGCTCTATGAGGGTCACAGGAAAAGGGATTAACAATACTTAGCAGGACCGGAGTAGGGTCATTGCTGACTAGGGGCACAGGAAGGGGGATACACAATACTTGGGATCACAGAAGGGGGAATTATTATTGCTTGGGGTAACAGGAAGAAGAATCAATACTTGGGATCACAGAAGAAGGGATATTACAGCATGGGATTACCAGGTAGAGAAATGAGGAATACTTGGGGGCACAGGAAGTAGAAATATTGCTATTTGGGGGGCACAGGAGGAGGGATTAACAAATACCTAGGGGAAGTCCAGGGAGGTCATCACTGACGGGGGGCACAGGAAGGGGGCAATATAAATAATTGGTATCACATGAGTGGGAGGGTTGTTTCTGAATGGGGTCACAGGATGGGAGACAATCAACACTTGGGGTCACAGGAGAGGGTTAATACTGCATGGGAGTCGCATTAAGAGGTGTTTGTAATACTTGGGGGCACAGGAGGGGGAATATCGCTCTATGGGGGGAACAGGAAGAGGGATTAACAATACTTAGCAGGACAGGAGGGAGATCATCGCTGACTGGGGGAACAGGAAGGGGGATATACAATATTTGGGGTCACAGGAGTGGGGAGGTTGTTGCTGATCGAGGTCACAGGATGGGGGAAAGTCAACACTTGGGGTCACAGGAGAGGGTTATTAACACTTTGGCTCACAGGAGGGGAGTTATTACTCCATTAGGGGTACAGAAAGGGGGGCATTCAACACATGGGGTGACAGAAGAGGGGTTATTGCTGCATGGGATTAACAGGAATGAGGAATACTTTGGGGCACAGGAGGTGGGAATATTGTTGTTTGGAGGGCACAGGATGAGGGATAAGCAATACTTGGAGGGGAAAAAAGGGGGGTTATCCCCTATAGGGGGCACATGAAGGGGGATAATCAATACTTGGGATCATAGGAGAAAGGTCAATACTACATATGGGCCCAAGGAAAGGGATTTAGCAATTCTTGAGGGGCAGAAGATGGGGAATCATCAATACTTGGGTGACGGGAGGGGGTGTGAGCTTGTGTGACCTTACCCAAACGTGACCAGAGATAAGCGGCAAAAATATGCCACGTTTCTCTTCCTAAATGCTAGTGCTATCATATTGAATGTCCATAGAAGATATATGTCTTTACAAAACATTTATCTCCATGAGCCAGGAACATATGGTCACACCTATGCAGGTCTAGACCTAGAATCTAGCCCGACAGTTATCAGTAATTAATAAATAATTATATTAATTACCCGTCCTGCGATTCCCTTCTTGCGTCTGATTCGAATGTCCATCACCTTGCAATTTCTTTCTTCTAGTCGGCGACCTAGGAAAAATCACAGGTGTGATCATATGTTCCTGGAATGGAGATCCTAATATATAAATAACACTTTAAGGGTGTCTTTCTGTGGTCATAGTATTGTATTATGTCATTGTCATAGGAAGGGGGTTAATAAATACTTGGGGTCACAAAAAGGGGGGGTTAATACTGCATGGGGGTCACAGGAAGAGGAGTTAGCAATACTTGGGGGCACAGGAGGGGAAATATCGCTCTATGAGGGTCACAGGAAAAGGGATTAACAATACTTAGCAGGACCGGAGTAGGGTCATTGCTGACTAGGGGCACAGGAAGGGGGATACACAATACTTGGGATCACAGAAGGGGGAATTATTATTGCTTGGGGTAACAGGAAGAAGAATCAATACTTGGGATCACAGAAGAAGGGATATTACAGCATGGGATTACCAGGTAGAGAAATGAGGAATACTTGGGGGCACAGGAAGTAGAAATATTGCTATTTGGGGGGCACAGGAGGAGGGATTAACAAATACCTAGGGGAACTCCAGGGAGGTCATCACTGACGGGGGGCACAGGAAGGGGGCAATATAAATAATTGGTATCACAGGAGTGGGAGGGTTGTTTCTGAATGGGGTCACAGGATGGGAGACAGTTAACACTTGGGGTCACAGGAGAGGGTTAATACTGCATGGGAGTCGCATTAAGAGGTGTTTGTAATACTTGGGGGCACAGGAGGGGGAATATCGCTCTATGGGGGAACAGGAAGAGGGATTAACAATACTTAGCAGGACAGGAGGAAGGTCATCGCTGACTGGGGGAACAGGAAGGGGGATATACAATATTTGGGGTCACAGGAGTGGGGGGTTGTTGCTGATCGGGGTCACAGGATGGGGGAAAGTCAACACTTGGGGTCACAGGAGAGGGTTATTAACACTTTGGCTCACAGGAGGGGAGTTATTACTCCATTAGGGGTACAGAAAGGGGGGCATTCAACACATGGGGTGACAGAAGAGGGGTTATTGCTGCATGGGATTAACAGGAATGAGGAATACTTTGGGGCACAGGAGGTGGGAATATTGTTGTTTGGAGGGCACAGGATGAGGGATAAGCAATACTTGGAGGGGAAAAAAGGGGGGTTATCCCCTATAGGGGGCACATGAAGGGGGATAATCAATACTTGGGATCATAGGAGAAAGGTCAATACTACATATGGGCCCAAGGAAAGGGATTTAGCAATTCTTGAGGGGCAGAAGATGGGGAATCATCAATACTTGGGTGACGGGAGGGGGTGTGAGCTTGTGTGACCTTACCCAAACGTGACCAGAGATAAGCGGCAAAAATATGCCACGTTTCTCTTCCTAAATGCTAGTGCTATCATATTGAATGTCCATAGAAGATATATGTCTTTACAAAACATTTATCTCCATGAGCCAGGAACATATGGTCACACCTATGCAGGTCTAGACCTAGAATCTAGCCCGACAGTTATCAGTAATTAATAAATAATTATATTAATTACCCGTCCTGCGATTCCCTTCTTGCGTCTGATTCGAATGTCCATCACCTTGCAATTTCTTTCTTCTAGTCGGCGACCTAGGAAAAATCACAGGTGTGATCATATGTTCCTGGAATGGAGATCCTAATATATAAATAACACTTTAAGGGTGTCTTTCTGTGGTCAGAGTATTGTATTATGTCATTGTCATAGGAAGGGGGTTAATAAATACTTGGGGTCACAAAAAGGGGGGGGTTAATACTGCATGGGGGTCACAGGAAGAGGAGTTAGCAATACTTGGGGGCACAGGAGGGGAAATATCGCTCTATGAGGGTCACAGGAAAAGGGATTAACAATACTTAGCAGGACCAGAGTAGGGTCATTGCTGACTAGGGGCACAGGAAGGGGGATACACAATACTTGGGATCACAGAAGGGGGAATTATTATTGCTTGGGGTAACAGGAAGAAGAATCAATACTTGGGATCACAGAAGAAGGGATATTACAGCATGGGATTACCAGGTAGAGAAATGAGGAATACTTGGGGGCACAGGAAGTAGAAATATTGCTATTTGGGGGGCACAGGAGGAGGGATTAACAAATACCTAGGGGAAGTCCAGGGAGGTCATCACTGACGGGGGGCACAGGAAGGGGGCAATATAAATAATTGGGATCACAGGAGTGGGAGGGTTGTTTCTGAATGGGGTCACAGGATGGGAGACAATCAACACTTGGGGTCACAGGAGAGGGTTAATACTGCATGGGAGTCGCATTAAGAGGTGTTTGTAATACTTGGGGGCACAGGAGGGGGAATATCGCTCTATGGGGGGAACAGGAAGAGGGATTAACAATACTTAGCAGGACAGGAGGGAGATCATCGCTGACTGGGGGAACAGGAAGGGGGATATACAATATTTGGGGTCACAGGAGTGGGGAGGTTGTTGCTGATCGGGGTCACAGGATGGGGGAAAGTCAACACTTGGGGTCACAGGAGAGGGTTATTAACACTTTGGCTCACAGGAGGGGAGTTATTACTCCATTAGGGGTACAGAAAGGGGGGCATTCAACACATGGGGTGACAGAAGAGGGGTTATTGCTGCATGGGATTAACAGGAATGAGGAATACTTTGGGGCACAGGAGGTGGGAATATTGTTGTTTGGAGGGCACAGGATGAGGGATAAGCAATACTTGGAGGGGAAAAAAAGGGGGGTTATCCCCTATAGGGGGCACATGAAGGGGGATAATCAATACTTGGGATCATAGGAGAAGGGTCAATACTACATATGGGCCCAAGGAAAGGGATTTAGCAATTCTTGAGGGGCAGAAGATGGGGAATCATCAATACTTGGGTGACGGGAGGGGGTGTGAGCTTGTGTGACCTTACCCAAACGTGACCAGAGATAAGCGGCAAAAATATGCCACGTTTCTCTTCCTAAATGCTAGTGCTATAATATTGAATGTCCATAGAAGATATATGTCTTTACAAAACATATATCTCCATGAGCCAGGAACATATGGTCACACCTATGCAGGTCTAGACCTAGAATCTAGCCCGACAGTTATCAGTAATTAATAAATAATTATATTAATTACCCGTCCTGCGATTCCCTTCTTGCGTCTGATTCGAATGTCCATCACCTTGCAATTTCTTTCTTCTAGTCGGCGACCTAGGAAAAATCACAGGTGTGATCATATGTTCCTGGAATGGAGATCCTAATATATAAATAACACTTTAAGGGTGTCTTTCTGTGGTCAGAGTATTGTATTATGTCATTGTCATAGGAAGGGGGTTAATAAATACTTGGGGTCACAAAAAGGGGGGGTTAATACTGCATGGGGGTCACAGGAAGAGGAGTTAGCAATACTTGGGGGCACAGGAGGGGAAATATCGCTCTATGAGGGTCACAGGAAAAGGGATTAACAATACTTAGCAGGACCGGAGTAGGGTCATTGCTGACTAGGGGCACAGGAAGGGGGATACACAATACTTGGGATCACAGAAGGGGGAATTATTATTGCTTGGGGTAACAGGAAGAAGAATCAATACTTGGGATCACAGAAGAAGGGATATTACAGCATGGGATTACCAGGTAGAGAAATGAGGAATACTTGGGGGCACAGGAAGTAGAAATATTGCTATTTGGGGGGCACAGGAGGAGGGATTAACAAATACCTAGGGGAAGTCCAGGGAGGTCATCACTGACGGGGGGCACAGGAAGGGGGCAATATAAATAATTGGTATCACATGAGTGGGTGGGTTGTTTCTGAATGGGGTCACAGGATGGGAGACAATCAACACTTGGGGTCACAGGAGAGGGTTAATACTGCATGGGAGTCGCATTAAGAGGTGTTTGTAATACTTGGGGGCACAGGAGGGGGAATATCGCTCTATGGGGGGAACAGGAAGAGGGATTAACAATACTTAGCAGGACAGGAGGGAGATCATCGCTGACTGGGGGAACAGGAAGGGGGATATACAATATTTGGGGTCACAGGAGTGGGGAGGTTGTTGCTGATCGAGGTCACAGGATGGGGGAAAGTCAACACTTGGGGTCACAGGAGAGGGTTATTAACACTTTGGCTCACAGGAGGGGAGTTATTACTCCATTAGGGGTACAGAAAGGGGGGCATTCAACACATGGGGTGACAGAAGAGGGGTTATTGCTGCATGGGATTAACAGGAATGAGGAATACTTTGGGGCACAGGAGGTGGGAATATTGTTGTTTGGAGGGCACAGGATGAGGGATAAGCAATACTTGGAGGGGAAAAAAGGGGGGTTATCCCCTATAGGGGGCACATGAAGGGGGATAATCAATACTTGGGATCATAGGAGAAAGGTCAATACTACATATGGGCCCAAGGAAAGGGATTTAGTAATTCTTGAGGGGACAGGAGGGGATTATTACTGCTTGAGGGGCAGAAGATGGGGAATCATCAATACTTGGGTGACGGGAGGGGGTGTGAGCTTGTGTGACCTTACCCAAACGTGACCAGAGATAAGCGGCAAAAATATGCCACGTTTCTCTTCCTAAATGCTAGTGCTATCATATTGAATGTCCATAGAAGATATATGTCTTTACAAAACATATATCTCCATGAGCCAGGAACATATGGTCACACCTATGCAGGTCTAGACCTAGAATCTAGCCCGACAGTTATCAGTAATTAATAAATAATTATATTAATTACCCGTCCTGCGATTCCCTTCTTGCGTCCGATTCGAATGTCCATCACCTTGCAATTTCTTTCTTCTAGTCGGCGACCTAGGAAAAATCACAGGTGTGATCATATGTTCCTGGAATGGAGATCCTAATATATAAATAACACTTTAAGGGTGTCTTTCTGTGGTCAGAGTATTGTATTATGTCATTGTCATAGGAAGGGGGTTAATAAATACTTGGGGTCACAAAAAGGGGGGGTTAATACTGCATGGGGGTCACAGGAAGAGGAGTTAGCAATACTTGGGGGCACAGGAGGGGAAATATCGCTCTATGAGGGTCACAGGAAAAGGGATTAACAATACTTAGCAGGACCGGAGTAGGGTCATTGCTGACTAGGGGCACAGGAAGGGGGATACACAATACTTGGGATCACAGAAGGGGGAATTATTATTGCTTGGGGTAACAGGAAGAAGAATCAATACTTGGGATCACAGAAGAAGGGATATTACAGCATGGGATTACCAGGTAGAGAAATGAGGAATACTTGGGGGCACAGGAAGTAGAAATATTGCTATTTGGGGGGCACAGGAGGAGGGATTAACAAATACCTAGGGGAACTCCAGGGAGGTCATCACTGACGGGGGGCACAGGAAGGGGGCAATATAAATAATTGGTATCACAGGAGTGGGAGGGTTGTTTCTGAATGGGGTCACAGGATGGGAGACAGTCAACACTTGGGGTCACAGGAGAGGGTTAATACTGCATGGGAGTCGCATTAAGAGGTGTTTGTAATACTTGGGGGCACAGGAGGGGGAATATCGCTCTATGGGGGAACAGGAAGAGGGATTAACAATACTTAGCAGGACAGGAGGAAGGTCATCGCTGACTGGGGGAACAGGAAGGGGGATATACAATATTTGGGGTCACAGGAGTGGGGGGTTGTTGCTGATCGGGGTCACAGGAGGGGGGAAAGTCAACACTTGGGGTCACAGGAGAGGGTTATTAACACTTTGGCTCACAGGAGGGGAGTTATTACTCCATTAGGGGTACAGAAAGGGGGGCATTCAACACATGGGGTGACAGAAGAGGGGTTATTGCTGCATGGGATTAACAGGAATGAGGAATACTTTGGGGCACAGGAGGTGGGAATATTGTTGTTTGGAGGGCACAGGATGAGGGATAAGCAATACTTGGAGGGGAAAAAAGGGGGGTTATCCCCTATAGGGGGCACATGAAGGGGGATAATCAATACTTGGGATCATAGGAGAAAGGTCAATACTACATATGGGCCCAAGGAAAGGGATTTAGCAATTCTTGAGGGGACAGGAGGGGATTATTACTGCTTGAGGGGCAGAAGATGGGGAATCATCAATACTTGGGTGACGGGAGGGGGTGTGAGCTTGTGTGACCTTACCCAAACGTGACCAGAGATAAGCGGCAAAAATATGCCACGTTTCTCTTCCTAAATGCTAGTGCTATCATATTGAATGTCCATAGAAGATATATGTCTTTACAAAACATATATCTCCATGAGCCAGGAACATATGGTCACACCTATGCAGGTCTAGACCTAGAATCTAGCCCGACAGTTATCAGTAATTAATAAATAATTATATTAATTACCCGTCCTGCGATTCCCTTCTTGCGTCCGATTCGAATGTCCATCACCTTGCAATTTCTTTCTTCTAGTCGGCGACCTAGGAAAAATCACAGGTGTGATCATATGTTCCTGGAATGGAGATCCTAATATATAAATAACACTTTAAGGGTGTCTTTCTGTGGTCAGAGTATTGTATTATGTCATTGTCATAGGAAGGGGGTTAATAAATACTTGGGGTCACAAAAAGGGGGGGTTAATACTGCATGGGGGTCACAGGAAGAGGAGTTAGCAATACTTGGGGGCACAGGAGGGGAAATATCGCTCTATGAGGGTCACAGGAAAAGTATTAACAATACTTAGCAGGACCGGAGTAGGGTCATTGCTGACTAGGGGCACAGGAAGGGGGATACACAATACTTGGGATCACAGAAGGGGGAATTATTATTGCTTGGGGTAACAGGAAGAAGAATCAATACTTGGGATCACAGAAGAAGGGATATTACAGCATGGGATTACCAGGTAGAGAAATGAGGAATACTTGGGGGCACAGGTAGTAGAAATATTGCTATTTGGGGGGCACAGGAGGAGGGATTAACAAATACCTAGGGGAAGCCCAGGGAGGTCATCACTGACGGGGGGCACAGGAAGGGGGCAATATAAATAATTGGTATCACAGGAGTGGGAGGGTTGTTTCTGAATGGGGTCACAGGATGGGAGACAATCAACACTTGGGGTCACAGGAGAGGGTTAATACTGCATGGGAGTCGCATTAAGAGGTGTTTGTAATACTTGGGGGCACAGGAGGGGGAATATCGCTCTATGGGGGGAACAGGAAGAGGGATTAACAATACTTAGCAGGACAGGAGGAAGATCATCGCTGACTGGGGGAACAGGAAGGGGGATATACAATATTTGGGGTCACAGGAGTGGGGGGTTGTTGCTGATCGGGGTCACAGGATGGGGGAAAGTCAACACTTGGGGTCACAGGAGAGGGTTATTAACACTTTGGCTCACAGGAGGGGAGTTATTACTCCATTAGGGGTACAGAATGGGGGGCATTCAACACATGGGGTGACAGAAGAGGGGTTATTGCTGCATGGGATTAACAGGAATGAGGAATACTTGGGGCACAGGAGGTGGGAATATTGTTGTTTGGAGGGCACAGGATGAGGGATAAGCAATACTTGGAGGGGAAAGAAGGGGGGTTATCCCCTATAGGGGGCACATGAAGGGGGATAATCAATACTTGGGATCATAGGAGAAAGGTCAATACTACATATGGGCCCAAGGAAAGGGATTTAGCAATTCTTGAGGGGCAGAAGATGGGGAATCATCAATACTTGGGTGACGGGAGGGGGTGTGAGCTTGTGTGACCTTACCCAAACGTGACCAGAGATAAGCGGCAAAAATATGCCACGTTTCTCTTCCTAAATGCTAGTGCTATCATATTGAATGTCCATAGAAGATATATGTCTTTACAAAACATTTATCTCCATGAGCCAGGAACATATGGTCACACCTATGCAGGTCTAGACCTAGAATCTAGCCCGACAGTTATCAGTAATTAATAAATAATTATATTAATTACCCGTCCTGCGATTCCCTTCTTGCGTCTGATTCGAATGTCCATCACCTTGCAATTTCTTTCTTCTAGTCGGCGACCTAGGAAAAATCACAGGTGTGATCATATGTTCCTGGAATGGAGATCCTAATATATAAATAACACTTTAAGGGTGTCTTTCTGTGGTCAGAGTATTGTATTATGTCATTGTCATAGGAAGGGGGTTAATAAATACTTGGGGTCACAAAAAGGGGGGGTTAATACTGCATGGGGGTCACAGGAAGAGGAGTTAGCAATACTTGGGGGCACAGGAGGGGAAATATCGCTCTATGAGGGTCACAGGAAAAGGGATTAACAATACTTAGCAGGACCGGAGTAGGGTCATTGCTGACTAGGGGCACAGGAAGGGGGATACACAATACTTGGGATCACAGAAGGGGGAATTATTATTGCTTGGGGTAACAGGAAGAAGAATCAATACTTGGGATCACAGAAGAAGGGATATTACAGCATGGGATTACCAGGTAGAGAAATGAGGAATACTTGGGGGCACAGGAAGTAGAAATATTGCTATTTGGGGGGCACAGGAGGAGGGATTAACAAATACCTAGGGGAAGTCCAGGGAGGTCATCACTGACGGGGGGCACAGGAAGGGGGCAATATAAATAATTGGGATCACAGGAGTGGGAGGGTTGTTTCTGAATGGGGTCACAGGATGGGAGACAATCAACACTTGGGGTCACAGGAGAGGGTTAATACTGCATGGGAGTCGCATTAAGAGGTGTTTGTAATACTTGGGGGCACAGGAGGGGGAATATCGCTCTATGGGGGGAACAGGAAGAGGGATTAACAATACTTAGCAGGACAGGAGGGAGATCATCGCTGACTGGGGGAACAGGAAGGGGGATATACAATATTTGGGGTCACAGGAGTGGGGAGGTTGTTGCTGATCGAGGTCACAGGATGGGGGAAAGTCAACACTTGGGGTCACAGGAGAGGGTTATTAACACTTTGGCTCACAGGAGGGGAGTTATTACTCCATTAGGGGTACAGAAAGGGGGGCATTCAACACATGGGGTGACAGAAGAGGGGTTATTGCTGCATGGGATTAACAGGAATGAGAAATACTTTGGGGCACAGGAGGTGGGAATATTGTTGTTTGGAGGGCACAGGATGAGGGATAAGCAATACTTGGAGGGGAAAAAAGGGGGGTTATCCCCTATAGGGGGCACATGAAGGGGGATAATCAATACTTGGGATCATAGGAGAAAGGTCAATACTACATATGGGCCCAAGGAAAGGGATTTAGCAATTCTTGAGGGGACAGGAGGGGATTATTACTGCTTGAGGGGCAGAAGATGGGGAATCATCAATACTTGGGTGACGGGAGGGGGTGTGAGCTTGTGTGACCTTACCCAAACGTGACCAGAGATAAGCGGCAAAAATATGCCACGTTTCTCTTCCTAAATGCTAGTGCTATCATATTAAATGTCCATAGAAGATATATGTCTTTACAAAACATACATCTCCATGAGCCAGGAACATATGGTCACACCTATGCAGGTCTAGACCTAGAATCTAGCCCGACAGTTATCAGTAATTAATAAATAATTATATTAATTACCCGTCCTGCGATTCCCTTCTTGCGTCTGATTCGAATGTCCATCACCTTGCAATTTCTTTCTTCTAGTCGGCGACCTAGGAAAAATCACAGGTGTGATCATATGTTCCTGGAATGGAGATCCTAATATATAAATAACACTTTAAGGGTGTCTTTCTGTGGTCAGAGTATTGTATTATGTCATTGTCATAGGAAGGGGGTTAATAAATACTTGGGGTCACAAAAAGAGGAGTTAGCAATACTTGGGGGCACAGGAGGGGAAATATCGCTCTATGAGGGTCACAGGAAAAGGGATTAACAATACTTAGCAGGACCGGAGTAGGGTCATTGCTGACTAGGGGCACAGGAAGGGGGATACACAATACTTGGGATCACAGAAGGGGGAATTATTATTGCTTGGGGTAACAGGAAGAAGAATCAATACTTGGGATCACAGAAGAAGGGATATTACAGCATGGGATTACCAGGTAGAGAAATGAGGAATACTTGGGGGCACAGGAAGTAGAAATATTGCTATTTGGGGGGCACAGGAGGAGGGATTAACAAATACCTAGGGGAAGTCCAGGGAGGTCATCACTGACGGGGGGCACAGGAAGGTGGCAATATAAATAATTGGTATCACATGAGTGGGAGGGTTGTTTCTGAATGGGGTCACAGGATGGGAGACAATCAACACTTGGGGTCACAGGAGAGGGTTAATACTGCATGGGAGTCGCATTAAGAGGTGTTTGTAATACTTGGGGGCACAGGAGGGGGAATATCGCTCTATGGGGGGAACAGGAAGAGGGATTAACAATACTTAGCAGGACAGGAGGGAGATCATCGCTGACTGGGGGAACAGGAAGGGGGATATACAATATTTGGGGTCACAGGAGTGGGGAGGTTGTTGCTGATCGAGGTCACAGGATGGGGGAAAGTCAACACTTGGGGTCACAGGACAGGGTTATTAACACTTTGGCTCACAGGAGGGGAGTTATTACTCCATTAGGGGTACAGAAAGGGGGGCATTCAACACATGGGGTGACAGAAGAGGGGTTATTGCTGCATGGGATTAACAGGAATGAGGAATACTTTGGGGCACAGGAGGTGGGAATATTGTTGTTTGGAGGGCACAGGATGAGGGATAAGCAATACTTGGAGGGGAAAAAAGGGGGGTTATCCCCTATAGGGGGCACATGAAGGGGGATAATCAATACTTGGGATCATAGGAGAAAGGTCAATACTACATATGGGCCCAAGGAAAGGGATTTAGTAATTCTTGAGGGGACAGGAGGGGATTATTACTGCTTGAGGGGCAGAAGATGGGGAATCATCAATACTTGGGTGACGGGAGGGGGTGTGAGCTTGTGTGACCTTACCCAAACGTGACCAGAGATAAGCGGCAAAAATATGCCACGTTTCTCTTCCTAAATGCTAGTGCTATCATATTGAATGTCCATAGAAGATATATGTCTTTACAAAACATATATCTCCATGAGCCAGGAACATATGGTCACACCTATGCAGGTCTAGACCTAGAATCTAGCCCGACAGTTATCAGTAATTAATAAATAATGATATTAATTACCCGTCCTGCGATTCCCTTCTTGCGTCTGATTCGAATGTCCATCACCTTGCAATTTCTTTCTTCTAGTCGGCGACCTAGGAAAAATCACAGGTGTGATCATATGTTCCTGGAATGGAGATCCTAATATATAAATAACACTTTAAGGGTGTCTTTCTGTGGTCATAGTATTGTATTATGTCATTGTCATAGGAAGGGGGTTAATAAATACTTGGGGTCACAAAAAGGGGGGGTTAATACTGCATGGGGGTCACAGGAAGAGGAGTTAGCAATACTTGGGGGCACAGGAGGGGAAATATCGCTCTATGAGGGTCACAGGTAAAGGGATTAACAATACTTAGCAGGACCGGAGTAGGGTCATTGCTGACTAGGGGCACAGGAAGGGGGATACACAATACTTGGGATCACAGAAGGGGGAATTATTATTGCTTGGGGTAACAGGAAGAAGAATCAATACTTGGGATCACAGAAGAAGGGATATTACAGCATGGGATTACCAGGTAGAGAAATGAGGAATACTTGGGGGCACAGGAAGTAGAAATATTGCTATTTGGGGGGCACAGGAGGAGGGATTAACAAATACCTAGGGGAAGTCCAGGGAGGTCATCACTGACGGGGGGCACAGGAAGGGGGCAATATAAATAATTGGTATCACAGGAGTGGGAGGGTTGTTTCTGAATGGGGTCACAGGATGGGAGACAATCAACACTTGGGGTCACAGGAGAGGGTTAATACTGCATGGGAGTCGCATTAAGAGGTGTTTGTAATACTTGGGGGCACAGGAGGGGGAATATCGCTCTATGGGGGGAACAGGAAGAGGGATTAACAATACTTAGCAGGACAGGAGGAAGATCATCGCTGACTGGGGGAACAGGAAGGGGGATATACAATATTTGGGGTCACAGGAGTGGGGGGTTGTTGCTGATCGGGGTCACAGGATGGGGGAAAGTCAACACTTGGGGTCACAGGAGAGGGTTATTAACACTTTGGCTCACAGGAGGGGAGTTATTACTCCATTAGGGGTACAGAAAGGGGGGCATTCAACACATGGGGTGACAGAAGAGGGGTTATTGCTGCATGGGATTAACAGGAATGAGGAATACTTTGGGGCACAGGAGGTGGGAATATTGTTGTTTGGAGGGCACAGGATGAGGGATAAGCAATACTTGGAGGGGAAAAAAGGGGGGTTATCCCCTATCGGGGGCACATGAAGGGGGATAATCAATACTTGGGATCATAGGAGAAAGGTCAATACTACATATGGGCCCAAGGAAAGGGATTTAGCAATTCTTGAGGGGACAGGAGGGGATTATTACTGCTTGAGGGGCAGAAAATGGGGAATCATCAATACTTGGGTGACGGGAGGGGGTGTGAGCTTGTGTGACCTTACCCAAACGTGACCAGAGATAAGCGGCAAAAATATGCCACGTTTCTCTTCCTAAATGCTAGTGCTATCATATTGAATGTCCATAGAAGATATATGTCTTTACAAAACATATATCTCCATGAGCCAGGAACATATGGTCACACCTATGCAGGTCTAGACCTAGAATCTAGCCCGACAGTTATCAGTAATTAATAAATAATTATATTAATTACCCGTCCTGCGATTCCCTTCTTGCGTCTGATTCGAATGTCCATCACCTTGCAATTTCTTTCTTCTAGTCGGCGACCTAGGAAAAATCACAGGTGTGATCATATGTTCCTGGAATGGAGATCCTAATATATAAATAACACTTTAAGGGTGTCTTTCTGTGGTCATAGTATTGTATTATGTCATTGTCATAGGAAGGGGGTTAATAAATACTTGGGGTCACAAAAAGGGGGGGTTAATACTGCATGGGGGTCACAGGAAGAGGAGTTAGCAATACTTGGGGGCACAGGAGGGGAAATATCGCTCTATGAGGGTCACAGGAAAAGGGATTAACAATACTTAGCAGGACCGGAGTAGGGTCATTGCTGACTAGGGGCACAGGAAGGGGGATACACAATACTTGGGATCACAGAAGGGGGAATTATTATTGCTTGGGGTAACAGGAAGAAGAATCAATACTTGGGATCACAGAAGAAGGGATATTACAGCATGGGATTACCAGGTAGAGAAATGAGGAATACTTGGGGGCACAGGAAGTAGAAATATTGCTATTTGGGGGGCACAGGAGGAGGGATTAACAAATACCTAGGGGAACTCCAGGGAGGTCATCACTGACGGGGGGCACAGGAAGGGGGCAATATAAATAATTGGTATCACAGGAGTGGGAGGGTTGTTTCTGAATGGGGTCACAGGATGGGAGACAATCAACACTTGGGGTCACAGGAGAGGGTTAATACTGCATGGGAGTCGCATTAAGAGGTGTTTGTAATACTTGGGGGCACAGGAGGGGGAATATCGCTCTATGGGGGGAACAGGAAGAGGGATTAACAATACTTAGCAGGACAGGAGGAAGATCATCGCTGACTGGGGGAACAGGAAGGGGGATATACAATATTTGGGGTCACAGGAGTGGGGGGTTGTTGCTGATCGGGGTCACAGGATGGGGGAAAGTCAACACTTGGGGTCACAGGAGAGGGTTATTAACACTTTGGCTCACAGGAGGGGAGTTATTACTCCATTAGGGGTACAGAAAGGGGGGCATTCAACACATGGGGTGACAGAAGAGGGGTTATTGCTTTATGGGATTAACAGGAATGAGGAATACTTGGGGGGGGGCACAGGAGGTGGGAATATTGTTGTTTGGATGGCACAGGATGAGGGATAAGCAATACTTGGAGGGGAAAAAAAGGGGGGTTATCCCCTATCGGGGGAAAATAAAGGGGGATAATCAATACTTGGGGTCATAGGAGAAAGATTAATACTGCATATGGGCCCAAGGGAATGGATTTAGCAATTCTTGAGGGGACAGGAGGGGATTATTACTGCTTGAGGGGCAGAAGATGGGGAATCATCAATATTTGGGTGATGGGAGGGGGTGTGAGCTTGTGTGACCTTACCCAAACGTGACCAGAGATAAGCGGCAAAAATATGCCACGTTTCTCTTCCTAAATGCTAGTGCTATCATATTGAATGTCCATAGAAGATATATGTCTTTACAAAACATATATCTCCATGAGCCAGGAACATATGGTCACACCTATGCAGGTCTAGACCTAGAATCTAGCCCGACAGTTATCAGTAATTAATAAATAATTATATTAATTACCCGTCCTGCGATTCCCTTCTTGCGTCTGATTCGAATGTCCATCACCTTGCAATTTCTTTCTTCTAGTCGGCAACCTAGGAAAAATCACAGGTGTGATCATATGTTCCTGGAATGGAGATCCTAATATATAAATAACACTTTAAGGGTGTCTTTCTGTGGTCAGAGTATTGTATTATGTCATTGTCATAGGAAGGGGGTTAATAAATACTTGGGGTCACAAAAAGGGGGGGTTAATACTGCATGGGGGTCACAGGAAGAGGAGTTAGCAATACTTGGGGGCACAGGAGGGGAAATATCGCTCTATGAGGGTCACAGGAAAAGGGATTAACAATACTTAGCAGGCCCGGAGTAGGGTCATTGCTGACTAGGGGCACAGGAAGGGGGATACACAATACTTGGGATCACAGAAGGGGGAATTATTATTGCTTGGGGTAACAGGAAGAAGAATCAATACTTGGGATCACAGAAGAAGGGATATTACAGCATGGGATTACCAGGTAGAGAAATGAGGAATACTTGGGGGCAAAGGAAGTAGAAATATTGCTATTTGGGGGGCACAGGAGGAGGGATTAACAAATACCTAGGGGAAGTCCAGGGAGGTCATCACTGACGGGGGGCACAGGAAGGGGGCAATATAAATAATTGGTATCACAGGAGTGGGAGGGTTGTTTCTGAATGGGGTCACAGGATGGGAGACAGTTAACACTTGGGGTCACAGGAGAGGGTTAATACTGCATGGGAGTCGCATTAAGAGGTGTTTGTAATACTTGGGGGCACAGGAGGGGGAATATCGCTCTATGGGGGGAACAGGAAGAGGGATTAACAATACTTAGCAGGACAGGAGGAAGGTCATCGCTGACTGGGGGAACAGGAAGGGGGATATACAATATTTGGGGTCACAGGAGTGGGGGGTTGTTGCTGATCGGGGTCACAGGATGGGGGAAAGTCAACACTTGGGGTCACAGGAGAGGGTTATTAATACTTTGGCTCAAGGAGGGGAGTTATTACTCCATTAGGGGTACAGAAAGGGGGGCATTCAACACATGGGGTGACAGAAGAGGGGTTATTGCTGCATGGGATTAACAGGAATGAGGAATACTTTGGGGCACAGGAGGTGGGAATATTGTTGTTTGGAGGGCACAGGATGAGGGATAAGCAATACTTGGAGGGGAAAAAAAGGGGGGTTATCCCCTATAGGGGGCACATGAAGGGGGATAATCAATACTTGGGATCATAGGAGAAAGGTCAATACTACATATGGGCCCAAGGAAAGGGATTTAGCAATTCTTGAGGGGCAGAAGATGGGGAATCATCAATACTTGGGTGACGGGAGGGGGTGTGAGCTTGTGTGACCTTACCCAAACGTGACCAGAGATAAGCGGCAAAAATATGCCACGTTTCTCTTCCTAAATGCTAGTGCTATCATATTGAATGTCCATAGAAGATATATGTCTTTACAAAACATTTATCTCCATGAGCCAGGAACATATGGTCACACCTATGCAGGTCTAGACCTAGAATCTAGCCCGACAGTTATCAGTAATTAATAAATAATTATATTAATTACCCGTCCTGCGATTCCCTTCTTGCGTCTGATTCGAATGTCCATCACCTTGCAATTTCTTTCTTCTAGTCGACGACCTAGGAAAAATCACAGGTGTGATCATATGTTCCTGGAATGGAGATCCTAATATATAAATAACACTTTAAGGGTGTCTTTCTGTGGTCAGAGTATTGTATTATGTCATTGTCATAGGAAGGGGGTTAATAAATACTTGGGGTCACAAAAAGGGGGGGTTAATACTGCATGGGGGTCACAGGAAGAGGAGTTAGCAATACTTGGGGGCACAGGAGGGGAAATATCGCTCTATGAGGGTCACAGGAAAAGGGATTAACAATACTTAGCAGGACCGGAGTAGGGTCATTGCTGACTAGGGGCACAGGAAGGGGGATACACAATACTTGGGATCACAGAAGGGGGAATTATTATTGCTTGGGGTAACAGGAAGAAGAATCAATACTTGGGATCACAGAAGAAGGGATATTACAGCATGGGATTACCAGGTAGAGAAATGAGGAATACTTGGGGGCACAGGAAGTAGAAATATTGCTATTTGGGGGGCACAGGAGGAGGGATTAACAAATACCTAGGGGAACTCCAGGGAGGTCATCACTGACGGGGGGCACAGGAAGGGGGCAATATAAATAATTGGTATCACAGGAGTGGGAGGGTTGTTTCTGAATGGGGTCACAGGATGGGAGACAATCAACACTTGGGGTCACAGGAGAGGGTTAATACTGCATGGGAGTCGCATTAAGAGGTGTTTGTAATACTTGGGGGCACAGGAGGGGGAATATCGCTCTATGGGGGGAACAGGAAGAGGGATTAACAATACTTAGCAGGACAGGAGGAAGATCATCGCTGACTGGGGGAACAGGAAGGGGGATATACAATATTTGGGGTCACAGGAGTGGGGGGTTGTTGCTGATCGGGGTCACAGGATGGGGGAAAGTCAACACTTGGGGTCACAGGAGAGGGTTATTAACACTTTGGCTCACAGGAGGGGAGTTATTACTCCATTAGGGGTACAGAAAGGGGGGCATTCAACACATGGGGTGACAGAAGAGGGGTTATTGCTTTATGGGATTAACAGGAATGAGGAACACTGGGGGGGGGGCACAGGAGGTGGGAATATTGTTGTTTGGATGGCACAGGATGAGGGATAAGCAATACTTGGAGGGGAAAAAAAGGGGGGTTATCCCCTATCGGGGGAAAATAAAGGGGGATAATCAATACTTGGGGTCATAGGAGAAAGATTAATACTGCATATGGGCCCAAGGGAATGGATTTAGCAATTCTTGAGGGGACAGGAGGGGATTATTACTGCTTGAGGGGCAGAAGATGGGGAATCATCAATATTTGGGTGATGGGAGGGGGTGTGAGCTTGTGTGACCTTACCCAAACGTGACCAGAGATAAGCGGCAAAAATATGCCACGTTTCTCTTCCTAAATGCTAGTGCTATCATATTGAATGTCCATAGAAGATATATGTCTTTACAAAACATATATCTCCATGAGCCAGGAACATATGGTCACACCTATGCAGGTCTAGACCTAGAATCTAGCCCGACAGTTATCAGTAATTAATAAATAATTATATTAATTACCCGTCCTGCGATTCCCTTCTTGCGTCTGATTCGAATGTCCATCACCTTGCAATTTCTTTCTTCTAGTCGGCAACCTAGGAAAAATCACAGGTGTGATCATATGTTCCTGGAATGGAGATCCTAATATATAAATAACACTTTAAGGGTGTCTTTCTGTGGTCAGAGTATTGTATTATGTCATTGTCATAGGAAGGGGGTTAATAAATACTTGGGGTCACAAAAAGGGGGGGTTAATACTGCATGGGGGTCACAGGAAGAGGAGTTAGCAATACTTGGGGGCACAGGAGGGGAAATATCGCTCTATGAGGGTCACAGGAAAAGGGATTAACAATACTTAGCAGGACCGGAGTAGGGTCATTGCTGACTAGGGGCACAGGAAGGGGGATACACAATACTTGGGATCACAGAAGGGGGAATTATTATTGCTTGGGGTAACAGGAAGAAGAATCAATACTTGGGATCACAGAAGAAGGGATATTACAGCATGGGATTACCAGGTAGAGAAATGAGGAATACTTGGGGGCACAGGAAGTAGAAATATTGCTATTTGGGGGGCACAGGAGGAGGGATTAACAAATACCTAGGGGAAGTCCAGGGAGGTCATCACTGACGGGGGGCACAGGAAGGGGGCAATATAAATAATTGGTATCACAGGAGTGGGAGGGTTGTTTCTGAATGGGGTCACAGGATGGGAGACAGTTAACACTTGGGGTCACAGGAGAGGGTTAATACTGCATGGGAGTCGCATTAAGAGGTGTTTGTAATACTTGGGGGCACAGGAGGGGGAATATCGCTCTATGGGGGGAACAGGAAGAGGGATTAACAATACTTAGCAGGACAGGAGGAAGGTCATCGCTGACTGGGGGAACAGGAAGGGGGATATACAATATTTGGGGTCACAGGAGTGGGGGGTTGTTGCTGATCGGGGTCACAGGATGGGGGAAAGTCAACACTTGGGGTCACAGGAGAGGGTTATTAACACTTGGGCTCACAGGAGGGGAGTTATTACTCCATTAGGGGTACAGAAAGGGGGGCATTCAACACATGGGGTGACAGAAGAGGGGTTATTGCTGCATGGGATTAACAGGAATGAGGAATACTTTGGGGCACAGGAGGTGGGAATATTGTTGTTTGGAGGGCACAGGATGAGGGATAAGCAATACTTGGAGGGGAAAAAAGGGGGGTTATCCCCTATAGGGGGCACATGAAGGGGGATAATCAATACTTGGGATCATAGGAGAAAGGTCAATACTACATATGGGCCCAAGGAAAGGGATTTAGCAATTCTTGAGGGGCAGAAGATGGGGAATCATCAATACTTGGGTGACGGGAGGGGGTGTGAGCTTGTGTGACCTTACCCAAACGTGACCAGAGATAAGCGGCAAAAATATGCCACGTTTCTCTTCCTAAATGCTAGTGCTATCATATTGAATGTCCATAGAAGATATATGTCTTTACAAAACATTTATCTCCATGAGCCAGGAACATATGGTCACACCTATGCAGGTCTAGACCTAGAATCTAGCCCGACAGTTATCAGTAATTAATAAATAATTATATTAATTACCCGTCCTGCGATTCCCTTCTTGCGTCTGATTCGAATGTCCATCACCTTGCAATTTCTTTCTTCTAGTCGACGACCTAGGAAAAATCACAGGTGTGATCATATGTTCCTGGAATGGAGATCCTAATATATAAATAACACTTTAAGGGTGTCTTTCTGTGGTCAGAGTATTGTATTATGTCATTGTCATAGGAAGGGGGTTAATAAATACTTGGGGTCACAAAAAGGGGGGGTTAATACTGCATGGGGGTCACAGGAAGAGGAGTTAGCAATACTTGGGGGCACAGGAGGGGAAATATCGCTCTATGAGGGTCACAGGAAAAGGGATTAACAATACTTAGCAGGACCGGAGTAGGGTCATTGCTGACTAGGGGCACAGGAAGGGGGATACACAATACTTGGGATCACAGAAGGGGGAATTATTATTGCTTGGGGTAACAGGAAGAAGAATCAATACTTGGGATCACAGAAGAAGGGATATTACAGCATGGGATTACCAGGTAGAGAAATGAGGAATACTTGGGGGCACAGGAAGTAGAAATATTGCTATTTGGGGGGCACAGGAGGAGGGATTAACAAATACCTAGGGGAAGTCCAGGGAGGTCATCACTGACGGGGGGCACAGGAAGGGGGCAATATAAATAATTGGTATCACATGAGTGGGAGGGTTGTTTCTGAATGGGGTCACAGGATGGGAGACAATCAACACTTGGGGTCACAGGAGAGGGTTAATACTGCATGGGCGTCGCATTAAGAGGTGTTTGTAATACTTGGGGGCACAGGAGGGGGAATATCGCTCTATGGGGGGAACAGGAAGAGGGATTAACAATACTTAGCAGGACAGGAGGAAGATCATCGCTGACTGGGGGAACAGGAAGGGGGATATACAATATTTGGGGTCACAGGAGTGGGGAGGTTGTTGCTGATCGAGGTCACAGGATGGGGGAAAGTCAACACTTGGGGTCACAGGAGAGGGTTATTAACACTTTGGCTCACAGGAGGGGAGTTATTACTCCATTAGGGGTACAGAAAGGGGGGCATTCAACACATGGGGTGACAGAAGAGGGGTTATTGCTGCATGGGATTAACAGGAATGAGGAATACTTTGGGGCACAGGAGGTGGGAATATTGTTGTTTGGAGGGCACAGGATGAGGGATAAGCAATACTTGGAGGGGAAAAAAGGGGGGTTATCCCCTATAGGGGGCACATGAAGGGGGATAATCAATACTTGGGATCATAGGAGAAAGGTCAATACTACATATGGGCCCAAGGAAAGGGATTTAGCAATTCTTGAGGGGCAGAAGATGGGGAATCATCAATACTTGGGTGACGGGAGGGGGTGTGAGCTTGTGTGACCTTACCCAAACGTGACCAGAGATAAGCGGCAAAAATATGCCACGTTTCTCTTCCTAAATGCTAGTGCTATCATATTGAATGTCCATAGAAGATATATGTCTTTACAAAACATTTATCTCCATGAGCCAGGAACATATGGTCACACCTATGCAGGTCTAGACCTAGAATCTAGCCCGACAGTTATCAGTAATTAATAAATAATTATATTAATTACCCGTCCTGCGATTCCCTTCTTGCGTCTGATTCGAATGTCCATCACCTTGCAATTTCTTTCTTCTAGTCGGCGACCTAGGAAAAATCACAGGTGTGATCATATGTTCCTGGAATGGAGATCCTAATATATAAATAACACTTTAAGGGTGTCTTTCTGTGGTCAGAGTATTGTATTATGTCATTGTCATAGGAAGGGGGTTAATAAATACTTGGGGTCACAAAAAGGGGGGGTTAATACTGCATGGGGGTCACAGGAAGAGGAGTTAGCAATACTTGGGGGCACAGGAGGGGAAATATCGCTCTATGAGGGTCACAGAAAAAGGGATTAACAATACTTAGCAGGACCGGAGTAGGGTCATTGCTGACTAGGGGCACAGGAAGGGGGATACACAATACTTGGGATCACAGAAGGGGGAATTATTATTGCTTGGGGTAACAGGAAGAAGAATCAATA
Source organism: Dendropsophus ebraccatus (assembly GCF_027789765.1). Lineage (NCBI taxonomy): Eukaryota > Metazoa > Chordata > Amphibia > Anura > Hylidae > Dendropsophus > Dendropsophus ebraccatus. The sequence goes on from NC_091465.1 coordinate 25,326,690, forward strand.
CTTGGGATCACAGAAGAAGGGATATTACAGCATGGGATTACCAGGTAGAGAAATGAGGAATACTTGGGGGCACAGGAAGTAGAAATATTGCTATTTGGGGGGCACAGGAGGAGGGATTAACAAATACCTAGGGGAAGTCCAGGGAGGTCATCACTGACGGGGGGCACAGGAAGGGGGCAATATAAATAATTGGTATCACATGAGTGGGAGGGTTGTTTCTGAATGGGGTCACAGGATGGGAGACAATCAACACTTGGGGTCACAGGAGAGGGTTAATACTGCATGGGAGTCGCATTAAGAGGTGTTTGTAATACTTGGGGGCACAGGAGGGGGAATATCGCTCTATGGGGGGAACAGGAAGAGGGATTAACAATACTTAGCAGGACAGGAGGGAGATCATCGCTGACTGGGGGAACAGGAAGGGGGATATACAATATTTGGGGTCACAGGAGTGGGGAGGTTGTTGCTGATCGAGGTCACAGGATGGGGGAAAGTCAACACTTGGGGTCACAGGAGAGGGTTATTAACACTTTGGCTCACAGGAGGGGAGTTATTACTCCATTAGGGGTACAGAAAGGGGGGCATTCAACACATGGGGTGACAGAAGAGGGGTTATTGCTGCATGGGATTAACAGGAATGAGGAATACTTTGGGGCACAGGAGGTGGGAATATTGTTGTTTGGAGGGCACAGGATGAGGGATAAGCAATACTTGGAGGGGAAAAAAGGGGGGTTATCCCCTATAGGGGGCACATGAAGGGGGATAATCAATACTTGGGATCATAGGAGAAAGGTCAATACTACATATGGGCCCAAGGAAAGGGATTTAGCAATTCTTGAGGGGCAGAAGATGGGGAATCATCAATACTTGGGTGACGGGAGGGGGTGTGAGCTTGTGTGACCTTACCCAAACGTGACCAGAGATAAGCGGCAAAAATATGCCACGTTTCTCTTCCTAAATGCTAGTGCTATCATATTGAATGTCCATAGAAGATATATGTCTTTACAAAACATTTATCTCCATGAGCCAGGAACATATGGTCACACCTATGCAGGTCTAGACCTAGAATCTAGCCCGACAGTTATCAGTAATTAATAAATAATTATATTAATTACCCGTCCTGCGATTCCCTTCTTGCGTCTGATTCCAATGTCCATCACCTTGCAATTTCTTTCTTCTAGTCGGCGACCTAGGAAAAATCACAGGTGTGATCATATGTTCCTGGAATGGAGATCCTAATATATAAATAACACTTTAAGGGTGTCTTTCTGTGGTCAGAGTATTGTATTATGTCATTGTCATAGGAAGGGGGTTAATAAATACTTGGAGTCACAAAAAGGGGGGGTTAATACTGCATGGGGGTCACAGGAAGAGGAGTTAGCAATACTTGGGGGCACAGGAGGGGAAATATCGCTCTATGAGGGTCACAGGAAAAGGGATTAACAATACTTAGCAGCACCTGAGTAGGGTCATTGCTGACTAGGGGCACAGGAAGGGGGATACACAATACTTGGGATCACAGAAGGGGGAATTATTATTGCTTGGGGTAACAGGAAGAAGAATCAATACTTGGGATCACAGAAGAAGGGATATTACAGCATGGGATTACCAGGTAGAGAAATGAGGAATACTTGGGGGCACAGGAAGTAGAAATATTGCTATTTGGGGGGCACAGGAGGAGGGATTAACAAATACCTAGGGGAACTCCAGAGAGGTCATCACTGACGGGGGGCACAGGAAGGGGGCAATATAAATAATTGGTATCACAGGAGTGGGAGGGTTGTTTCTGAATGGGGTCACAGGATGGGAGACAGTCAACACTTGGGGTCACAGGAGAGGGTTAATACTGCATGGGAGTCGCATTAAGAGGTGTTTGTAATACTTGGGGGCACAGGAGGGGGAATTTCGCTCTATGGGGGGAACAGGAAGAGGGATTAACAATACTTAGCAGGACAGGAGGGAGATCATCGCTGACTGGGGGAACAGGAAGGGGGATATACAATATTTGGGGTCACAGGAGTGGGGAGGTTGTTGCTGATCGAGGTCACAGGATGGGGGAAAGTCAACACTTGGGGTCACAGGAGAGGGTTATTAACACTTTGGCTCACAGGAGGGGAGTTATTACTCCATTAGGGGTACAGAAAGGGGGGCATTCAACACATGGGGTGACAGAAGAGGGGTTATTGCTGCATGGGATTAACAGGAATGAGGAATACTTTGGGGCACAGGAGGTGGGAATATTGTTGTTTGGAGGGCACAGGATGAGGGATAAGCAATACTTGGAGGGGAAAAAAGGGGGGTTATCCCCTATAGGGGGCACATGAAGGGGGATAATCAATACTTGGGATCATAGGAGAAAGGTCAATACTACATATGGGCCCAAGGAAAGGGATTTAGCAATTCTTGAGGGGCAGAAGATGGGGAATCATCAATACTTGGGTGACGGGAGGGGGTGTGAGCTTGTGTGACCTTACCCAAACGTGACCAGAGATAAGCGGCAAAAATATGCCACGTTTCTCTTCCTAAATGCTAGTGCTATCATATTGAATGTCCATAGAAGATATATGTCTTTACAAAACATTTATCTCCATGAGCCAGGAACATATGGTCACACCTATGCAGGTCTAGACCTAGAATCTAGCCCGACAGTTAACAGTAATTAATAAATAATTATATTAATTACCCGTCCTGCGATTCCCTTCTTGCGTCTGATTCGAATGTCCATCACCTTGCAATTTCTTTCTTCTAGTCGGCGACCTAGGAAAAATCACAGGTGTGATCATATGTTCCTGGAATGGAGATCCTAATATATAAATAACACTTTAAGGGTGTCTTTCTGTGGTCAGAGTATTGTATTATGTCATTGTCATAGGAAGGGGGTTAATAAATACTTGGGGTCACAAAAAGGGGGGGTTAATACTGCATGGGGGTCACAGGAAGAGGAGTTAGCAATACTTGGGGGCACAGGAGGGGAAATATCGCTCTATGAGGGTCACAGGAAAAGGGATTAACAATACTTAGCAGGACCGGAGTAGGGTCATTGCTGACTAGGGGCACAGGAAGGGGGATACACAATACTTGGGATCACAGAAGGGGGAATTATTATTGCTTGGGGTAACAGGAAGAAGAATCAATACTTGGGATCACAGAAGAAGGGATATTACAGCATGGGATTACCAGGTAGAGAAATGAGGAATACTTGGGGGCACAGGAAGTAGAAATATTGCTATTTGGGGGGCACAGGAGGAGGGATTAACAAATACCTAGGGGAAGTCCAGGGAGGTCATCACTGACGGGGGGCACAGGAAGGGGGCAATATAAATAATTGGTATCACATGAGTGGGAGGGTTGTTTCTGAATGGGGTCACAGGATGGGAGACAATCAACACTTGGGGTCACAGGAGAGGGTTAATACTGCATGGGAGTCGCATTAAGAGGTGTTTGTAATACTTGGGGGCACAGGAGGGGGAATATCGCTCTATGGGGGGAACAGGAAGAGGGATTAACAATACTTAGCAGGACAGGAGGGAGATCATCGCTGACTGGGGGAACAGGAAGGGGGATATACAATATTTGGGGTCACAGGAGTGGGAAGGTTGTTGCTGATCGAGGTCACAGGATGGGGGAAAGTCAACACTTGGGGTCACAGGAGAGGGTTATTAACACTTTGGCTCACAGGAGGGGAGTTATTACTCCATTAGGGGTACAGAAAGGGGGGCATTCAACACATGGGGTGACAGAAGAGGGGTTATTGCTGCATGGGATTAACAGGAATGAGGAATACTTTGGGGCACAGGAGGTGGGAATATTGTTGTTTGGAGGGCACAGGATGAGGGATAAGCAATACTTGGAGGGGAAAAAAGGGGGGTTATCCCCTATAGGGGGCACATGAAGGGGGATAATCAATACTTGGGATCATAGGAGAAAGGTCAATACTACATATGGGCCCAAGGAAAGGGATTTAGCAATTCTTGAGGGGACAGGAGGGGATTATTACTGCTTGAGGGGCAGAAGATGGGGAATCATCAATACTTGGGTGACGGGAGGGGGTGTGAGCTTGTGTGACCTTACCCAAACGTGACCAGAGATAAGCGGCAAAAATATGCCACGTTTCTCTTCCTAAATGCTAGTGCTATCATATTGAATGTCCATAGAAGATATATGTCTTTACAAAACATATATCTCCATGAGCCAGGAACATATGGTCACACCTATGCAGGTCTAGACCTAGAATCTAGCCCGACAGTTATCAGTAATTAATAAATAATTATATTAATTACCCGTCCTGCGATTCCCTTCTTGCGTCTGATTCGAATGTCCATCACCTTGCAATTTCTTTCTTCTAGTCGGCGACCTAGGAAAAATCACAGGTGTGATCATATGTTCCTGGAATGGAGATCCTAATATATAAATAACACTTTAAGGGTGTCTTTCTGTGGTCAGAGTATTGTATTATGTCATTGTCATAGGAAGGGGGTTAATAAATACTTGGGGTCACAAAAAGAGGAGTTAGCAATACTTGGGGGCACAGGAGGGGAAATATCGCTCTATGAGGGTCACAGGAAAAGGGATTAACAATACTTAGCAGGACCGAAGTAGGGTCATTGCTGACTAGGGGCACAGGAAGGGGGATACACAATACTTGGGATCACAGAAGGGGGAATTATTATTGCTTGGGGTAACAGGAAGAAGAATCAATACTTGGGATCACAGAAGAAGGGATATTACAGCATGGGATTACCAGGTAGAGAAATGAGGAATACTTGGGGGCACAGGAAGTAGAAATATTGCTATTTGGGGGGCACAGGAGGAGGGATTAACAAATACCTAGGGGAACTCCAGGGAGGTCATCACTGACGGGGGGCACAGGAAGGGGGCAATATAAATAATTGGTATCACAGGAGTGGGAGGGTTGTTTCTGAATGGGGTCACAGGATGGGAGACAGTCAACACTTGGGGTCACAGGAGAGGGTTAATACTGCATGGGAGTCGCATTAAGAGGTGTTTGTAATACTTGGGGGCACAGGAGGGGGAATATCGCTCTATGGGGGGAACAGGAAGAGGGATTAACAATACTTAGCAGGACAGGAGGGAGATCATCGCTGACTGGGGGAACAGGAAGGGGGATATACAATATTTGGGGTCACAGGAGTGGGGAGGTTGTTGCTGATCGAGGTCACAGGATGGGGGAAAGTCAACACTTGGGGTCACAGGAGAGGGTTATTAACACTTTGGCTCACAGGAGGGGAGTTATTACTCCATTAGGGGTACAGAAAGGGGGGCATTCAACACATGGGGTGACAGAAGAGGGGTTATTGCTGCATGGGATTAACAGGAATGAGGAATACTTTGGGGCACAGGAGGTGGGAATATTGTTGTTTGGAGGGCACAGGATGAGGGATAAGCAATACTTGGAGGGGAAAAAAGGGGGGTTATCCCCTATAGGGGGCACATGAAGGGGGATAATCAATACTTGGGATCATAGGAGAAAGGTCAATACTACATATGGGCCCAAGGAAAGGGATTTAGCAATTCTTGAGGGGCAGAAGATGGGGAATCATCAATACTTGGGTGACGGGAGGGGGTGTGAGCTTGTGTGACCTTACCCAAACGTGACCAGAGATAAGCGGCAAAAATATGCCACGTTTCTCTTCCTAAATGCTAGTGCTATCATATTGAATGTCCATAGAAGATATATGTCTTTACAAAACATTTATCTCCATGAGCCAGGAACATATGGTCACACCTATGCAGGTCTAGACCTAGAATCTAGCCCGACAGTTATCAGTAATTAATAAATAATTATATTAATTACCCGTCCTGCGATTCCCTTCTTGCGTCTGATTCGAATGTCCATCACCTTGCAATTTCTTTCTTCTAGTCGGCGACCTAGGAAAAATCACAGGTGTGATCATATGTTCCTGGAATGGAGATCCTAATATATAAATAACACTTTAAGGGTGTCTTTCTGTGGTCAGAGTATTGTATTATGTCATTGTCATAGGAAGGGGGTTAATAAATACTTGGGGTCACAAAAAGGGGGGGTTAATACTGCATGGGGGTCACAGGAAGAGGAGTTAGCAATACTTGGGGGCACAGGAGGGGAAATATCGCTCTATGAGGGTCACAGGAAAAGGGATTAACAATACTTAGCAGGACCGGAGTAGGGTCATTGCTGACTAGGGGCACAGGAAGGGGGATACACAATACTTGGGATCACAGAAGGGGGAATTATTATTGCTTGGGGTAACAGGAAGAAGAATCAATACTTGGGATCACAGAAGAAGGGATATTACAGCATGGGATTACCAGGTAGAGAAATGAGGAATACTTGGGGGCACAGGAAGTAGAAATATTGCTATTTGGGGGGCACAGGAGGAGGGATTAACAAATACCTAGGGGAACTCCAGGGAGGTCATCACTGACGGGGGGCACAGGAAGGGGGCAATATAAATAATTGGTATCACATGAGTGGGAGGGTTGTTTCTGAATGGGGTCACAGGATGGGAGACAATCAACACTTGGGGTCACAGGAGAGGGTTAATACTGCATGGGAGTCGCATTAAGAGGTGTTTGTAATACTTGGGGGCACAGGAGGGGGAATATCGCTCTATGGGGGGAACAGGAAGAGGGATTAACAATACTTAGCAGGACAGGAGGGAGATCATCGCTGACTGGGGGAACAGGAAGGGGGATATACAATATTTGGGGTCACAGGAGTGGGGAGGTTGTTGCTGATCGAGGTCACAGGATGGGGGAAAGTCAACACTTGGGGTCACAGGAGAGGGTTATTAACACTTTGGCTCACAGGAGGGGAGTTATTACTCCATTAGGGGTACAGAAAGGGGGGCATTCAACACATGGGGTGACAGAAGAGGGGTTATTGCTGCATGGGATTAACAGGAATGAGGAATACTTTGGGGCACAGGAGGTGGGAATATTGTTGTTTGGAGGGCACAGGATGAGGGATAAGCAATACTTGGAGGGGAAAAAAGGGGGGTTATCCCCTATAGGGGGCACATGAAGGGGGATAATCAATACTTGGGATCATAGGAGAAAGGTCAATACTACATATGGGCCCAAGGAAAGGGATTTAGCAATTCTTGAGGGGCAGAAGATGGGGAATCATCAATACTTGGGTGACGGGAGGGGGTGTGAGCTTGTGTGACCTTACCCAAACGTGACCAGAGATAAGCGGCAAAAATATGCCACGTTTCTCTTCCTAAATGCTAGTGCTATCATATTGAATGTCCATAGAAGATATATGTCTTTACAAAACATTTATCTCCATGAGCCAGGAACATATGGTCACACCTATGCAGGTCTAGACCTAGAATCTAGCCCGACAGTTATCAGTAATTAATAAATAATTATATTAATTACCCGTCCTGCGATTCCCTTCTTGCGTCTGATTCGAATGTCCATCACCTTGCAATTTCTTTCTTCTAGTCGGCGACCTAGGAAAAATCACAGGTGTGATCATATGTTCCTGGAATGGAGATCCTAATATATAAATAACACTTTAAGGGTGTCTTTCTGTGGTCAGAGTATTGTATTATGTCATTGTCATAGGAAGGGGGTTAATAAATACTTGGGGTCACAAAAAGGGGGGGTTAATACTGCATGGGGGTCACAGGAAGAGGAGTTAGCAATACTTGGGGGCACAGGAGGGGAAATATCGCTCTATGAGGGTCACAGGTAAAGGGATTAACAATACTTAGCAGGACCGGAGTAGGGTCATTGCTGACTAGGGGCACAGGAAGGGGGATACACAATACTTGGGATCACAGAAGGGGGAATTATTATTGCTTGGGGTAACAGGAAGAAGAATCAATACTTGGGATCACAGAAGAAGGGATATTACAGCATGGGATTACCAGGTAGAGAAATGAGGAATACTTGGGGGCACAGGAAGTAGAAATATTGCTATTTGGGGGGCACAGGAGGAGGGATTAACAAATACCTAGGGGAAGTCCAGGGAGGTCATCACTGACGGGGGGCACAGGAAGGGGGCAATATAAATAATTGGTATCACATGAGTGGGAGGGTTGTTTCTGAATGGGGTCACAGGATGGGAGACAATCAACACTTGGGGTCACAGGAGAGGGTTAATACTGCATGGGAGTCGCATTAAGAGGTGTTTGTAATACTTGGGGGCACAGGAGGGGGAATATCGCTCTATGGGGGGAACAGGAAGAGGGATTAACAATACTTAGCAGGACAGGAGGGAGATCATCGCTGACTGGGGGAACAGGAAGGGGGATATACAATATTTGGGGTCACAGGAGTGGGGAGGTTGTTGCTGATCGGGGTCACAGGATGGGGGAAAGTCAACACTTGGGGTCACAGGAGAGGGTTATTAACACTTTGGCTCACAGGAGGGGAGTTATTACTCCATTAGGGGTACAGAAAGGGGGGCATTCAACACATGGGGTGACAGAAGAGGGGTTATTGCTGCATGGGATTAACAGGAATGAGGAATACTTTGGGGCACAGGAGGTGGGAATATTGTTGTTTGGAGGGCACAGGATGAGGGATAAGCAATACTTGGAGGGGAAAAAAGGGGGGTTATCCCCTATAGGGGGCACATGAAGGGGGATAATCAATACTTGGGATCATAGGAGAAAGGTCAATACTACATATGGGCCCAAGGAAAGGGATTTAGCAATTCTTGAGGGGACAGGAGGGGATTATTACTGCTTGAGGGGCAGAAGATGGGGAATCATCAATACTTGGGTGACGGGAGGGGGTGTGAGCTTGTGTGACCTTACCCAAACGTGACCAGAGATAAGCGGCAAAAATATGCCACGTTTCTCTTCCTAAATGCTAGTGCTATCATATTGAATGTCCATAGAAGATATATGTCTTTACAAAACATATATCTCCATGAGCCAGGAACATATGGTCACACCTATGCAGGTCTAGACCTAGAATCTAGCCCGACAGTTATCAGTAATTAATAAATAATTATATTAATTACCCGTCCTGCGATTCCCTTCTTGCGTCTGATTCGAATGTCCATCACCTTGCAATTTCTTTCTTCTAGTCGGCGACCTAGGAAAAATCACAGGTGTGATCATATGTTCCTGGAATGGAGATCCTAATATATAAATAACACTTTAAGGGTGTCTTTCTGTGGTCAGAGTATTGTATTATGTCATTGTCATAGGAAGGGGGTTAATAAATACTTGGGGTCACAAAAAGAGGAGTTAGCAATACTTGGGGGCACAGGAGGGGAAATATCGCTCTATGAGGGTCACAGGAAAAGGGATTAACAATACTTAGCAGGACCGAAGTAGGGTCATTGCTGACTAGGGGCACAGGAAGGGGGATACACAATACTTGGGATCACAGAAGGGGGAATTATTATTGCTTGGGGTAACAGGAAGAAGAATCAATACTTGGGATCACAGAAGAAGGGATATTACAGCATGGGATTACCAGGTAGAGAAATGAGGAATACTTGGGGGCACAGGAAGTAGAAATATTGCTATTTGGGGGGCACAGGAGGAGGGATTAACAAATACCTAGGGGAACTCCAGGGAGGTCATCACTGACGGGGGGCACAGGAAGGGGGCAATATAAATAATTGGTATCACAGGAGTGGGAGGGTTGTTTCTGAATGGGGTCACAGGATGGGAGACAGTCAACACTTGGGGTCACAGGAGAGGGTTAATACTGCATGGGAGTCGCATTAAGAGGTGTTTGTAATACTTGGGGGCACAGGAGGGGGAATATCGCTCTATGGGGGGAACAGGAAGAGGGATTAACAATACTTAGCAGGACAGGAGGGAGATCATCGCTGACTGGGGGAACAGGAAGGGGGATATACAATATTTGGGGTCACAGGAGTGGGGAGGTTGTTGCTGATCGAGGTCACAGGATGGGGGAAAGTCAACACTTGGGGTCACAGGAGAGGGTTATTAACACTTTGGCTCACAGGAGGGGAGTTATTACTCCATTAGGGGTACAGAAAGGGGGGCATTCAACACATGGGGTGACAGAAGAGGGGTTATTGCTGCATGGGATTAACAGGAATGAGGAATACTTTGGGGCACAGGAGGTGGGAATATTGTTGTTTGGAGGGCACAGGATGAGGGATAAGCAATACTTGGAGGGGAAAAAAGGGGGGTTATCCCCTATAGGGGGCACATGAAGGGGGATAATCAATACTTGGGATCATAGGAGAAAGGTCAATACTACATATGGGCCCAAGGAAAGGGATTTAGCAATTCTTGAGGGGCAGAAGATGGGGAATCATCAATACTTGGGTGACGGGAGGGGGTGTGAGCTTGTGTGACCTTACCCAAACGTGACCAGAGATAAGCGGCAAAAATATGCCACGTTTCTCTTCCTAAATGCTAGTGCTATCATATTGAATGTCCATAGAAGATATATGTCTTTACAAAACATTTATCTCCATGAGCCAGGAACATATGGTCACACCTATGCAGGTCTAGACCTAGAATCTAGCCCGACAGTTATCAGTAATTAATAAATAATTATATTAATTACCCGTCCTGCGATTCCCTTCTTGCGTCTGATTCGAATGTCCATCACCTTGCAATTTCTTTCTTCTAGTCGGCGACCTAGGAAAAATCACAGGTGTGATCATATGTTCCTGGAATGGAGATCCTAATATATAAATAACACTTTAAGGGTGTCTTTCTGTGGTCAGAGTATTGTATTATGTCATTGTCATAGGAAGGGGGTTAATAAATACTTGGGGTCACAAAAAGGGGGGGTTAATACTGCATGGGGGTCACAGGAAGAGGAGTTAGCAATACTTGGGGGCACAGGAGGGGAAATATCGCTCTATGAGGGTCACAGGAAAAGGGATTAACAATACTTAGCAGGACCGGAGTAGGGTCATTGCTGACTAGGGGCACAGGAAGGGGGATACACAATACTTGGGATCACAGAAGGGGGAATTATTATTGCTTGGGGTAACAGGAAGAAGAATCAATACTTGGGATCACAGAAGAAGGGATATTACAGCATGGGATTACCAGGTAGAGAAATGAGGAATACTTGGGGGCACAGGAAGTAGAAATATTGCTATTTGGGGGGCACAGGAGGAGGGATTAACAAATACCTAGGGGAACTCCAGGGAGGTCATCACTGACGGGGGGCACAGGAAGGGGGCAATATAAATAATTGGTATCACATGAGTGGGAGGGTTGTTTCTGAATGGGGTCACAGGATGGGAGACAATCAACACTTGGGGTCACAGGAGAGGGTTAATACTGCATGGGAGTCGCATTAAGAGGTGTTTGTAATACTTGGGGGCACAGGAGGGGGAATATCGCTCTATGGGGGGAACAGGAAGAGGGATTAACAATACTTAGCAGGACAGGAGGGAGATCATCGCTGACTGGGGGAACAGGAAGGGGGATATACAATATTTGGGGTCACAGGAGTGGGGAGGTTGTTGCTGATCGAGGTCACAGGATGGGGGAAAGTCAACACTTGGGGTCACAGGAGAGGGTTATTAACACTTTGGCTCACAGGAGGGGAGTTATTACTCCATTAGGGGTACAGAAAGGGGGGCATTCAACACATGGGGTGACAGAAGAGGGGTTATTGCTGCATGGGATTAACAGGAATGAGGAATACTTTGGGGCACAGGAGGTGGGAATATTGTTGTTTGGAGGGCACAGGATGAGGGATAAGCAATACTTGGAGGGGAAAAAAGGGGGGTTATCCCCTATAGGGGGCACATGAAGGGGGATAATCAATACTTGGGATCATAGGAGAAAGGTCAATACTACATATGGGCCCAAGGAAAGGGATTTAGCAATTCTTGAGGGGCAGAAGATGGGGAATCATCAATACTTGGGTGACGGGAGGGGGTGTGAGCTTGTGTGACCTTACCCAAACGTGACCAGAGATAAGCGGCAAAAATATGCCACGTTTCTCTTCCTAAATGCTAGTGCTATCATATTGAATGTCCATAGAAGATATATGTCTTTACAAAACATTTATCTCCATGAGCCAGGAACATATGGTCACACCTATGCAGGTCTAGACCTAGAATCTAGCCCGACAGTTATCAGTAATTAATAAATAATTATATTAATTACCCGTCCTGCGATTCCCTTCTTGCGTCTGATTCGAATGTCCATCACCTTGCAATTTCTTTCTTCTAGTCGGCGACCTAGGAAAAATCACAGGTGTGATCATATGTTCCTGGAATGGAGATCCTAATATATAAATAACACTTTAAGGGTGTCTTTCTGTGGTCAGAGTATTGTATTATGTCATTGTCATAGGAAGGGGGTTAATAAATACTTGGGGTCACAAAAAGGGGGGGTTAATACTGCATGGGGGTCACAGGAAGAGGAGTTAGCAATACTTGGGGGCACAGGAGGGGAAATATCGCTCTATGAGGGTCACAGGTAAAGGGATTAACAATACTTAGCAGGACCGGAGTAGGGTCATTGCTGACTAGGGGCACAGGAAGGGGGATACACAATACTTGGGATCACAGAAGGGGGAATTATTATTGCTTGGGGTAACAGGAAGAAGAATCAATACTTGGGATCACAGAAGAAGGGATATTACAGCATGGGATTACCAGGTAGAGAAATGAGGAATACTTGGGGGCACAGGAAGTAGAAATATTGCTATTTGGGGGGCACAGGAGGAGGGATTAACAAATACCTAGGGGAAGTCCAGGGAGGTCATCACTGACGGGGGGCACAGGAAGGGGGCAATATAAATAATTGGTATCACATGAGTGGGAGGGTTGTTTCTGAATGGGGTCACAGGATGGGAGACAATCAACACTTGGGGTCACAGGAGAGGGTTAATACTGCATGGGAGTCGCATTAAGAGGTGTTTGTAATACTTGGGGGCACAGGAGGGGGAATATCGCTCTGTGGGGGGAACAGGAAGAGGGATTAACAATACTTAGCAGGACAGGAGGGAGATCATCGCTGACTGGGGGAACAGGAAGGGGGATATACAATATTTGGGGTCACAGGAGTGGGGAGGTTGTTGCTGATCGGGGTCACAGGATGGGGGAAAGTCAACACTTGGGGTCACAGGAGAGGGTTATTAACACTTTGGCTCACAGGAGGGGAGTTATTACTCCATTAGGGGTACAGAAAGGGGGGCATTCAACACATGGGGTGACAGAAGAGGGGTTATTGCTTTATGGGATTAACAGGAATGAGGAATACTTGGGGGGGGGCACAGGAGGTGGGAATATTGTTGTTTGGAGGGCACAGGATGAGGGATAAGCAATACTTGGAGGGGAAAAAAGGGGGGTTATCCCCTATCGGGGGAAAATAAAGGGGGATAATCAATACTTGGGGTCATAGGAGAAAGATTAATACTGCATATGGGCCCAAGGGAATGGATTTAGCAATTCTTGAGGGGACAGGAGGGGATTATTACTGCTTGAGGGGCAGAAGATGGGGAATCATCAATACTTGGGTGATGGAAGGGGGTGTGAGCTTGTGTGACCTTACCCAAACGTGACCAGAGATAAGCGGCAAAAATATGCCACGTTTCTCTTCCTAAATGCTAGTGCTATCATATTGAATTTCCATAGAAGATATATGTCTTTACAAAACATATATCTCCATGAGCCAGGAACATATGGTCACACCTATGCAGGTCTAGACCTAGAATCTAGCCCGACAGTTATCAGTAATTAATAAATAATTATATTAATTACCCGTCCTGCGATTCCCTTCTTGCGTCTGATTCGAATGTCCATCACCTTGCAATTTCTTTCTTCTAGTCGGCAACCTAGGAAAAATCACAGGTGTGATCATATGTTCCTGGAATGGAGATCCTAATATATAAATAACACTTTAAGGGTGTCTTTCTGTGGTCAGAGTATTGTATTATGTCATTGTCATAGGAAGGGGGTTAATAAATACTTGGGGTCACAAAAAGGGGGGGTTAATACTGCATGGGGGTCACAGGAAGAGGAGTTAGCAATACTTGGGGGCACAGGAGGGGAAATATCGCTCTATGAGGGTCACAGGAAAAGGGATTAACAATACTTAGCAGGCCCGGAGTAGGGTCATTGCTGACTAGGGGCACAGGAAGGGGGATACACAATACTTGGGATCACAGAAGGGGGAATTATTATTGCTTGGGGTAACAGGAAGAAGAATCAATACTTGGGATCACAGAAGAAGGGATATTACAGCATGGGATTACCAGGTAGAGAAATGAGGAATACTTGGGGGCACAGGAAGTAGAAATATTGCTATTTGGGGGGCACAGGAGGAGGGATTAACAAATACCTAGGGGAAGTCCAGGGAGGTCATCACTGACGGGGGGCACAGGAAGGGGGCAATATAAATAATTGGGATCACAGGAGTGGGAGGGTTGTTTCTGAATGGGGTCACAGGATGGGAGACAATCAACACTTGGGGTCACAGGAGAGGGTTAATACTGCATGGGAGTCGCATTAAGAGGTGTTTGTAATACTTGGGGGCACAGGAGGGGGAATATCGCTCTATGGGGGGAACAGGAAGAGGGATTAACAATACTTAGCAGGACAGGAGGGAGATCATCGCTGACTGGGGGAACAGGAAGGGGGATATACAATATTTGGGGTCACAGGAGTGGGGAGGTTGTTGCTGATCGGGGTCACAGGATGGGGGAAAGTCAACACTTGGGGTCACAGGAGAGGGTTATTAACACTTTGGCTCACAGGAGGGGAGTTATTACTCCATTAGGGGTACAGAAAGGGGGGCATTCAACACATGGGGTGACAGAAGAGGGGTTATTGCTGCATGGGATTAACAGGAATGAGGAATACTTTGGGGCACAGGAGGTGGGAATATTGTTGTTTGGAGGGCACAGGATGAGGGATAAGCAATACTTGGAGGGGAAAAAAGGGGGGTTATCCCCTATAGGGGGCACATGAAGGGGGATAATCAATACTTGGGATCATAGGAGAAAGGTCAATACTACATATGGGCCCAAGGAAAGGGATTTAGCAATTCTTGAGGGGACAGGAGGGGATTATTACTGCTTGAGGGGCAGAAGATGGGGAATCATGAATACTTGGGTGACGGGAGGGGGTGTGAGCTTGTGTGACCTTACCCAAACGTGACCAGAGATAAGCGGCAAAAATATGCCACGTTTCTCTTCCTAAATGCTAGTGCTATCATATTGAATGTCCATAGAAGATATATGTCTTTACAAAACATTTATCTCCATGAGCCAGGAACATATGGTCACACCTATGCAGGTCTAGACCTAGAATCTAGCCCGACAGTTATCAGTAATTAATAAATAATTATATTAATTACCCGTCCTGCGATTCCCTTCTTGCGTCTGATTCCAATGTCCATCACCTTGCAATTTCTTTCTTCTAGTCGGCTACCTAGGAAAAATCACAGGTGTGATCATATGTTCCTGGAATGGAGATCCTAATATATAAATAACACTTTAAGGGTGTCTTTCTGTGGTCAGAGTATTGTATTATGTCATTGTCATAGGAAGGGGGTTAATAAATACTTGGGGTCACAAAAAGGGGGGGTTAATACTGCATGGGGGTCACAGGAAGAGGAGTTAGCAATACTTGGGGGCACAGGAGGGGAAATATCGCTCTATGAGGGTCACAGGAAAAGGGATTAACAATACTTAGCAGGCCCGGAGTAGGGTCATTGCTGACTAGGGGCACAGGAAGGGGGATACACAATACTTGGGATCACAGAAGGGGGAATTATTATTGCTTGGGGTAACAGGAAGAAGAATCAATACTTGGGATCACAGAAGAAGGGATATTACAGCATGGGATTACCAGGTAGAGAAATGAGGAATACTTGGGGGCACAGGAAGTAGAAATATTGCTATTTGGGGGGCACAGGAGGAGGGATTAACAAATACCTAGGGGAAGTCCAGGGAGGTCATCACTGACGGGGGGCACAGGAAGGGGGCAATATAAATAATTGGGATCACAGGAGTGGGAGGGTTGTTTCTGAATGGGGTCACAGGATGGGAGACAATCAACACTTGGGGTCACAGGAGAGGGTTAATACTGCATGGGAGTCGCATTAAGAGGTGTTTGTAATACTTGGGGGCACAGGAGGGGGAATATCGCTCTATGGGGGGAACAGGAAGAGGGATTAACAATACTTAGCAGGACAGGAGGGAGATCATCGCTGACTGGGGGAACAGGAAGGGGGATATACAATATTTGGGGTCACAGGAGTGGGGAGGTTGTTGCTGATCGGGGTCACAGGATGGGGGAAAGTCAACACTTGGGGTCACAGGAGAGGGTTATTAACACTTTGGCCCACAGGAGGGGAGTTATTACTCCATTAGGGGTACAGAAAGGGGGGCATTCAACACATGGGGTGACAGAAGAGGGGTTATTGCTTTATGGGATTAACAGGAATGAGGAATACTTGGGGGGGGGCACAGGAGGTGGGAATATTGTTGTTTGGATGGCACAGGATGAGGGATAAGCAATACTTGGAGGGAAAAAAAAGGGGGGTTATCC
Organism: Dendropsophus ebraccatus; assembly: GCF_027789765.1. Taxonomy (NCBI): domain Eukaryota; kingdom Metazoa; phylum Chordata; class Amphibia; order Anura; family Hylidae; genus Dendropsophus; species Dendropsophus ebraccatus. Next base: position 25,343,167 of record NC_091465.1, read on the forward strand.
CCTATCGGGGGAAAATAAAGGGGGATAATCAATACTTGGGGTCATAGGAGAAAGATTAATACTGCATATGGGCCCAAGGGAATGGATTTAGCAATTCTTGAGGGGACAGGAGGGGATTATTACTGCTTGAGGGGCAGAAGATGGGGAATCATCAATACTTGGGTGATGGAAGGGGGTGTGAGCTTGTGTGACCTTACCCAAACGTGACCAGAGATAAGCGGCAAAAATATGCCACGTTTCTCTTCCTAAATGCTAGTGCTATCATATTGAATGTCCATAGAAGATATATGTCTTTACAACACATATATCTCCATGAGCCAGGAACATATGGTCACACCTATGCAGGTCTGGACCTAGAATCTAGCCCGACAGTTATCAGTAATTAATAAATAATTATATTAATTACCCGTCCTGCGATTCCCTTCTTGCGTCTGATTCGAATGTCCATCACCTTGCAATTTCTTTCTTCTAGTCGGCAACCTAGGAAAAATCACAGGTGTGATCATATGTTCCTGGAATGGAGATCCTAATATATAAATAACACTTTAAGGGTGTCTTTCTGTGGTCAGAGTATTGTATTATGTCATTGTCATAGGAAGGGGGTTAATAAATACTTGGGGTCACAAAAAGGGGGGGTTAATACTGCATGGGGGTCACAGGAAGAGGAGTTAGCAATACTTGGGGGCACAGGAGGGGAAATATCGCTCTATGAGGGTCACAGGAAAAGGGATTAACAATACTTAGCAGGACCGGAGTAGGGTCATTGCTGACTAGGGGCACAGGAAGGGGGATACACAATACTTGGGATCACAGAAGGGGGGATTATTATTGCTTGGGGTAACAGGAAGAAGAATCAATACTTGGGATCACAGAAGAAGGGATATTACAGCATGGGATTACCAGGTAGAGAAATGAGGAATACTTGGGGGCACAGGAAGTAGAAATATTGCTATTTGGGGGGCACAGGAGGAGGGATTAACAAATACCTAGGGGAACTCCAGGGAGGTCATCACTGACGGGGGGCACAGGAAGGGGGCAATATAAATAATTGGTATCACAGGAGTGGGAGGGTTGTTTCTGAATGGGGTCACAAGATGGGAGACAGTCAACACTTGGGGTCACAGGAGAGGGTTAATACTGCATGGGAGTCACATTAAGAGGTGTTTGTAATACTTGGGGGCACAGGAGGGGGAATATCGCTCTATGGGGGGAACAGGAAGAGGGATTAACAATACTTAGCAGGACAGGAGGGAGATCATCGCTGACTGGGGGAACAGGAAGGGGGATATACAATATTTGGGGTCACAGGAGTGGGGAGGTTGTTGCTGATCGGGGTCACAGGATGGGGGAAAGTCAACACTTGGGGTCACAGGAGAGGGTTATTAACACTGGCTCACAGGAGGGGAGTTATTACTCCATTAGGGGTACAGAAAGGGGGGCATTCAACACATGGGGTGACAGAAGAGGGGTTATTGCTGCATGGGATTAACAGGAATGAGGAATACTTTGGGGCACAGGAGGTGGGAATATTGTTGTTTGGAGGGCACAGGATGAGGGATAAGCAATACTTGGAGGGGAAAAAAGGGGGGTTATCCCCTATAGGGGGCACATGAAGGGGGATAATCAATACTTGGGATCATAGGAGAAAGGTCAATACTACATATGGGCCCAAGGAAAGGGATTTAGCAATTCTTGAGGGGACAGGAGGGGATTATTACTGCTTGAGGGGCAGAAGATGGGGAATCATCAATACTTGGGTGACGGGAGGGGGTGTAAGCTTGTATGACCTTACCCAAACGTGACCAGAGATAAGCGGCAAAAATATGCCACGTTTCTCTTCCTAAATGCTAGTGCTATCATATTGAATGTCCATAGAAGATATATGTCTTTACAAAACATTTATCTCCATGAGCCAGGAACATATGGTCACACCTATGCAGGTCTAGACCTAGAATCTAGCCCGACAGTTATCAGTAATTAATAAATAATTATATTAATTACCCGTCCTGCGATTCCCTTCTTGCGTCTGATTCGAATGTCCATCACCTTGCAATTTCTTTCTTCTAGTCGGCGACCTAGGAAAAATCACAGGTGTGATCATATGTTCCTGGAATGGAGATCCTAATATATAAATAACACTTTAAGGGTGTCTTTCTGTGGTCAGAGTATTGTATTATGTCATTGTCATAGGAAGGGGGTTAATAAATACTTGGGGTCACAAAAAGGGGGGGTTAATACTGCATGGGGGTCACAGGAAGAGGAGTTAGCAATACTTGGGGGCACAGGAGGGGAAATATCGCTCTATGAGGGTCACAGGAAAAGGGATTAACAATACTTAGCAGGCCCGGAGTAGGGTCATTGCTGACTAGGGGCACAGGAAGGGGGATACACAATACTTGGGATCACAGAAGGGGGAATTATTATTGCTTGGGGTAACAGGAAGAAGAATCAATACTTGGGATCACAGAAGAAGGGATATTACAGCATGGGATTACCAGGTAGAGAAATGAGGAATACTTGGGGGCACAGGAAGTAGAAATATTGCTATTTGGGGGGCACAGGAGGAGGGATTAACAAATACCTAGGGGAACACAAGGGAGGTCATCACTGATAGGGAGCATAGGAAGGGGAAATAATCAATAATTGGGGTCACAGAAGGGGGATTGACACTGCATGGGGGAATATTGCTGTTTAGGGGGTTCAAAAAGGAGGCATTAAGAAAACTTGGGGTTTTAGGGTGAAGATTATCACTGACTAGGGGCACAGAAAGGGGTATATACAATACTTGAGATCACAATTATTATTGCATGGGGGTAACAGGAAGAAGAATCATTACTTGGGATCACAGAAAATGGGTTATTACAGCATGGGATTACCAGGTAGAGAAATGAGGAATACTTGGGGGCACAGGAGGTGGAAATATCGCTCTATGGGGGGCACAGGAAGAGGGATTAACAAATACCTAGGGGAACACCAGGGAGGTCATCCCTGACGAAGAGCACAGGAAGAGGGTTGCTGAATGGGGATACAGGGAGGGGGACAATAAACACTTGGGGGTCACAGAAGAGGGTTATTAACACTTGCATTTACAGGAGGGGTGTTACTACTTCTTTAGTAGATCAAAAAGGGGGGCATTCAACACTTGGGGTCAGAGGAGAGGGTTCTTACTGCATGGGAGTCACAGGAAGGAAGGAAATCAATAGTTAAGGGTCACATAAGAGAGGTTTCTGCTACATGGGATTAACAGGAAGAGGAATGAGGAATACTTGGGGGCACATGTCGCTAGTAAGGTGTACGGATACGGCAGGGGTTGTTCAGGCACAGGTGCACATGCCGCACCCATACCTCATGGGTTGTCTACAGGCTAAACATATGGACATCTGTTAGTATATGTTTAAAAAGATGCTTCAGATTTCTCCTTTTCTTCTTTCGTTTTGTCACCAAATCCAAAAGTAAATAATCTTCTCCATATCTGTTTTATGTGTACATGAAGTTATACATTTTAAATGCTTGACATATAGAAATATACACAGGCCCTTAGTTAATAATCTTCTAAAACATATGCATTAGTACATTATATGCGTTTTGTTATTGATTTAAAGGGGTTGTTCACCAAAAAAAAATTATTTCAAATGAACTGGTGGCAGAAAGTGTCAAGGATTTGTAATTTACTTCTATTAATAAAAATCTCCAGTCTTCCAGTAATTATTAGCTGCTGTATGTCCTGCAGTAAGTGGTGTATTCTTTCCAGTCTGACATAGTGCTCTTTGGTGCCACCTCTGTCCAGAGTAGTAGCAAAATCCCATAGAAAACCTCTCCTGCTCTCCAGACATGAAGGAATACCCCTTCCTGCTGGACATACAGTGGCTGATAAGTACTTGAAATATTTTTTTAAATAGAAGTAAATTACAAGTCAATATAACTTTCTGGCACCATTTGATGTTTTGTAAAGGACAAAAAGGATGGTAGTCTATACTTTTTGATCTTTAGCAAAAATAATCCCTGATGTGATTAGGTTGTCCAGGGAAAATGAACACTTGACCAGGCTGACGAGTTTCAGGGGACATGTCAGTAACGTCCCGTCTTCCCGCCGCTGCAGGATACCGGGCCGCGTACTTTTCACCATTGTCTGTGTTTTCAGAACATACAGTGATGCCCTTTCATATAGATTACTGGAGCTGTACAGTGGGATATGGGGGGGTGGGGGTGCACTGCATCCCCAATCCCACTGTACAGCTCTAGCACTTGTAGCGACGCTATCATCGTATCCTGCAGTCCCTGCAGCCTCCTCTAGAGACCAGGCACCTCCATGTGTTGCCGGGAAGGGATCTCGTCCTGCTATGTGTAAGGGGCGGGAGCAGATGAGCAGCGGCTCTGCTACCTTAAGCCGCTAGAGGCTGCCTGCCCCAGACTGCACCACTGGGACCACACCGCCCGCCCCACAGGAGGGGAAATATCGCTCTATGGGGGGAACAGGAAGAGGGATTAACAATACTTAGCAGGACAGGAGGGAGGTCATCGCTGACTGGGGGAACAGGAAGAGGGATATACAATATTTGGGGTCACAGGAGTGGGGGGTTGTTGCTGATCGGGGTCACAGGATGGGGGAAAGTCAACACTTGGGGTCACAGGAGAGGGTTATTAACACTTTGGCTCACAGGAGGGGAGTTATTACTCCATAAGGGGTACAGAAAGGGGGCATTGAACACATGGACTGACAGAAGAGGGTTATTGCTTCATGGGATTAACAGGAATGAGGAATACTTGAGGAAAACACTTCACATCACTGCCGACACCGCACCGCCCAAAATTTTTTTGAAAATTGAATTTACAATTTTCACACAAAATCAAATCAGTTCTCAAATTCTGGGCGAATTAGTTTGATTAATCGCCCAGCCCTACAAAGAATACACCAGAGTGTAAAGGATAGAATAGAAGTACAATGCAATACAATCAAATGAAATACATCTCAATGAAATTCAATGTAATAAATTATTATATTGACAATAACATAAACAAACATGGGGGTACATGAACTAAAGAGGTGAATGCATATACCTTTACTTTAGGTGAGAGGGAAGAAGATGCAAGAGAATAGAGGTAGGGTAATAAACTTGGTCCAAGATTAACTATATACATGTTAGGCACTTGATTATATGTATGCTAGAAATACACAACTCACATATGTCAGTATGAGGGGGAGCCAGTGAAAGACAAAGTATAATTTATCTTATCACTGTGTCTATGTCCATGAGTCTTGCTGTAGGGCATGTCACTAAGTACAGTTAACACAGCTCAAGCAAGGTGGCAGTCCCCATAATAATGTACTAAAATAAAATTAAAATAAAAAGTACAATCATTAAATAGAAACAGATTAGAAAAAAAGAACATATAACAGATCAGAATTATACAATCCCATTAACATCTTTGCATACATGTGTCTATAGGCTTTCATACCTCTTTCAGGTAATTCCTGGATGAGGCTCTGCTGCTCCTTTAGATCCTCTCTGGATGAGGCTCCTGGATTGGGCTGTGCTCCTCCTTCAGTTCCTGCCCCGATGGTGCTCTGCTCTTTTACTTCCTTCCTGGATGGTCCTCCTGGATCGGGCTCCTCTTCTGCTGCTGCTTCCTTCCTGGATGGTCCTCCTGGATTGGGCTCCTCTTCTGCTTCCTTCCTGGATGGTACTCCTGGATCGGGCTCCTCTTCTGCTGCTGCTGCTTCCTTCCTGGATGCTGCTCCTAGCTCCTGCTCCTCTGCTGCCCCTGTGAAGAATGAGCAGCTGCAGCTGTTTGCACCTATATATACCCCCCAGTGCTGTGCCCTGATTGGTGGAAATCCAAGCCATCATGACATCACAAATTTACATATCAGTTCTGATTGGTGGAAAGTCCAAGCCACTATGACATCACACATTTACATGTCAATTCTGATTGGACAGTGTGTGCCTGCTTCTGATTGGTCGAAAATCCAAGGAATTATGACATCATCACCACCACCTCATGGGCAGTTATGTTAAGGCACTGCTTGCTTCTTTCTGATTGGTAGAAAGTCCAAGCCATTTTGACATCACAGTCAGCTGATGGTAGTTCTGTTAGGGCAGTGCTTGCTTCTTTCTGATTGGTAGAAAATGCAAACCATTATGACATCACAACCACCTCATGGCTGCTCTGTTTGGGCAGTGGTTGCTTCTTTCTGTGATTTAGTAAGATGCTGCCATTATTTTATTGGTGGATATTCCAGCTATTCCATGCTATTACTATGGGTTATGTTACATATATTATGTCATGTTGTGCTCTCAGCAGTCCGGGCTCTTACATTTCTTATATAGATGTAACATTCTGAAGAGTATTGTAGCTTGTATATCCATCCCATAGCCATTCATCATCTATGGGACTCTCTGATATATAATACTATGGGAGAGAGTTATCAATCAGTTACAGTTGGAATGTTCTGTTGCCATAGCCATTTTACCAGAGCTCAGACATATTTAACAGCTGAGCTGTGATTGGTTGCTATGGGCAACACAGGATAGTATTACTGTAAGACGGTTTGTTACATCTCCCCCTGTGGGTTTTATTGTCTTATTATCATCAATGAAGGAAAACATTAGACCCAGAGGGTGACAACCTGTCCAGGCCTAATCCTGCCCCCCTGGCTCTGCTGCCCTCCAGTGTTCATGGTCATACATACAGACATGCAAGCTATCAAACGTTTTTTCATTTAGTTGTTCAAGTAACAACACACAGGGATTAATTTTTATTTGAAATTGCAGGGAAATAAATATATAATGTAACACCTCATGTTTGCTGTAGATACAGAAGTAGTAGAAGAACCCGTATACAGATTGGAAACAGTTGTGGATGAATGCAAAGAATCCAAGGCTTTTTAACATCACTGACAACATTATCTACATTATGATGCTGGGAATGGTTACAGGCCTTATTGTTTACACCTGTAATTGTGCTACCATCTTTGTTTCCTTATGGTTCCTATAGCACAAACTTCTACTAGTAATGTTGTCAATGGAATCGATCAGTCACGGAAAAGCCTCTAACGCTTCTGACAGCTGACACTTTGCTATAGTCTAAGCTAATATAGACTATATATCCAACTGCAGATACAATGTAGTAAAGTTTCAGGTCACATTGGTGTAGTCAGAATAGAGGGGCTTCCGAGCAAAGATTAAACTGGGTCCCCTTTATGGTGCTGAAACAGGACATCTTGCATTTGATTTCCCCTGACAATACACTTCTGCTAGAAAGGCCCCCCTCCTCCCAAATATTCACCTGTGTACCTCAAAATAATAAAAATAGTCAATGCTCTGTAACCAAAAAGTGAAGATATCCTGATGTGAATTTAAAGCAAAACTTTTTGCCTATGAATAAAAGTCTACAGGTACATTATTCTTCTAAGTAGCTTACAGCGAGGTAATGCTAAAGGAAAGGTCCACCGGGGGGGTTGCGGAGGGACAGAAATTCATTACAGGCAGGGGTTGGGGCAAAAACAAAAAAACAATAGCGGAAAGTTATCAAAGGAAAAAGTATTTTTGGGCGTAAAATAGCCAGATGCGAATAAATTTATTTGCAAATGGCCGTTTTGCGAATAAATATTCGCATCTGGCCATTTTACGCCAGCTTCGCAGAGGGGGTCTCGAGGGTGCGGAACGGGGGGGGGCGCAGACTCTGGGTCCGCCTCATTTATCATTTTTCACTCCGAAAAATGCTAAATGATGCGTGCAGGATTTATGTAGAGGCAGTGCGCCTCAACATAAATCTTTGTACTGTCGTCGCTGCGGGGACATTTTTACGCCCGGCGCAGAAAACGCCGGACTCAGTATATGCACTGCAGTGACTGGGGGCCATATACTGATGGGGGGACTACACTGGTGCTGCAAAGAAGGGATATGTGGAGCCTCAGTTGTGAGTCTCAAAACACGGGAATAGCCAGATATCCCTCTTTCCAGAGAAGGAAGTCTGTTGCCAATGGGTGCCTCCCAGTAGGGAGAACACCAAAACACCCTGATACGTGGCCCCTCAAGTCCTCATACTGTTGCGAGCATTGGGACCTAAATAGGGAAACACCAGGATGGCCCCTTTAAGTCCAAGTCTAACTCACTGCGAGTGTAACAACATAAGACAAGGGTTACTGACGAGGGGCAAATACTTTGAAACAGCTGTCTGTGGATGGATTCCTAGCCTTGGTAACCCTTATCTTATGTCGTTACATTCACAACAGAGTTAGACTTTGACTTAAAGGAGCCACCCTGGTGTTTCCCTATTTTGGTCCCAATGCTTGCAACACTAGGAAGCACCCCTTCACTACACTGGTGGCCATATACTGAAATGGGGACTAGACTGAGGGCCATTTGCTAAAAGGGGACTACACTGGGGGCCATATACTGACAGTTGTACAACACTGGAGGTAATATACTGACAGGGATACACTGGGGGCCATATACTGACAGGCGGACTACACTGGGGGCCATATACTGAAAGGTAGACTACACAGGGGGCCATCTAGTAAATAGAGACTATACTGGGGAACATCTGCTAAAGTGAAGACATCTGCACTGGGGGCCATATACTCATAGGGGGGACTACACTGGGGGCCATGGACTAAAATGGGACTACACTGGGGGCCATCTACTAAAGAGAGACTACACAAGGGGCATCTTCTAAAGGGCTACTACACAGGGAGCGATCTACTGACTACCTACTGGGGATACAACCTATTGAGGGCTAGCAGGGGGATTAAATATGGAGGGTTGCCAACTACATGGAGGATACTACCTATTGGGCGCTCGCAGGATTACCTCCACAGCATACTACCTACCTACCGGGGGGGGGGGGGGACTACCAGGCGTGATTACCTACAGATTGATGCCTAGATGGGGGATATTATCAGCACAGAGATGCCTAACTGTTATATGGATAAAGATTGGTAAAAACAAAAACAAGTACAGAAGTTCCAGCGCTGCTACTGAACACCAACAGGGTACTCCGATGTAGTTAAAAAGCCCAAGTAGCACTTTATTAAAAGTTAGCATGAGGTTGACATGTTTCGGGAGCAACTCTCCCTTCCTCAGAACAGATGTGCATGGGAGAGTTTCTCCCGAAACATGTCAACCTTGTGCTAACTTTTAATAAAGTTCTACTTTGCCTTTTTAACTACATCGGAGTACCCTGTTGGTGTTCAGTAGCAGCGCTGGAACTTCTGTAACTGTTGTTTTTGTTTTTACCAATATTTATCCATATTACGGGCCCCTATCATAGGAGCATCCCATCAGTGGGTATGTCTAGCCTAGCAGCCGCTGTTATGTTTATCACCTACCCTATCTGGATCTTTTTAGGGTGATATGCTACAAGCCCAAGTGGCTATAAGGTAAGCGCAATACCTTCCTCTCACGCATTCACCCTTTGGTATCACACAAGGCGACAGTGCCCTATTTTGTTTGTCTCTTTTCTAACTGTTATATGGGGAGCACATAGGGGCCTTACCACTATATGTGGGCACAGATAGGTGCCTAACTACTATATGGATCCACAGCACGGCTCCTAACTACTATATAAATTCATAGAGAGGGCCTATCTACTATATGGGGCACTGAGGGGGCCTAACTATTATATGGTGGCACGCAGGGACCTAACTACTATATGGGGGCACAGAGGACACCTATACTGTATAAGAGAAAAGCCTAAAGTGTTTGTCTGGTAGATTCTGCGAGTTGTGGCCAGGAGATGTCTTCATGATGGCCTGAACCAGAAAAGGAAAAGTGAGCCACTCCGGTCAGAGATGATGCATCCTCTAAGTCACCGAATGTAACCATACTACAATCACTTGTATGATGTGCAGAGCCTGTGTGCCATTGCTCTCTACCACTAAACGGTGCAGTGCATGGGGGAGAAGGGGGATGCTGATATTTGTATATTTGTGGATGTCGGTTTTACTGTCGCCACATGATTTTCTCCTCAAAGGGGCCTGCTGAAACTCTGTCGCCCTAAGGCCCACAAATACCTGGATCCAGCCCTGGTTTCCAGCCTCTCGAGTTGCAATGATGCACAATCCTGGAGTGTCACATGGCAATCTTTGGCTGTGCAACCGAGATCCCCATATTATGGCCAACGTTGCCTTTTAGCCCCAGTCTTAAAGGGACTCTGTCACCTCCAACCCACCCTTCTCAAAACCCTAAAGTAAAGTCATCTGTAAATAGGATAGAGGATGCTTTCTACTCCTTTGTATTTCCCGCTGTAAGCCTACAAACCGGGCATGTTGCTGCTTAGAGAGGGCTACTTAGGTCAGGAATATATATGGAGAGGACTACTTAGACTCCTGCATTTGTGGCTTATAGCAAAGGAATGCAAGAACATAGAAAGATAGAAATTGCCTAATAACGTATAGTGATACTGTCACCCCCTTTTTACATTATGAATCCTCTACACAGGTGTAATGGGTACATTTAGCAGTTTTCATACCTTACTTTAGATCATACATAATGGTGCTTGTTAAAGTGGTGCCAGGAAAAAGTGATCTTTTATCATCTGCAGATTGTGCTACCTGGGCGGGGCTTCACGGGCAAAGCGCCACTTAGCCCTGCCCACATCACCGCAGTAGGCCCCATGACATCATCGGCACATAGGTCTTGCCCCTTAGCGATCATTGGTATGGGCCGACCTAGAGGGCGTGGGGCCTAGACCTTTAGGCTGGCCTGTTCCAATGGCCGTCAAGGGGTGGAGCCTATGCACCGTTGATGTCACGGGGCCAGGCATACGGTGGCAGTGTGGGTGGTGCTAAGTGCAGCTTCTGTCGTGAAGGCCCGTCCAGGTAGCACAGTCCACAGATGATAAAAGATCACTTTTTACTTGAACAAGCACCATGACTTATGATATAAAATAAGGTATGAAAATTGCTAAAGTTACCCTTTACACCTGTATAGAGAAGTCAGAATGCAAAAAGGGTCACTTCAAGTTTAGCAGGTGTTTCGAAGGTGACAGAGTCTCTTTAAAGGGAATGTTATCAGAAAATGTAGAAATGAAATAATTTTCATGTGAGACTTGTGTCGTTAAATTTTTTATTTTTTTTGCAGAAATTAATAGTCCTGGCGATTTTAAGAAACTTTGCAATTGGGTTTATTAGGCAAATATGCCATTATCTGCATTTAAAAAGCCTTTTCCCAGTTCCCCCCCTCCCTCCTTTCTGTCATCCACTGCTCATTATCAGGAAATCATGACTGTTTTTTCATCAGTCGGATCCTGTCTGTGCTATGGAGAGGGGAGGAGGAAGAGGAGGGAGGAGCGAAATTGTCGGCAGCAGAGAGCAGAGAACAAAGGATTACACAGCGGGGGAGCTATTCAGAGTGCTATTCAGAGGTCAGTGGTGACATCTGAGGAGAGAGCCTGGTGATATAGCTCTAAATTAACTCTTTGTTGTCCTGTTTTGGTGCCTCATTTCTCTCTTTCCATAGGAAAACCATGAATACAGGGGGAGAGCTTCAAACTGCTTTTTCATGACCAAAATTAATTTTTTGGCTAATAAACCCAATTACAAAGTAATTAAAATCTTAAAATCGCCTGTACTATTGATTGTTGCAAAAATAATTTTAACGACAGTGACACTTTAAGGAATTTTTGGTATCATTGTGACTATGTCCATGAGGCCACAGAATCTAGTACGCTTATTTCACACACGTCTTTGTGCTGAAGCCAAATGTGGATTAAAAAGGAATGGGAAATATAAAGGAGTACCAGGTTTACATTCACATGGTGATCCGTTTCCCCCCCTGTACATGAGAAAAGCAACAAAGGGAAACAGATCTTTAAACTGATCCCATTCATATTAATGGAACAGTTTAAATCATCTGGCATCTTATTAGTGGCACCAGACACATCGTACTTCAGAACATTGCCTGTAGCGTTCTGCCATCCAGCCATTTTAACCTCTTAAGGACCCATGACGTACCGATACGTCATGGATCACTGTCACTTAAGGACCCATGACGTACTGGTACGCGGGCCCTTTAAACGGGCGCCGCGCAAAATCCTGTGTCACGTAGGGGGCAGTTTCCCTGCCCCCCGGGACGAGGATCACTGTGATTGGCCGATGAAGTCTCATCGGCCAATCACAGCGATGCGCTGTGTTTGCAAGACTGGCCCCTGGCACTGAGCTGTGATCGGTGCTGTCCGAGACAGCACCAATCACAGCAGTGCACGGGCATCACCTGCCTGTGGGTGCCGGCCCCCGATCGTCCATGATTGGCCAGCAACCACCAGCAACGTGGGGTACTCTTGTAATCAGGAGAAATTGCGCTACGTGATTAGGGGTTTATTTTTTCTTTTAACCCCTTGTGAACATGAAAAATTCAAAGTTACATCAACGTTTTAGTGAAAAAAATGAATTTTTCATTTTCACGGCACATTGTTCCACATTTGTGTCTGTCACCAGTGGGGTCCATGTGCTCACTATACCCCTTGTTACATTCCTTGAGGGATGTAGTTTCCATAATGGGGTCCCTTGTGGGGGGGTTTCCAATGTTTTGGCAGCACGGGGGCTCTGCGAACCTGACATGGCCTTCATCCTCCATTCTGGCCAAATCCAGCTTCCAAAATCCAAATTGCGCTCCTTCCCTTTGGAGGCTTTCCCTGCGCCGGCTTTGCACTTTGTGTCCACATGTGGGGTACTCCTGTAATCGGGGGAAATTGCTCTACATGAGTAGTGGCTTATTTTTACTTATAACCTCTTGTGAACATGAAAAATTCTAAGTTACACCAACGTTTTAGTGTAAAAAAATTAATTTTTCATTTTGACGGCACCTTGTTCCACATTTGTGTCTGTCACCAGTGGGGTCCATATGCCCAATATACTTCTTGTTACATTCCTTGAGGGGTGTAGTTTCTATAATGGGGTCACTTGTGGGGTGTTTCCACTGCTTTGGCAGTACGGAGGCTTTGTAAACCCAACATGGCCTCCGTCCTCCTTTCTGGCCAAATTCAGCTTCCAAAAGCCAAATGGTGCTCCTTCCTTTTGGAGGCGTGTCCTGCGCCCGCATGATACATTATGTCCCCATGTGGAGTATTTTTGTACTCGGGGGAAATTTCTCTACAAGTTTTATGTTTTTTTTTTTTTCTTTTTAACCCCTTGTCAACCTGAGAAATTTAAGGCTAGACCAAGTTTTAGTGTAAAAAAATTAATTTTTTTCAATTCCACGGCACATTGTGTCTGTCACCAGTAGGGTCCATGTGCTCACTATACCGCTTGTTACATTCCCTAAGGGGTGTAGTTCCCTAAATGGTGTCCCTTTAGGGGTGTTTGTTAGGTTTGGCACCCCAGAGCCTCTGCCTACCAGAAGTGGTACTTTGAAAATTGTCCGATTGTAATGGAGGCTTCAAAATTCACTAGGCGCTCCTTTACATCTGAGGCTTGTGGTTGCGTCAAATAGCGCAATAGGGCCACATATCGTATATTTCTATAAACTGCAGAAACGAGGTATTAAAAATTGTTGTGCATTTCTCTGGAAATAGGTTTTCTATTATAAAACATATTGGATCACAATAGAATTTCTACAAAGAAAATTGAAATTTTCAATTTTCTCACACTCTTCTGTGACTCACCTAAAGGGTTAAAAAACTTTCTGAAATTGATTTTGAACAGTTTGGGGGGTGCAGTTTCTGAAATGGGGTGCTTTGTGGGGCTTCATAATATACAGCCCCCTCAAATACACTTCAAACGTGAACTGGTCCCTTGAAAAATAAGATTTTGAAATTCTTGTAAAAATTTGAAAAATGCTGCTAAACTTTGAAGCTTTCTATTGTCTTAAACAATTAAACGAAAGTTTAATAAATGGCGCCAACATAAAGTAGACAAGTTGCTAATGCTATTTCATATCTAATTTATGTGGCATAACCATTTTCCTTACAAGCACAAAATTTCAAAGTTAGAAAAATGCAATTTTTCACGTTATTTTGGGGTTTTTCATAAAGATAGGCTGTAAGTATCAACTCAATTTTTCCAGAAATATAAAGTATAACATGTCACGAGAAAACAATCTCAGAATCAGCCAGATAGGTAAAAGCATCCCAAAGTTATTAATGGATAAAGTGACACATGTCATATTCCTGAAATTTGCCCCGGTCCTAAGGCCATTTTGGGCTCCGTCCTTAAGGGGTTAAAGGAGAAGTCCGGCCAAAAAATTTTTTTTATATGTTATTACTTATGGAAAGTTATACAATTTTCTAATGTACATTAATTATGGGAAATGCTCATATACTGCTATTTCCCTTAATTTAGTGTATCAGGAAGTGTTAGAATTATCTCTGAAGCAATGACGTCACAACGAATGGTGTAATTCCTATGGAGTGTCCAGCAGGGGGCGCACTATATATAGAAGTCAATGAGTACCATTGTTTTCTATATATAGTGCGCCCCTGCTGGACACTCCATTGGAATTACAATGGATAAAAATTGGTGTTGGGGTCCTCAGGTGTTTTACCAAAAATGTATTGGCCTATTAGTTTGGTCAATATGTTTTATAATGAAGACACATAAATTAATCAAGTGATAATATATTCAACACATCATAAAAGCGTATGGTACATATGGTATACACAGGTTGTTAAAAAACATATAATATATAGAATAGCGATATTTATAAAGGAAGAAAAAAAATTTTAAAAATAGAAATAAAAAATAAAGATAAGAAAAAATAAAAATAAAGTCTCCTATGGATAATAAAAATAAAAAATAAAATCTTAGTTCATATAGTATAATATAGCTGATTTCATCCAAATGATCTTTCTTAATTATTATGATCCTTAATTGATTGCAATAATTGGTATAATGCCAGTTAATAGTATGTTTATATGGATGGTAAAACAACACTGATTTATGTTGTCATTAACCCGTAGTTGCCGTGTTGACAGTCTTATTCCAGAGCTCAATTAGGGATGCTGTTTTGCCGTATATAATTTAGTACATTCTAAATTCAGTTCACCATAATTGTTGGAGATGATTTATTGATTATGCTTATTGAGGCAAGTTGATTAGATGCATAGTTATGCTAGATTGCATGCTTTGGTGAACATATGTATATAGTGTATAGTTGGTATAAAATGTCTCAATGGGCGCTGACTGTATCCAGTAGTGATACCTCTGATGTTTTACAAAACTGCCCGATAGCCGTGGCCACAAGAGTTATGGTGTTATTAGTTGGCAAATACGGCAAATATGACAATGTTGTGTCGTCCAACACTTCTCACCCGTCCTGCGGTGGTTGGGTCCCGGTCGTTGAGAAGGGAATCGTTCCGGCAGCAGTGGTTCTTGCGTCTGGCTGTCAAGCGCTAGACGCGCTAGTTGGTGCTGGATAAATAGGTAAGCTGGCTTGCGCATGCGCAAATGGGCTTGTTGCCCGCGGGACCTCGTGTGTCCTTGGCGCCAAAATTCAAGTGAAGAATGAAGTCTTTACTGAATATTTTATGTTGGATCAGATGGATGATAATAGTAAAAAAATAAGTTATGTGCACAAAAAATAGAGTTCTTTAAGATAGCTGGACGCGTTTCAAAGCCTTCCTTGGCTTTTTCCTCAGCAGCAAAATGCCTCAGCAGTGTTTTTGATTGAATACATTTATGAAATACTTTAGGGAGCAAGTGTCCTTGCTCCCCAAAGTATTCCATAAATGTAAGCAATCAGTGCATAACAGTATGCCCACCGCTGCCGCTGCTACCGAGCGCCCGCCGCTCTGGACTACACTCAACTACTACTCTCCCCACCTGCTCATAGCATGAGCAGGTGATGGAAGAGTAGTAGCCGGGTTATATCTCCGAGATCGCCGCCGCTGATGCCGCGCAGGGGGAGCCGCTCATCACTGCAGACATCATTCCCCTCCTGCTGCTTCCTTACTCTATCTTATGGCTGACTCCCCGCCCGGCCGCCGGCACGTGTGATCAGAGAGCGGCGGCCGGGCGGGGAGTCAGCCATCAGATAGAGTAAGGAAGCAGCAGGAGGGGGGAGCGGAGGGGGATGATGGCTGCAGTGATGAGCTGCTCCCCTGCACGGCAGCATCAGCGGCGGCGGCGATCTCAGCGATATAACCCGGCTACTACTCTCCCATCACCTGCGCATGCTATGAACAGGTGGGGAGAGTAGTAGTTGACATCGCCGCTGATGCTGCCGTGCAGGGGAGCCGCTCATCACTGCAGCCATCATCCCCCTCCGCTCCCCCCTCCTGCTGCTTCCTTACTCTATCTGATGGCTGACTCCCCGCCCGGCCGCCGCTCTCCGATCACACGTGCCGGCGGCCGGGCGGGGAGTCAGCCATCAGATAGAGTAAGGAAGCAGCAGGAGGGGGATGATGGCTGCAGTGATGAGCGGCACCCCTGCGTGGCATCGGCGGCGGCGATCTCGGAGATATAACCCAGCTACTACTCTCCCATCACCTGCTCATGCTATGAGCAGGTGGGGAGAGTAGTAGTTGAGTGTAGTCCAGAGCGGCGGGTGCTCGGTAGCGGCGGCAGCGGTGGGCTTACTGTTATGTACTGATTGCTTACATTTATGGAATACTTTGGGGAGCAAGGACACTTGCTCCCCAAAGTATTTCATAAATGTATTCAATCAAAGACACTGTACATTACATTTACATACACATGTAATAGTACATGTAAATGGTACTCATTGACTTCTATATATAGTGCGCCCCCTGCTGGACACTCCATAGGAATTACACCATTTGTCGTGACGTTACTGTTTCAGAGATAATTCTAACACTTCCTGATACACTAAATTAAGGGAAATAGCAGTATATGAGCATTTCCCATAATTAATGTCCATTAGAAAATTGTATAACTTTCCATCAGTAATAACACATAAAAAATAAATTTTGGCCGGACTTCTCCTTTCATGTAAAAAAAAAAAAAAAAAAAGGATAGGATAGGACAACTGATGTATTTCTGCCATCAGTTGTCAAAAAAGGAGAATGCCGGACCACCAGATATGTGTAAACCCAGTCAAAGGACTTATACTTCTACTTCCTACTGGATCCACTTCTGTCCTTGGCTCAAAAAACTGCAGAGGAATTAAAAAAAAAAGCTGCCATGTGTGAAACCAGCCCTAGAAATTTTAATCCAGACATTAATCACTATAAAAAAAAAATAAAAAAATAAAATTGTCCCTATAACCATGGTCCCATAAGCAACCTAGTAACATCAGGCTGGGAAGGGTCATAGCAGCGTAGCGGCATCATTTGGCGCTCCAGGACTGATGGTACGTGGCTCGTCCCAGTACCCTTGTGGTGGTGGGTACTGGAGTAATAATGCAGGTATTAATATTATCCATTTTAGAGGCTAAGCCCCAATTCAGTAATGCATGTTGAGACAGCTTCCACTAGTAAGCTTATAAAGTGAGTAAAACCTAAATACACCAAAGAAAAGTTTTTATTCAATAAATCCCCCCCACACCCCTTGTTGACCATTTTATTTAAAAAAAGAAAAAAATTAAATATAAATCCGCTGGTCATCAATGTAGTCCACCAGATCCGACATAATCCTCAGGATACGCGGATCTGAAAAACAGAGAGAAGAAATACTATAGTGAATGGAAGGCGCTGATCCCTGCTGTGCGAGCTGCTGCGGCTACCACGTGTGGTTGTGTATAGAAACAAACAAAAGGGCGTTTCCTAGTGCAATACAATCAGCAAAGGTGAGCACACCCAAAATTGTATTGAAATGAACTCACCTAGTCAAGTTTTGCAGAAATAGGCACAACTCTATAGAAGCGTGTTGTGGTATACATAAGTCACCGCAGCTCAAAGGAAGAGGGATCCCCACCCGTGTCCACTGGTGTCAGGAATATGTAAGACAGAACGGCTCGATCCAGACCTATCGTGCCACTTGATCCTCAATGAAATCCCGAGCGCAGGTGAGCGGTTACCACAGTCCGTGATAGACGCAGCAGAGATGAACCATCAATTCAGGAGTACAAATAATTTATTAAGAAGCGCAATACGTTTCGGCACCCACATATAACGGAGCCTTTCTCCAGCAGCCTGCTTGTACTTTGTTATGACATTCTTGAGAAAGGCTCAGTTATATGTGGGTGCCGAAATGCATTGCACTTATTAATAAATTATTTCGGCTCCAGAATTGATGGTCCATCTCTACTGCGTCTATCATGGACTGTGGTAACCACTCACCTGCACTTGGGATTTCATAGAGGATCAAGTGGCACGATAGGTCTTGATCGAGCCGTTCTTACATGTGGTTGTGAACAGAAGGTGAAACCCGGATTTGCAAGTCCAGGTCCTGCCTGCAAGTAAATGATGACACTCGTAGTAGCATCAGATTATATGCTGAGATACACAGTCCTTTTACATATGATCCAATCCAATCAGCAAGACTCTATGATCACAATAGGCTAAATAATCCCATAAAACACCCTCTCCGACAACCTCCTTTACCAGGGTGGGGCCCCACATCTCCCTACCGCACAAAAGAACCATTCAAAAGCCTCAGTCTGGAAGTGTAAGGGCAATATTAGCACTCAAATACCATATTGTTAGCTCTTAAATACCAATCATGTTAAGCATCTCCCCTGTTAATTAAACCTCCCTCCCCTGTATGCACAACCCCCCCTAAAAAGAATTGAAAAAAAAAACCATACTACTGTCAGAGAGGAGAGCCAATGGTTCCTCCCTATGTTAGTGCTCTATTTAACTGTTCTATATACATTAGGCGGGCACCACATGCAATTACATCAGAGTGCTAGTCCTATCCAGACCCACAACTACCATATTGTACAAAGTAAAAAATGATCTGGAAAAACAAGGTCTGCACCTCCACAATATATTCGATATTCTTTATTGTAATTCAATCAAAAAGACACAAAGTTAAAACCCTTAAAAACACACACATAATCTTAGCACTGGCCCCAATAAGGCACAGTAAGAAACTGATCCAGCCCACATGATAGTACAGAGGTAGCAAGCAATAATTAGTAGATATAGCAATAATAATGTAAAGTGCAAAAAAAGTGTATGTAAACTATCTGACCCTATCATTAAGTGCCACAAAATGCAAGTGCATCTGATGAAATAGAGCAAAGCAATATCCTGAAAAGAAAAGAAAAAATAAACAATATACAATAAAGTGAAAAAGTGTGGATTAAGAAATAAACAATAATGTAAACAATCACATATGCTATCTCACGGATGGATCAGATAGATTAACCCGTCACGTGGACTTCATCAGAGGTACTTGTCTTGTGTCATAATGGTGGTATATATAATGCATATCAAGGCCTAATCTGATCATGGTAATAAGGTGGTATGCAAAACATGGATGTGCCACTCAATATCTTACCTTATTGGTTGGTGTCATGACTGGCAGGCGTAGACAAGACAAAAGACAGTGGGCCCTAGATCTGAACCCACCCACTGTCACCTGCCTACTTGCCTCAGTCGACCCTAAACGGTCGCGGACAACCACGGAGTCGGTCCCTACACTGCGTAGGTGAATACACAAAACGTAGACAGACAAACAAAACACAATAGAGGATAGTCAACTAGCAGGGTCAAAACCAAACAGACAACGCAGTACAAAATCAGAAGGAGAGCGGATAGTCAAATGTCAAGCAAGAGGTCAGAACACGGGTAGAGCAATAGCAAGGGGATTAGGACAGGGAACGCTGGGAAAGGAGCAGGGGAGCTGGGACTAGTAACAACTAATAGCCAGCAGAGAACTGAGGGATCTGACTGCTTTTTATCCTGGATCAGAGACTAGGTCCAGCAGCTGATTGGACCAGCCCTGATCCCAGCACCAAGCTCAGCTGAACAGATCTAGCAGTGCAGTAACCCCTGCACTGCCAGAAGTCTGACAGGCAAGGCAGGTGTGGCTGGAAAGTAAAACACAGTTCATTCAGTGCAAACACAGACAGAAATTCAGCGTTTCCTCGGCCGCCCGGCACGGACTGAGGAGCGCAAAGTCACATTTCTAACAGTACCCCCCCTCTTATGAGGGGCCTCAGGACCCTCACTCAAAGGACGAGGCTTAGAGGGGTTACAATTATGAAATTGTCTAATGAGACGGGGAGCGTGGACATCTCGGCTTGCCACCCAAGTCCGTTCTTCCGGGCCGAACCCCTTCCAATGAATGAGGTATTGAACGGAGTTCTGCACCCGGCGAGAGTCCAGAATTTTCTCAATTTCAAACTCAAGCTCCCCTTG
The DNA here is from genome assembly GCF_027789765.1 of Dendropsophus ebraccatus. Classification (NCBI taxonomy): domain Eukaryota; kingdom Metazoa; phylum Chordata; class Amphibia; order Anura; family Hylidae; genus Dendropsophus; species Dendropsophus ebraccatus. The sequence goes on from NC_091465.1 coordinate 25,363,372, forward strand.
AATGACCAGGGGATCTGGAGGAATAGACGGCAACACAGGAGTGATATACCTTTTCAATAGAGCCTTATGGAACACATTATGAAGTTTCATGACTCTTGGCAATTGCAACCTGAAAGAAACAGGGTTAATTATCTCAGTGACGACATATGGCCCATTTGTCCTGGGCACTAGAAACAAAGCATCTTAGAAATTGTTCTAATGATTGGTTGACTCTTTCAGTCTGCCCATTAGTCTGAGGATGGAAGGCAGATGAAAATGCCAATGAAGTCCCCAATCGACCACAGAACTCCCTCCAGAACTTAGAGACAAACTGCACCCCTCTATCAGACACAATGTTCTCTGGAACCCCATGAAGTCGTAAAATGTGATTGATGAACAGAGATGCTAACGTACGTGCATTAGGGAGTTTCTTAAGGGGAATCAGATGGCACATTTTAGAAAATCTATCAGTTACGACCCAGATAACAGTCTTCCCTTTTAAAGATGGCAAGTCAGTGATAAAATCCATTGAAATGTGGGTCCAGGGTCTCTCAGGCAAAGGGAGAGGATGTAGAAGACCTTCAGGTAATCTACGAGGAACCTTGGACCTGGCACAGACCTCACAGGCCTCAACAAACAGTTTAGTATCTCTGGCCCAAGACGGCCACCAATAATACCGTGAAAGCAGATACTTTGTGCCAGCAATGCCCGGGTGACCTGCTAAAACTGAACAGTGGGTCTCTTCAAGAACTCTGAGTCGAAGGTTGGGGGGTACAAAGAGTTTTCCCTCCGGGATGTTCCTAGGGGCTAGGGATTGTGAATCTACCACCTGGGCGGCAAGGTCAGGTTGGAGGGTGGCAACGACCACACCTGGTGCTAAAATAGTCTCAGGTTCTTCCCTGGGGGCATTGCTGGCCTCAAAGCTGCGAGACAGTGCATCCGCTCGGACATTCTTAGAACCCGGACGGAAGGTAATTTCAAAATGGAACCTGGTAAAAAATAACGCACACCTTGCCTGTCGAGGAGTAAGGCGCTTAGCTTTATCAAGGTATAAGAGATTTTTATGATCAGTTAAAACCCTGATCTTATGTTTAGCCCCTTCAAGGAAGAGTCTCCACTCATCAAAGGCCCATTTAATGGCCAACAACTCCCTGTTACCAATGTCATAATTACACTCAGTTTTAGAGAACTTCCTTGAAAAATAGGCTACAGGTCTAAGATTAGTGAGGGTCTCAGAACCTTGTGAGAGGACCGCTCCAACCCCCACTTCTGAAGCATCTACCTCGATGATGAATGGCTGATCTAAATCCGGCTGAATAAGCACTGGGGCCTCAGAAAAACATTTTTTCAACTGTCCAAATGCCTGTACAGCTTCGGGACTCCAGTTCACAAGATCAGCTCCTTTTCTGGTTAAGTCAGTCAGTGGTTTGGCAATGACTGAGAAGTCTTTAATAAATTTTCTATAATAATTGGCACATCCTAAAAATCGTTGCAGGGCCTTTAGACTAGTAGGTCGTTCCCATTTCTCCATAGCAGCCACCTTCAGTGGGTCCATACAGAAGGAGTTAGGGGTGATAATGTAACCCAGAAAAGAGACCTTTTGGATCCCGAACTCGCATTTGGACAGTTTAGCGTACAGATGGTTCAATCTGAGCAATTCCATAACCTTACGAACATGACCTATGTGTGAGGCCCAATCAGGAGAGAAGATTAAAATGTCATCCAGATAAACTACTAAAACTACTAAAAATTGCCCAAGATATTTACGGAAAACATCATTAACAAAATGTTGAAAAACTGCCGGCGCGTTGCTTAACCCAAATGGCATAACCAGATATTCAAAATGCCCTTCAGGCGTATTAAAGGCAGTTTTCCACTCGTCCCCCTCCCTTATTCTTATCAGATTGTAGGCCCCACGTAGGTCAATCTTTGAGAACCACTGGGCGCCCACAATCTGATTGAATAGATCCGGAATTAGGGGAAGGGGATGTTGGTTCTTAATAGTAATCTTGTTTAGTTCACGATAATCAATACAAGGTCTAAGACCACCATCTTTTTTCCCGACAAAAAAGAACCCAGCCCCTAAGGGAGAGCAAGAGGGACGAATGTGACCTTTGCGAAGGCTGTCCTGGATATATTCTCGCATGGACTCCCTCTCAGGTCTAGACAGATTGAAGATTCTTCCCTTAGGATACTTGGACCCTGGCATCAAGTCAATCGCACAATCATAAGGTCGGTGTGGCGGTAGCACCTCCACAGCCTTCTCATCAAAGACATCAGAAAAGTCAGATAAAAACTCAGGAATTGCTCCCTCCACAGGAGAACAATCTGTGACATTCAGCGCAATACAATGAGAAGCACAATTTGGCCCCCATTTAATCAATTCCCTGTTAGACCAGTCAAACACAGGATTATGCTGGTCCAACCAGGGCAAATTTAAAATAATGTCAGAGGATAAGTTATCCATAACCAGAAAATCAAGATTTTCTTTGTGAACTGATCCAATTTGCACCTCAAGATGCGGAGTGATGTTCTGGATTTTACCCCGGGCCAAAGGGGTAAAATCAGCACCAGTAATAGTTAATGGACATTTAAGCAGAAGAGGGCAAATTCCCAAGCATGACCAAAACGCAGAGCTAATAAAATTGGCAGAAGCTCCAGAATCCACATGAGCATACCCAGAAATACACTTATTACCTAAAAACAACGAGATGGGCAACATCAATTTGTTCTTATTTTCTAGAGGTACCTGTGCGCCTGAGTGACTCTCTCGACAGTCACTCAGACGCTGGAGTCTTTTCGCCGGTTGACCAGGCTTGGATGGACATTCTTTCACCCAGTGACCAGACTTGCCACAGTACAGGCAGAGATTGTGCTGTAGCCGAAGAACTCGTCGGGTCTGGGTGTCAGTAGCACCTAGTTGCATGGGGTCTTCTTGTGACAACAGAGGAACAGAAGGATTAGACTTAGGAGTAGAGTTAGGGAAAGAAAGAGATTTAGAAGCATCAGAGGCGCTCTTTTCCCCACGTCTGTCTCTGAGTCTCCTGTCAACCCTTATTGCCAATGTCATAGTCCCTTCTAACGTGTCAGGGGTAGGGTACACCACTAATAGGTCCTTAAGTTGGTCAGACAACCTTATCCTAAATTGGCACCTCAATGCTGGATCGTTCCACCCTGAAGGAACACACCACTGACGAAATTCTGCACAGTACTCCTCTACAGGTCTCTTACCCTGTCGCAGAGAAGTCAGCTGTCGCTCTGCCACAGCGGTTCTGTCTGGGTCATCATATAGTAACCCCAGGACATCAAAAAATTGGTCCACTGAAGATAATTCCATAGAATCAGGGGGTAACGAAAAAGCCCACTCCTGAGGAGGACCCTGCAAGAGAGACATGACAATGCCGACTGTTTGGGTTTCATCCCCTGAAGAGCGGGGACGTAAACGAAAAAATAATTTGCAACCTTCCTTGAAGATCCTGAAGGCCTTCCTGTCCCCTTTAAATTTTTCGGGGAGCAGAATCGGAGGTTCCAGAGGCATTGCCGCGGTCATGGTCACTTGCCGTGGTGTGGACTCCTGCTCCTGCACCTGTTCTGCAAGATTCTGAACTAGCCTGTTCAGACCTTGCATTTGCTCAACCAGAGCTTTCACAGGATCCATGATGCGAGATGACCCGCAAAAGAAAAAAATTTTTTTTTTTTTTTAGTGGCTGGCTATTCTGTCATGACTGGCAGGCGTAGACAAGACAAAAGACAGTGGGCCCTAGATCTGAACCCACCCACTGTCACCTGCCTACTTGCCTCAGTCGACCCTAAACGGTCGCGGACAACCACAGAGTCGGTCCCTACACTGCGTAGGTGAATACACAAAACGTAGACAGACAAACAAAACACAATAGAGGATAGTCAACTAGCAGGGTCAAAACCAAACAGACAACGCAGTACAAAATCAGAAGGAGAGCGGATAGTCAAATGTCAAGCAAGAGGTCAGAACACGGGTAGAGCAATAGCAAGGGGATTAGGACAGGGAACGCTGTGAAAGGAGCAGGGGAGCTGGGACTAGTAACAACTAATAGCCAGCAGGGAACTGCGGGATCTGACTGCTTTTTATCCTGGATCAGAGACTAGGTCCAGCAGCTGATTGGACCAGCCCTGATCCCAGCACCAAGCTCAGCTGAACAGATCTAGCAGTGCAGTAACCCCTGCACTGCCAGAAGTCTGACAGGCAAGGCAGGTGTGGCTGGAAAGTAAAACACAGTTCATTCAGTGCAAACACAGACAGAAATTCAGCGCTTCCTCGGCCGCCCGGCACGGACTGAGGAGCGCAAAGTCACATTTCTAACAGTTGGTTTCCCAATCTGCCCGGCCGCATCTCGCGTAATACCAAAAGAATTTATGACGCCATATTCACCTGTGTAACCGCCGGCGTCCTAACAATCCAAACGCCCAGCCGGATATCCGTCCCTAAGAACCCCGGGTAGTTCCGGTCACATGACCAGATACGTCACCGGAAGCTCCGTGTCATGTGACTATTTGGAGTCACACGTCAGGAGTCACATGCCCAGAAATAATTACTACTGCTAAGTCACATGACCGGACGCGTCATCAGAGCCTCCGTGTCATGTGATTACCTGGAATAACATGTCCAAAATCATGAATTAGTAATCTAGCTATTGTCTCATGGTAAATGTGCACCCGCCATAAAGAATAAACATAATATAACGCATGTGCCATAGTCTAAGTACAAACCAATGGCAAATGCAACATACTCATATCCTGACAATCGGCTCTCTATGCGCATGCGCTCAAGATAATAAATCTATTAGTGTCTAGCAAAACTACAATACGTGTGTATCCAGGATTAACATATTAGGCAAACTGTCTGGACATGATAATAATGGATGTGCGCACACCCTCAAATACAAATATAATTATAATATATTGCATGCAGACCATCATCTACAGTGAGGAAAAAAAAGTATTTAGTCAGTCACCAATAGTGCAAGTTCCACCACTTAAAAAGATGAGAGAGGCGTCTGTAATTGACACCATATGTAGACCTCAACTATGGGAGACCAAATGAGAAAACAAATCCAGAAAATCACATTGTCTGATTTTGTAAGAATTTATTTGCAAATTATGGTGGTAAATAAGTATTTGGTCAGTAACAAAATTTCATCTCAATACTTTGTTATATATCCTTTGTTGGCAATGACAGAGGTCAAACGTTTTCTGTAAGTCTTCACAAGGTTGGCACACACTGTTGTTGGTATGTTGGCCCATTCCTCCATGCAGATCTCCTCTAGAGCAGTGATGTTTTGGGGCTGTCGCTTGGCAACACGGACTTTCAACTCCCTCCAAAGGTTTTCCATAGGGTTGAGATCTGGAGAATGGCTAGGCCACTCCAGGTCCTTGAAATGCTTCTTACGAAGCCACTCCTTGGTTGCCCTGGCAGTGTGCTTTGGATCATTGTCATGTTGAAAGACCCAGCCACGTTTCATCTTCAATGCCCTTGCTGATGGAAGGAGGTTTGCACTCAAAATCTCAGGATACATGGCCCTATTCATTCTTTCATGTACCCGGATCAGTCGTCCTGGCCCCTTTGCAGAGAAACAGCCCCAAAGCATGATGTTTCCACCCCATGCTTTACAGTAGGTATGGTGTTTGATGGATGCAACTCAGTATTCTTTTTCCTCCAAACACGACAAGTTGTGTTTCTACCAAACAGTTCCACTTTGGTTTCATCAGACCATAGGACATTCTCCCAATACTCTTCTGGATCATCCAAATGCTCTCTAGCAAACTTCAGACGGACCCCGACATGTACTGGCTTAAGCAGTGGGACACGTCTGGCACTGCAGAGTCCCTGGCGGCGTAGTGTGTTACTGATGGTAGGCTTTGTTACATTGGTCCCAGCTCTCTGCAGTTCATTCACTAGCTCCCCCCGCGTGGTTCTGGGATTTTTGCTCACTGTTCTTGTGATCATTTTGACCCCACGGGTTGAAATTTTGCATGGAGCCCCAGATCGAGGGAGATTATCAGTGGTCTTGTATGTCTTCCATTTTCTTATTATTGCTCCCACAGTTGATTTCTTTACTCCAAGCTGGTTGCCTATTGCAGATTCAGTCTTCCCAGCCTGGTGCAGGGCTACAATTTTGTTTCTGGTGTCCTTTGACAGCTCTTTGGTCTTCACCATAGTGGAGTTTGGAGTCTGACTGTTTGAGGGTGTGCACAGGTGTCTTTTTATACTGATGACAAGTTTAAACAGGTGCCATTACTACAGGTAATGAGTGGAGGAAAGAGGAGACTCTTAAAGAAGAAGTTACAGGTCTGCGAGAGCCAGAAATCTTGATTGTAGGTGACCAAATACTTATTTTCCACCATAATTTGCAAATAAATTCTTACAAAATCAGACAATGTGATTTTCGGGATTTGTTTTCTCATTTTGTCTCCCATAGTTGAGGTCTACCTATGATGTAAATTACAGACGCCTCTCATCTTTTTAAGTGGGAGAACTTGCACTATTGGTGACTGACTAAATACTTTTTTTCCCCACTGTATTTAACTGTAAGCACTCATTAGGAGTGCTTACAGGTAAAAGCATTAGGGGGCAGGGCTTCCAGTATTTTGCAAGGACTGTCCCTTAAAAATTGGCAAAACTGGTACCGTTGGCAACTATGTATTACTAGATGAGAGAAAAGTGCTGGCCTCCATGACAATGTGCAAACAAAGTTCATTACACCGTCATAGACTGTGGGTGCCACGTGTCTAACACTGGAGTCACCTTCTGAATACCATATAATACGAATAAATGCATGTCTGGTTGTACGTTTTCAAAATTCTTCTTAAATTCTCTTTAGTGAATATGAAAAAAGCAATACACAACCTTTTGTGATAGAAAAATCTCAACACTCACGAGTGTGAACACATTAAAGGGGCTCCGTCTTCACGCTCATCAGGAGCGCTGGTAAAGTCCATGTGTCCTCTTCAGCAGAGACCTCCGTTCCGGACGGGAGGCCAGTAGCTGCCATAGTCACGCTACGTTTCGGAGGCCCAACCCTTCGCTACCCTACACTTGACAAAGGAGGGTTGGGCCCCCAAAACGTAGCGTGACTATGGCAGCTACTGGCCTCCCGTCCGGAACGGAGGTCTCAGCCGAACAGGACACACGGACTTTACCAGCACTCCTGATGAGCGTGAAGACGGAGCCCCTTTAATGTGTTCGCACTCGTGAGTATTGAGATTTTTCTATCACAAAAGGTTGTGTATTGCTTGTGTATTGCTTTTTTGATATTCACTAAAGAGAATTTAAGAAGAATTTTAAAGACGTACAACCGTGTTTGTGAATTTACATACCTATCAACCTTTTGGACGGCCAAAGAGGGACACTTGTGGTTCACTTTAGGACATTTTTATACTTTTTGATTTAGGGTGCCTTCACACCTACCGGATCGGCAGCGGGTCTCACTTCTGCAGATTCGTAGCGAGAACCGCTGAGGATCCAGTACCATTCACCCCTATGATAGTACATACTCGCAGCGGGATTAACATCCCGCTGTATGTGCTTTAACCCCCCGTTGTCCGCAGCCCCGCCGTCGCATCCCCCCATCCCTGGCCGCATCCCCCCCATCCCCGCAGCATCCTGCAGCCCGCTGCAGAGAACATACATTACCTGCTCGGCGGGACCAGAGTCGGCAGCCTCACTGCAGCCGCGCCGCCGAGCAGGTACTGTATGCAGGATGTGGCCGGGGATGGAGGATGCGGGCTCCTGGATGCGGCCGGGGATGGGCTGATGATACGGCAGGGCTCCAGATGGCGACCAAAATGGTCGCCAATGCGACTAATATTTTGCAAATGGCGCCCAGATTTATTAATCTGGGCGCCATTTGCGACTGGCCCCGGCGGCGGCGCGCTGTCTCTTTAAGTTCGGGTCCCCGGCTGATGCGCGGCTGATGCGCGGCTGCCGGGGGTGTCCCGTCCTATCCCCGGCAGCGCGGCGCATCAGTGAGCTGCCTGGGGCCCTGACTTCCGGCACAGGAAGCGCGTGTCAGAGACGCTTCCTGTGTCAGAAGTCACAGCCCCGGCGTACAGGGAGCTCACTGACGCGCCGCGCTGCCGGGGATAGGACGGGACACCCCCGGCAGCCGCACATCAGCCGGGGACAGCGTCCGAAGAAGAAGAGGATCGCCGGGGGAGCGGGTTGTCAGGTGAGTTTGTGTGTTTATTTTTTTTAAATACTGCTTAGCATAGAGGAGGAAGGGGGGGGAGCATCTATAATGGGGGGAAGAGAAGGGGGGGCATCTATAATGGGGGGAAGAGAAGGGGGGGCATCTATAACGGGGGGAAGAGAAGGGGGGGCATCTATAATGGGGGGAGAAGAGGGGCCATGTTCAAGGGGGGGAGAGGGGGCTATCTATAAGGGGAGGGGGTATCTATAAGGGGGGGAGAAGAGGGGGCATCTATAATGGGGGGGAGGAGGGGGCATCTATAATGGGGGGGAGGAGGGGGCATCTATAATGGGGGTAGAGGGGGTCATCTATAAGGGGAGGGGGTATCTATAAGGGGGGAGAAGAGGGGGCATCTATAATGGGGGGGGAGAGGGGGCATCTATAATGGGGGGGGGAGAGGGGGCATCTATAATGGGTGGGAGAGGGGGCATCTATAATGGGGGGGAGGAGGGGGCATCTATAAAGGGGGGGAGAGGGGGTCATCTATAAGGGGAGGGGGCCATCTATAAGTGTAGGGCAAACTGGCTGCAGACACTGGGAGATAGATATATGCACAATTATTATTATCAGGGCCCCTCAGGTGTCTGTATTGTAGGGGGTCACTTGCATTAGTCACTAGGTGAGAGATATATCTATCTATATATATATATAAGTCTAGCTCAGTATGTATAGACTGTTGCAAGCTTTTAAAGGGAACCTGTCACCCCCGGTGCCGGGGTGACAGGCTCCCAACCCCCCGTTAGAGCCCCCTATACTCACCTCATCGCGCCGGGTCCCGCTTCTGAAGATGGTCGGGTTACGGAGATCTCAGCCGCTGCAGCCCGGCGTGCGCTGAGAGATGAGTCCAACCCTCATAGAGAATGACGGAGCGCTGGACTCATCTCTCAGCGCACGCCGGGCTGCAGCGGCTGAGATCTCCGTGACCCGACCATCTTCAGAAGCGGGACCCGGCGCGATGAGGTGAGTATAGGGGGCTCTAACGGGGGGTTGGGAGCCTGGCACGGGGTCAACAGGTTCCCTTTAAGTTCAAGTTCAGAAGAGTAAGCCTCATTAAAAGGCTAGCCAAGTGAAGCTGAAGTACTGAGTCAGACTGTATATGGTTGTCAAGTTGCAAGTTTCCATGTTGAACATTTTCAAACTAAGAAAAGAGAGAATCTAAAGTAGGAGGAGGCTGCCGTGGCCTCTGCACACAGTAAGTCCCATTTAACATAACATTAATTTTACATGGTTTAAAATGTTGGCGACCAAATATTCTATTTGGCGCCTAAATTTTTCAGGTTAGGAGCCAATGGCTCCTAGGTAAATTTTTTAGTCTGGAGCCCTGTACGGTCGGGGACGGGGGATGCGGCGGCGGGGCTGCGGACAGTGGGGGGTTAAAGCACATATTCACAGCGGGATGTCAATCCCACTGCGAGTATGTGCTATCATAGGGGTGAATGATACTGGATCCGCAGCTGATCTCGCTGCGAATCCACAGAAGTGAGATCTGCTGCGGATCCGGTAGGTGTGAAGGCACCCTTAAGGATGCCTCCACACATACAGATTGATGCATACACTTAGTTACATTGATGTCTCCAAATCTGCAGCAGATCCTGTATGTGTGACTGCATCCTTAGGTCCCATTCACACATTTGTACCCCTATTTGTAATTACGGGCCCACAACTGCGGACAGGATTACAAATATATTTCAGTAACTGTCCGCATTTGCAGGGGTCAACGGTCATATAGGTGACATGGACCGCACAATGGAAAGGGGCCATAATGTCACATGATTCATCTGTATATAACAAATTTCAGCATCCAACATTCACCACATGATGGAATAATATGCACGTTTGGGTCTATTATACAGTAAGTAATAAGACACTTTCTATAGCAAAATAAAAAGTTTATTAATTCAAATCTATCTCATAGGACAAAAAGCGGGACATGTAAGGGACAAAGAGGGACAGAGAGGGACTTGGCTCAAAAGTAGGGACTGTCCCTCCAAAAGAGGGAGACTTGGGAGGTATGCATTCGTACTCCATGACAATGCACCCCAACCATCACGTGATCCCATAGTAAGGCTACATGGTGACTGTGGCCACAAACGCAGCTGTATCACCCACCTAGGTAAGGGAATGGGCTCACATTGCGCCCCACAAGTGGCCACATGCCGGCAGTCATAAGAAAGCCATCTCAGGAGAAGTTCTTGCAAGTATTGGGTTGTGGTGGCAGCCATGTGACTCCATTCATTATACTTAAAGGGGTTATCCAGCGCTACAAAAACATGGACACTTTTCCCCCTTGTCTCCAGATTGGATGTGGTTTCAAACTCAATTCCATTTAAATAAATGGAGCGTAATTGCAAACCACACCTGACCTGGAGAGAAGAGAGGGGGAGAAGTGGCCATGTTTTTGCAGTGCTGGATAACTCCTTAAAGGGGTTATCCAGCGCTACAAAAACATGGCCACTTTCTTTCAGAGACAGCACCACTCTTGTCTCCAGTTCAGGTGCGGTTTGCAATTAAGCTCCATTCACTTCAATGGAACTGAGCAGAAAAACCCCGTCCAAGCTGGAGAGAAGAGTGGGGCTGTCTCTGGAAGAAAGTGGCCATGTTTTGTAGCACTGGATAATCCCTTTAAAGCAATACAGCATTTTCCCTAGAGGACGACAGCTATTTTAGCCGCACAATATAACTCTAGTAAGAACTGCAACCATGACCTATTACATGGCCACAGTCCCAATGCACATTACATGCGATTTTGCTGTGCGTTTTCTCATGTTTATTAGCTTATCAGGCGCATATAGTGAAATCCCTGACAATATGGCGCCGTGTTGCTGATAATCCGGCACACCTCGCCAGTTTCTCTCTCTACAACCAGCATTGAATAACAATAGAAGAGAATGGACACAGCCGCACTGCATCATGGGACTTGTTTGTTAGAAACTCCAGGTTTGCGTCATCCGAGCGGAAATGGGCGGGGCCAGTGAGTCTTTGGGGCACGTTTCCTGACGTCAGCCTGAAGATTGGCTCATACTTTGATGGACGTGGCCTTTAGCCAATCAGACCATAGGCTGGAAGGACGCGAGCCAATCAGAGCGTCAGGGTTAGGTCGTAAGAATTTGTAAAGAATCGCTGGGCAGCGCCGCGCTGGAAGCTAGAGTAGAGGAAGACGAGAAGATGGCTGCCGCTCCCACCGGCTCCTCCGATGGCATCCTGATCGGGGATAAGATGTACTCCGGCGTCCTCATCTCTCTGGAGAACTGCCTGATCCCGGAGGAGAAGTGCGCCCTCACGCCTTCTATTGTGGATGGGCTGGATGAGGACACGGAGACCGACCTGCGCTGTGTGGGCTGCGAGCTCATCCAGTCAGCCGGCATTCTGCTGCGGCTCCCACAGGTAAGGGCTGGCCGGGCCGGAGGAGGCGGGATGGCTGTCTTACTGTGCCGGGGGGATGCTGCGGCCTACACCAGGCCTAAAGCCTGCCCTCGAGTGAGTGTGCCTGAGAGACAATGGCGGAGGGATACGGCCGAGTTCACGTGAGGAGAGTGACTCAGGCTGCGCTCTGCTCTGTGATCCGCCGCCATTACTGAGGCCTCGGTCGTTCTTAAATTGCTCTATAGACTGGTGTTTAGCTCAGGCCGCCATGTTGGCCCCTTCTATGTAACGGCTTCGGTATCAGCCAATCACAACGCAGCTTTCATTTCCAGCTCTGCTACTTTCAAATGAGAGCTGCCCTGTGATTGGTTGATTCGGTAACATGGTTTATGTTCCCTCAACCTGGGCATAATGGGAGTTGTAGTTGTGTGGCTGTTATAGACGGGCTATGAAATGGTTATTATTTGCTGGTCGCATCATTGTACTATAATATAAGAAAACCAAGGTGTAATACACCGACCCATATAGAGCCAGGTCCACTGCGCCTTTAACTAGTGACCCGGCTCATGACCTCAGTGACCCGGGGCTGTAACCTCAGCAGTAAGGACAGCATAGAGGTCATGGTGGTGGAGGGATTGATCCCTTATGGTGTACCACCTGCAGTATGTGTATATAACATATGTGCCCACAGGTTCAGGGCTTTGTGTTCCTCAATACCCTCTTCATAAGTATCTCCTCCATCCTCAGAAATAATGCACAGGCCTTATGCTGGGTGTACACGGAACGATTATCGTGCAAATTTGCACGGTAACGATCAAATTATTATCGTACGTGTAAACGCAGCGAGCGATGAGCGAGAAATCGTTCATTTTGATTTTTGAACATGTCCTCAAATCGTCGTTGGTCGTTCGCAAAAAAATATGCAGATCGTTCCGTGTAAACAGTCCTTCACCGAACTAACCTATGTGCAAGATAGACTTAGGCAATCGCAAAACGATTTTTCCATACGATATATCGTTCCGTCTAAACGCTGATCGTTTTTAAAAAAAAATGTATTTCAAAATCGTTAACCGTAAGATCGGGCCAATTATCGCTACGTGTAAACCCAGCATTAGAGATGAGCCCGTACATTTACTGCTATAAAGTTGTTTACAAGAAAATGAAATATTCATCTATTTTAGCTTCCTTCTAACTTGTAGCTCTCCAGATGTTGCTAAACTACAACTCCCAGTATGCCTTGCTAGGTTTATACAGTTAAAGGGGTTTATACAAAAACATGGCCATTTTTCCCATCTCTTGTCTCCAGGTCAGGTGCGGTTTGCAATTAAGCTCCATTTACTTCAATGGAACTGAGTTTGAAACACCACCGAATCTGGAGACAAGAGAGGGGGAAAAGTGGCCATGTTTTTGTAGCGCTTGATAACCCCTTTAAGACTTACTGGGATTATTAAAAAGGTTAAGCCTGGATGACCCCATGCTGGGGGTTGCAGTTTTGCTATAGATTTGAGCAAATCAGTGTGATTTGGATTCATATAGTGGCTGTCGGCGTATATTGATGGGTTGTAGTTGTGCAGTAGCCATAAGGGCCTGCAGGGAGTTGTAGTTCTTCAGTTTTCCTTGGATCACAGGTGTCAGACTTGCAGCTCTCCAGCTTTTGAAACATAACAATTCCTTTCATGCCTGGTCACTGGGGTCTCATAAGGCATGATGGGGGTTGTATAGAGCTCTGGTGATACCACATCTGGAACAGTGTCCAGTTCTGGAGACCTCACCTAAAAAAAAATAGATACAATAGAACGGGTCCAAAGATGGGCTACAAAACTGGTGGAGGGTGTCAGACATAAACCATATTAGGAAAGACTTAAGGATTTGAATCTGTATAGTCTGAAGAAAAGAAGCGAAAGGGGGGACATGATTGAAATCTTTAAGTATATTACAGGACTAAAAAGGTTCAGGAGGGAAATGTTTTTAGTAAAAAGAAAAGAAAAACTGAGCTCAAGAACAAGAGGACACAGAGGTTGATCAGAAGCAAAGATCAAAGGCAACGTGAGAAAATATTACTTTACTGAAAGAGTAGTAGATGCTTGGAACAAACTTCCAGCAGATGTGGTTGGTAAATCTACAATAACAGAATGTAAACCTGCCTGGGATAAACATATCTATCCTAAGATAAGGGGAATACTAAAAGGGCAGACTAGATAGACCCAGTGGTCCTTCTCTGTTTCTACAGCTAGAGCTGCAAGTTTGACGCCACTTAGATGATGGAGGTTTTAGTCAACGTGGTGGTATACATTTTTGTACTTTTAGTTACATATAATGCTCTGAGTGGCCATTTTTATTTTGCTACTACATCAGGATCCAGTTTTGTTTGTTTTTGCCCTGTGAGGCATCATTGCTCCTATAATGTCTAATAGTTTTGTTTCATAAGTCAGTCTTGCACCTCACTATAGCTGCTAGGCTTTAGCTTGTATAGAAGCGTTGCTCTGATCTCAGGGACACTGTATGTGTATGGTCTGTCTCCAGGTGTTCTCTTACTTTAAGGGTTAATGGGCAGCAGTTTCACCAGACCAGTCATCCTGCATACTGTCTGTTAGTGTTGGTGTAAGCGGCTGGTGTGGGGCCGGCCCTGCTGATCTCTAGGACATGACGTCAGCCTCCAGCCAGCTGCTCCTTTGTTCGGTTTCTGGGAAGCCGTCATGTACAGGAGCACACGGCACATCACGTTCCGGCTCACACTTGCTTAACCTGGTTTCCGGGGAGGCCCCGCCGCCGGCCTGTCTGCTAAGTGCATGTTCCTGGCATGTGATCTGACACATACGTAACCACTCCTGTCTTATCTTGTGTGCGTAACCAGGTGTATGAAATGGGATACCTGCCTGTCAGCCCTGACAATAGTGATGTAATGGTTCATATCCTTACCTGTCTCTGCTGAAGTGATAATATACAGTCTCAGATGTATACTTTATGTAAGCTTCCCCTGTTATCTTTGTATATGCAGATTCAAAGTGTGTATGTAATAGATTCTTACTGCCAAGTATGTATGTAATAGGTTCTTACTGCAAGGTGTGTATGTAATAGATTCTTACTGCCAAGTATGTATGTAATAGGTTCTTACTGCAAGGTGTGTATGTAATAGGTTCTTACTGCCAAGTATGTATGTAATAGGTTCTTACTGCAAGGTGTGTATGTAATAGATTCTTACTGCCAAGTATGTATGTAATAGGTTCTTACTGCAAGGTGTGTATGTAATAGGTTCTTACTGCAAGGTGTGTATGTAATAGATTCTTACTGCCAAGTATGTATGTAATAGGTTCTTACTGCAAGGTGTGTATGTAATAGGTAAGAGATGAGAAAACCCAATCACTCTGCATTTGAATATCGCTTCCTAAAGATGGATGCAACCCTTCAAATGCCGAGCGATTGGATTAATGCAAACTGGAACTTTCTGTAAGGCTGGGTTCACACTGCGTTTTTGCAGTCCGATATTTTTCAAAAACAGATGCATTTGTGTGCATCCGTTTTTCCATTGACTTTCATTGTAAAAAAACGGAATGTCAATGGAAGTCAATGGAAAAACTGATCAAAACGGATGCACACAAATGCATCAGTTTTTTTCATCCGTTTGTTAAAAACAGATTGCAAAAATGCAGTGTGAACCTGCCTAAGTTCGCTCATCTGTTCTAGGAAACCCCAGACAGAACAGTGGGAGCGGAGGCAGCTGCATGGAGAAATTTAGCACTACAGATAACCATTGATGATCTGACAGAATTTCCATACTATGTTCTCTGACTTCAGACTCTGAAAGTGGAAAGGACGCAGATGTGTATTCACACTTCAGTTACAGTAGTGTACAAAATGTGTGATAAATTCTTTATAGAATTGCCGGAGATTACCCCATTGTCTCCTTATATTTTCTCTCCTTCACCTCCACAGTATTCCAGCACTCACTGTTCTTCTCACAGCCCACACTGCAGAGTAGTTTTCAGCGTTGCAAGTACCGTGTTTCTTAGTCTTGTTTTTTCTTTTTATCAATTTCAGGTTGCGATGGCTACAGGACAAGTGTTATTTCAGCGCTTCTTCTATTCCAAATCCTTTGTAAAGCACTTGATGGAGGTAGGTGACCTCAGACATGTTGTTCCACCCTTGTAGTCTCTTGTTTCATATAACTCATTGACTCTATCTGTTCCTGTTATCTTAAGCAGGGTGTTGTCTTCTCATTTTAGCATGTTTCAATGGCCTGCATCCATTTGGCGTCCAAGATCGAAGAGGCACCGAGGCGCATTAGGGACGTGATCAATGTGTTTCATCGTCTCCGACAGCTAAGGGAGAAGCAGTAAGTTCTTCAGGCACAGTTGGTGCTTTGTACACTGAAGGTTCAGTAATGGTTGATGTAGTCTAATCTTTTAATGTCTGATCCTTTGTAGGAAGCCGTCGCCTTTGGTGTTGGATCAGGACTATGTTGACTTGAAGAACCAAATAATAAAAGCCGAGAGGAGAGTCCTTAAGGAATTAGGCTTTTGTGTGCATGTGAAACATCCTCACAAAGTGAGTAACCTTTGCATTTTTTTTTTAATCTAACCTTTGGTTCCAGTATGCCATTCGTGTTGGCTGGTTTTGTAGGATTTTAGCTTGCCTGAGCCTTTGTTACTGGGGAAATAAGCAGCTGCAAAAAGTTTCTGCAGCAGGTTTCTCCTCATTCCGTATTTAGAACATGTGTAGGTAGCGGGGGGGGGGGGGGGCAGGTAGATTAGATGATTCTGGTGGTGGCTATGTAAACTGTATTGACATAAAGTGTTTCAACTGGATGGGCCATCAATCTGCCCCCTGCCTGGGAAGCTATGGCTCTGTATATTCTGTGCTGGTGGCACAAGCTCCCATTATAATGAACTGCATTGAGTCCTCCAGATAAAGAGGGGTTGCCGCTCTAGCCGCTTAGGTTGCTTGTATAAAACCTCTGAAGAGAATAGCATAAAATGATGCCCTCTTTATTTGATGCTCTAGTTCGTCTTCATAAAATATGTATTCTTTTTTTCCCCCTCTTTAGATCATTGTGATGTACCTTCAAGTTTTAGAGTGTGAACGCAATAAGCATCTGGTCCAGACTTCATGGTGAGTTGCTTGTTCTTACCTTGTTGAGCCTGTAAGCTACAGTGTACTCTTCCATTGTCCTGCAGGATCTGTAGGGTAATGCTCTACAAACCTTTTGGGGCATCAAAGAAATTGTGACAGTTCACTCAATTGCAGCCGCTATATACTGTTGACTGTAGAAGATCTGATTGCCATTGACTGAAGGGGAAATGCATGGGAATCGCATCTGCTTTCCCATAGTTGGCGAGAAGAGCTGGGAGAGGTTTGAAGTGTGCCGCTGCCTGTCTTGGCGCATTTTCAAGGCTCATCTCATGGTTTTTGTAGAGCAAGTGGAACCCCTACAATTTATAAACTGCACAAACATTGTCCTAAAGCTCCATGAATGCTGCTTATGTTAAAGGGACTAACATCACAAATGTCATTACATAGCTGAAGTAAATACATGTGGGTTATGACTGTTAACCTATTGTTAGCTCAATATCTGACATCTTATTGCATTGGTAGGTGTGTCGTATATTCTGTCCTGAGTTTCTCAAGAATGCTTAGGTTGATACTTTTCTTGCAGGGGTATTCTCATGTTATAAAGTGATGGCACAGCGCTAGGGGATCCGACCTCTGTGTTGGGGATAGCACTGTGCCCATTCAGCTTCAGTTCTCCGATCAGTCGAGTGGCGCACAGTGCTAAATCTAGTGACAGTCCATCACTGTATAACATGGGAAGGCCCCTGTCAAATGTTTTAGTTGGTTGTGGTGGGGTGGGGGATACTGTCATAACTGTCTGGTGCTATTTATTTGTTGAATGGATGGAGAACGTATTTTAACTTTTGTTTTCTGTACTCTTTTGATCAAAGGCTAGCCTCTGAGGGTAAGTGACTAAGACTTCTCCTCTGCTGTCCAAGCGCTTTGGTGCAGGGATAGCTGCCGTCTTCAGTCAATCCCAAGCAGGTTCCCCAGAAACGAAGGCTGCCTCTGGTCAGGTGGTATACATCCAGCGGAGCAACCGGGGCTCACCGCTTCTTGTGGTTTCCTTTCTCTCTTTACAATGAATAGTTTTTTTATTTTAATTTGCCTTTTTTAATTTTGTAGTTTTTATTTCAATGCAAAAAAAGTGCAAATGTATTTCTATAGACTGTTAATTAACCTCTAGTAACAAGAAGGCTTTACTTGTAAACTTGAACCATTCTCCTTTTTGTATTTTAAGTTTCACTGAGCTTTTTAGATTGGCTTGTAGCATTGTCTAGATCTGCTCTTCCTTTGACAATTGACTGAGAACATGTGCCGTGTTTTGCAGCAGAATGTCTCTTCCCAGGTTTAAGCTATGTGGTGGGACACATGAAATGCCAAGCATGAAACGTTGCTGGAACCACGCTGCCTGTGGATGATTATAGGACTTAGATCTCTGCATCTGGATGAAGTCAAATTGATCGACTTTAATGGCACTAATTGTAGTTTGACACACAAGTTGATCATGTCTAAAAGCCGTTTAGGCACTATCTACAGAAGTTAAAAATACGTTCTCCATCCTTCACAATTTAACGTTTGTATGCTTAAAACCTAGTGGCCAGATCATAGCGTGTGTCAAGTCTACAATATTTTGCTTCATTTATGTAATTTCAGGAATTATATGAATGACAGTCTCCGCACCGATGTCTTTGTGAGGTTCAACCCTGAAACCATTGCCTGCGCCTGCATCTATCTGGCTGCAAGAACACTTGAGGTTTGTATACACTGGATCTAAAACATACGTTTTGGGGTTTCTTTTGTGGGTAGTTCCACACTTAAAGGGGGTTACTCTGGGGGGAAAAAATAACTGGTACCAGAAATTTATACAGATCTAGAAATGTTATTTAAATTTTCAAGTCCTCCAGTACTTATCAGCTTCTGTAAATCCTGCAGGAAGTGGTGTATTCTTTTCAGTCTGACACAGTGCTCTCTGCTGCCACCTCTGTCCATGTCAAGAACTGTTCAGAGCAGTAGTAAATCCCTATAGAAACCATCTCCTGCTTTGGACAGTTTCTGACATACACACATTACTTCTCATGTAGATAAGGAGTAAGGGTTAATGGTGACAGTCCTTAAGTGGTGTAAACTAAAAAACCTTGAGCTTTTAAGAGATTTCATTCTCTAAATAGAACCTTTGTCTTACAGATAAGCCTTCCAAATCGTCCTCATTGGTTCCTCCTCTTTGGTGCTACCGAAGAAGACATTCGGGAGATTTGTCTCCACATTTTAAGACTGTACACAAGAAAGAAGGTAGGTAGAAGGCCTCTCCCACCCCATAGATCACCACTTCTTCTGTACTTGCATGTATGACTGATTTTAAAAAATAAAAACCTTTTAAATTACAGGCTGACCTGACTGATCTGGAAAGTAAAGTGGAGAAAAGAAAGCTGATGCTTGAGGAGGCCAAAGCCAAGGCCAAAGGGTTGATGCCTGATGGCACTCCACGTATCGACAATGCCCCAGAGTTCTCGCCCAACGTGAAAAACGGTATGCTCCTAATTCATCATGCTTCATAGTGCAACTTTTCTTTTGTTCTTGTGCCTAAATGACGTGGCATTATTTTCTTCAGTGTCACCTAAGGAAGGAAAATCGAACAAAACATCACCTGTCTCTTTACATGCACTGAAAAATGTCAAAAGAAAAGTGGAGGATGCAAAGAGGACCACATCAAGCCCTGTAAATGGGTAAGTTGTCACTTATAAGCACTCTGCTGGGGGGGGGAATCTGGTGCACAGTGCATACATAATGGGGGAGATTTATCAAACGGTGTAAAGTGAAACTGGCTCAGTCACCCCTAGCAACCAATCAGATTTCACCTTTCATTTCTCACACTCATTGGAAAATGAAAGGTGGAATCTGATTGGTTGCTAGGGGCAACTGAGCCAGTTTCACTTTATACCATGTTTGATAAATCTCCCCACAATGTATCTAAAGTCTTTGCATGTACATTACTTAGATACTACTGTCCAGAGCAGTATTCATAGTTCTGCTAGTTATTTGAAACATTCCACAAACATGTTGAAAGACACCTCCTCTAGTGCAGTGGGAATGGTAGATTGGTGAGCACTGGTTTACCTAAACAGCCTTAATACAACACAGGTTTAATTACAGTATATGTAATTAACTTTGATGCATTTGAATTAACATTTTCTTTTCACCCCTTAGTGTCACAAAAGGAAGGGAAAGCAGAAGTGGCAGTGGAAGCAGAGAGCAGAGCTACTCCCGTTCTCACTCGCGCTCAGTCTCCCCTAAACGAAGGTAGGTTTTTCACTGACATTGTGTGGATGTAATATTGACTGCGTTGGCCCATCTGTGCTTTGCTTAGGAAATGTGTAGTGTCTAGTATAATATCTAGTTCAGTGGGCTTTTTGATGAGTATGGGTATTTGGCTATACTTGTCTCTTTATAGAAATGGGTCTGTATTTTGAATTGCACTGGATTTGAAAATGTCATACAGTTTGGTTAGATAGCAAATTAAAGGATGCTCCACTTAAAATCCCTGCCTCCCATCCTGGTGTTATCTCCCTGTGCCAGTTCTGCTGTGCAACAATGTGACTGTGCTTCTATCTCTTATGCAAAGTGCATTTCAATAGACTAGAAGTCAGTGGCCTTCTGTGCATGTCTGAGAAACATCTAGGTAAGGTGCACAGAAGACAGTGACTTGCTGTCTATTCAAACGCACTGTGCATAGGAGAAAGTCAGAGGCAGTCAACAAAGACCACTGGCTGATCAGGGAGAAAATCTGCCTGGGTGAGTAAGCTTGCCAGAAAATAGGCTATTGTCTTATAAGGGCAACTTTATGTACTCAATAGGAAGCGGTTAGTACATCCTATGTACACTCAATGTGTGGGGTAGCTACTGACCATTCTATTTGTCTCCCCCAGGAAAAGTGAAAGCTACTCTACCTCCAGCGGCTCAAAATCTCGCAGTCACTCCAGAAGTCGAAGCGACTCTCCACCTCGAAAAGCAAACCACGGCTCTTACAAGAGCTCCAAAAGCCAGTTATATGGGAAGGGCAAGGACTACAAATACACTGGACAGAAGAGAAGATCCCGCAGCAGAAGCTCCTCCCCTCACAGCCGCTCACATGGAAGTCCAGACTCTGGGAAGTACAAGAAGAAAAGTCACTACTACCGTGAGCGGCGGCGAGAACGCTCCCGGTCCTACGAGAGGGTGCCTCATCGGCATTATGATCGCGACTATCCCGGACACAGTCACCACCGTAGATGAAATACTGCTGAGACTTCTGATCGCTCAACATCTGCTTAATATGGATCATGATGAGAACTATGTGTATAGGGCGATGAAATAAATGTGGGCAAACTGACCGACCAGTCACCCATTTGTTGGTGCTAAATGACAGACCAAGGCTTGAGAGTTTTTAGGTTATATATATATTATTTTCTTTCTTTCTTTCTGGTCCCCCAATGTTTATGCTGGAGGATAAATGAAGCAACAGTATGGGGAACGCTATAGTTTACAGCCCACGTTTGTCCGAAATCATGACATTTCAGAAGGAAGTTGAACTTGGATAAGACTGACGGTGAATCAGTGTATCTGTAGATTATACAGTACATCATGGAAACTACTTCTTATAATGTAGACCTATATTAGGTCACAACTGAATGTGTTGGATCGTCATGGGACATGGCCTTAGCGTTTTGAACATATGTAAATAGTTGCGTGTTACGTGTAAAGAGTCTGTGCAGGATATTCTGTCAGTATAGATGTGATGTACCTTGACACTTCTGTATCATAGATAATTTTATATCTTCATGCCCGTGCCGGACACGTGCAGTCACGCATGTATCGTCTTCTAAAATGACCAGACATACATGTAATTCTACTCAGGATATTTGATAGCTCAAATATATCTAAGAAGGTTTGTCTTTCTGCTTGTTACCAGATCTATGGTAACCAACCACAGCCAGGCCGTATCAGTTTTATTGGTATATCCAAGCTGTGTTCCTCTATTCATTAAAGTATTGGATTTTATATTTAAATTGCAGTGTTTGTGTCTTCCTAATGTTTCTGACATGCAGGGCTGTGGAGTCGGTAAGCCGCAACTGTGACTCCGACTCCTGAATTTTATCAGGACCAACTCAGACTCCTGCTCCTTCACAAATGGCCGGTCATATACCAGGGGAGTTATTTATCACACTGGCTCAGCAGCTTCTCCCTAATGTATTACATGATCCCGGGGCGACTTCTGAAACATACAAAGGAAGCTTCCCCTGTGTGTGCAGTGGATGCAGCCAGTCTCCAGCCTCCATGTCCTGAACAACTCAGAACTAGACTAGATGGAGCAGGTGGTCTTTTCCTGCTGACAGTCTTCTATGTTTCTAACTAAATATTCACCATACTTAAAAAAAAAAAAAAAAAAAAAAACACACTGCTAACAATGCCAGATACCTGTGAGGTCAGCCATAGTGATATACAGGGGGTCACACATTGTGATATAGAGGTCACACATAGTGATATGGAAGGTCACTGTGGGGGCACGCAATAGCACGCACACACACACAGCCTGCTGCAGCCATAGCATACACACACAGCCTGCTGCAGCCATAGCACACACAGCTTGCTGCAGCCATAGTGCAAACCACACACACAGCCTGCTGCAGCCATAGCATACACACACAGCCTGCTGCAGCCATAGCACACACAGCTTGCTGCAGCCATAGTGCAAACCACACACACAGCCTGCTGCAGCCATAGCACACATACACACAGCTTGCTGCAGCCATAGTGTGCACACACACAGCCTGCTGTATTTATAGCACACATACACACAGCCTAATGCAGCCATAGCGCGCGCACACACACAGCCTGCTGCAGCCATAGCACACACAAACAACCTGCTGTATTCATAGCGCACACACACAGCCTACTGCAGCCATAGAACACTGAAGAAAAACACACAATCTTCTCCCAGAGAGAAAACACCACACTGAGGACAGAAGTTACACCTACACTACTTATGTCTTCTCTTCCTCTATATTACACAGGATATCTTCATATTACACTGCTGCTCATATACAATCATCCAGCATCCAGGAAGAGAACAGGACAGATCTCCCCCCACACAATGGACTCTTCCAGCTCAAAAACAAACTGCCAAATAGTGACTGATAACTTTTCCATGACCCCCCTTATCTAAAGGCCAGTTTGCTATTACTGATATATTCCCCGATCACCCTTATCTAATAGGGCCAGTGTGCTATTAGATATATTCCCTGACCCCCCCCCCTTATCTAATAGGGCTAGTGTCCTATTAGAATGTTGCTCATAATATATATTAATGAGCAAAACTTGTAAAATTCATATCAAAATTCAACTCTACATTTTTTAAAGATTTATTTTTTTTAAAGCTGGAGTCTGAGTCGGTACACTTTTTTCCAACTCAGACTCCAGCCAAAACGAGCTACGACTCCGACTCCACAGCCCTGCTGACATGTATGTGCTATAACATGAAATATAACATTCGAATTATCTATAGCATCACAACTACAATTCCCATCATGCCTGGATAGCCAAAACAGCTGTAGGGCCACGATTTTAACACCCCTGTCATGTTAATAGGTTTGTCTTGTATGGGCCAGTGTCACACAAGCATATCTACCCACTTTGCGGCTTAGTTTCTTAACCCAGATATAGTATTTAAAGAGGATGTACCACCAGGTACATCCTCTTTAACCTGAAGCCAGGGATCGAACGGCGCCGACACGGGGAAGCCGCTGCTGCAGTCCGTTTTCCGGTTCCCGAGCACGGCGCCGTTCTATGCACCGGAACCGGCCGGTGCTCAAGCACTGGAGGTAGGCTGTCCTGCCCCCAGTGGGAGGGAATTCCCTCCCCTCCATGACACTGCTCCCTTAGAATGAATGGAGCCGCGTCATACAGTGGAAGGTATTCCCTCCCACTGGGGGCGGGCTGGTGCATAGAATGGCGCCGTGTACGGGAACCGGGCCTTGGTCCGGAAAACGGACTGCAGCAGCGGCTTCCCCGTGTCGGCGCCGTTCGATCCGTGGCTTCAGGTTAAAGAGGATGTACCTGGTGGTACATCCTCTTTAAAGGGAACCAATCACACAGAATATGCCCCTAATGTTAAGGAAATGTGCTGGTACATCGCCCAGCACGCTTCCCAAACATGCCCCCGTACCCTCCGCCCCCTCCTTGGTTACTTAGGCTATGTTTACACTGAGTAAATCAGGCAGAATTCTGCCATGAATCCCGCCTTCAGTGTGCCATAGCCTGTCTAAAGCATGACTTTTCTCTCTCCTCGGCATTCAACTTTCACCCTTGGATGTATACCTTCCATAATGATGAGTTTCATATCACAATTATTGCATGTGGGCGAATCCACACTGCAGTATTGTACTGCTTTATCATGTCGCATGCAGTCATGGTTTTACCTACATTTTGTACACCACTCCTCTTGTCTTGGAAGGTAGACCACGCACTGAGAACAGAAGGGGAGTGCTAGGGAACAAGAAAGTTATATGTTGTCTCCGCCCTAGATAACCCCTATACACAACTCACAACTTCATATGGATCTATAATTCAGCAAGTTCATGTGACTGAGCCTGCACTGGGTCCAAGTCACAATTCAAGGTCCTATAACAATGTATGAAACTGACCCTAGAATAGACAATTCCCCAGTAAGGTAATGTATTCACACTGCCAATTCATGCAACATATCTGCTAACTTTGTTCTGCACAAGTTTCACCTACTTTCTAGAAGTGCTCTTATTGTCACCCTCTGATCAGTTGTATTGTCCAGAGACCCAGAACAGCGATCTACAGGTGAGGAAATTCGGTGATGTACAACAGAGACTACAATGATGATGGATACCCAGCACTAGAGTAGACTCTATGGTCAAAACTGGTAAAGGACCTGCATCAGTACAGAGCAGGAAGTTGGTTGGCTGAGAGGCCTTTGATGTGGGGCTGGGGGCTTGTGTTTTAGGGTATAAACCCACACATTGTATATGCAGCGTATTTACTGCTGCGATACGCAGCAGATTAGATAAATAACTGAACACAGCATCAAATCTAAACCATCAAATCTGCTGCGTATTTGTTGCGTATCTGCTGCGTATACGGTGTGTGGGTTTGTACCCTTAAGCCACAACCTGCAAACTGTCTAGAGGTGAGTAACTTCCTCTTCTGGGAAACATTCTGGCTTTGCTAATATGCCTCAATGTTTGACAGCTTGGCTCTAGCTGTTAAAAACTATAATTCCCAACATGCTCAAAGTAGTCCTGTAGAAGTCGGTTGGTATGTGAGGGGGATGTTCAATGGTAACTGGCAAGCTGTGGTGGAAGAACGCTGATGCGGTCTGTGGGCTCACTGGGACTAGAGGTGTGCCGCAGCCGGAGATGATGTGTCCCTGATAGGCATTGAGGGTGTCCACAGGACAGCGGCTCTCAGGTGCTCCCCTTTCCCTTTTATGGATGTACAGAAAATTAGGGGACTGCGCCAACTTGTCAGCAGTCTGGACCTTTCCCACAGAGCCCACCCTGATATTATTTCTAGCCAGTGATCAGTTGGCGGGGGTCAAGGTGCAATGTATGGTTTACCTGTGTGGGGAGGTTTTTGCTGCTTTAGTGCATCACTAGTAGTCTCTGTGTTACCAGTCCTGGAGTTATGGCCTGCAGGGGGTTGATACCTCTCTTGCAGGTAGGTTTCCCTCCCCCTTTAAAGGGGTTACCCAGGTAATAAAAACAATATTCTAAACAATCACCCTTCCCAATACCACCCTATGTCCAATATACATGTATAACGTATCTTACACCCCTTCCCTGTTGTTGTTTTTTTTTTTTTTTCCTCCCCTCATATTTACCTGCTCTGGATGTCTAAATTCATCTTTTCTGTGTCCACTCTGACAACACGCCGCACACTCTTCCTGTCTCCCTTTGTAGACACAGGACATGTGATCTCTCTGGGGGCTGGTTAGCTGTTTATTGACTTGATAACCTGAACCAATAGAGTGCAACGGTCAGCCGACATCGTTCATGTCGGCTGATCGTTGCAGTCGCTTGTTTTTCAACATGTTGAAAAACAAGCGACTGATATAGCAGCGATCTGCTGCCGTCGCTCCGTTGAATAGGAGCATCGGCAGCAGATGCTGCTATATCCTATGGGCTGCCCAGACGATCAGCGATCCCCCGGGCAGCCCCCCCGCCGCCCCCTCCCGCACTCACTCGCTCGCTGCCGCCGCGTTGAATAGCGCCGGCAGCAAGCGGGGTACGAGGAGCAAACGAGCGCTAATAGCGCTCGTTTGCTCCTCCAAACGACTCGTGGAATAGGGGCATTAGGAGTGGCAGCAGCTAGAAAGACAGGAGACGGCTCAAAATAGGGGGACTTGGTCAGCTGGGGGAGCTGAAGGCTTTCTACACCAGGTCGCAAGCCAACTCCTCCCAATCTCCTTTAAGAAGAAAGGAGAATCAATCCTTTTGTTCCCTTACGTCCCATTGGCATCACAACATATGGGGGTAAATTCGCCCCTGCGAGCCCCTGGGACGAAGGAATATTTAATGAAAAAATAACAATTAAATTTTAATCCCCTCCTCCATGAGGTATAAATAGGCTCCACCTCCCCCTAGACCTCAGTCTTTTTTTACTTCGTTGCTGTTAGCCCTAGGGGACTTTGTCCCTCCTCCGTTTTTATGCTTTGTTAACCTGTTGCATTCAGGTTTTCTCTCCAGGTAATGATTGCTGGGATGCCGCTGGAGCCGGTGTCCAGGTAGTATCCTGATATTTGCTTCTGCAGGTCTTAGCTTTTAAGTTTTTCTTACCTAGTGCGTCTTGGAACGCACTCTGCGTGTCACCCGAGCCGCTGGCTTTTCTTCCAGTTGCATTCGACTGTGGAACGCATCGGCGGTGCGTGCGTCTCAGCACTGCGGCATCAGCGTCATGTAACTTCCGGGGGCCGGCAGCGGCGCGCGCTCTCTGCATGCTGGATTAGCTGTGTGTTCAAGGCAGAAGGTAAGCTGTTGCTACCTCTAGGTCTGGCTGTCTTCCTCTGGAAGGTTTTTCTGTGGCTCATTTGGATCTAATAGAAAACATCTGAGTGCAAAGTGCTGTGATCTCTCTTCTATATACTTAAAAGTAAGTGTTGCTGCCACCTAGTGTCTCTTTCCGATATCACTCTAGCCAGGCTAGTGGTTTATATGTATTGTAATACATTGATTATTTGCAGATGTCTGAAATGGAGACCAGTCCTGCTGCTGGTAAAAGACCTTCTAAAGAAGCACTTCATGTGCCGAGTGTGAGACTCCACTACCTGACGGCTATGGATACCGTAGGAGGATCATTTTTTCCAGATAAGATTCATCCTTTCTTTCATAAAAATATTTATGAATGCCTAAAAATATTTATAATGCCTAAGTACGCTGTCCTTCATGCAGACCTAAACCTATGAGGAGCCTGATGTTCAGGATGTAGTTGTATGGGTCAAGGACTATGTGCAAAAGACTTTAGCGGCTAATAAGAATCGCCGCCCGTGTCCTAAGTTAAAGACCAAATGGAGTATTTCTCTCTCTACTCCCAGCCTCTGAGTATATTACTTTATGGCTGTAGGATTATGGTCATTTTCAGTTTTACTGTGATTGATGAAGTTAACTCATCATCTTCTTCTGAAACCTCTTCTACTTCTGAAGATAAGAAAGAATTATTCAGGGGGTATTTCACAGCTGATAGAATTCACAAGCTCTCCTAAGCTGTGCAAGCTGAAATACACCCTGAGGAAATAGAAGAGGATAGGATTGGTCCTCCTCAAAAAAGCCTAGGGTTTTTTCTGTGGGTAAGACTTCATTGTCTATGTTACAGGCGGCAAGGAACCGGAAAAGGCTCCGGGTTTGAGCAAGAGGTTTAAGACCTTATATGTTCTCAAGGAAGAACAATGTAAGGACTGGATTGAGCCTCCAAAGGTGGACCTGGCCATAGCCAAACTGTCAAAATGTACTGTGCTGCCTGCGGAGGACGGATCCAATCTTAAGGATCCGATGGATAGAAGGGTGGAGGTAGCCCTCAAGAGATCATATACGGCAGCGGCAGCCCAAGGGGCAGTCTCCATTTCTTCTTTTGAGGTTTCTAGAAGCCTAAGAAGATGGCTGACCAAGGTCCAGGAAAATTTGGAAGGTAGAGCTAGCAGGGACAAGGTCCTTCGCTCCTTAAAAAAGGTCATTATGGCCATTGACTTCCTCTGCGATGATGCATCTCAGGGAACCAGGTTAGCGTAAAAAAACTAGTACGCTCTCAACCGCTGCCGAAGGGCGCTATGGTTAAAACCCTGGGTTGGAGATGCTAACTCCAAAATTCAGCTCTGTAATATGGAGTTCCAGCCAGGTAGGCTGTTTGGCTCTGAGCTGGATAAATTAATGGAGGAATTGTCTGACAAGGAGGGGAAGTCCCTACCATTGTCCTATAAGAGCGGTGATTCCTTTCGCAGAGCAAAATCTCCTCAGCGAGGCAAAGGGAGATACCAGTACAGAGGTTGAGGAAGAAACTATTCCAAAAGAGGCTCCGAGAAGCAGCAGAATAAGGACACCAACTAGAAACCAGACTTCTGACGCAGAAGCTGTCCAGTGGGAACACGTCTGAGTTTGTTTCTCCCTGCCTGGGAAGAATTAAGAAAAGATCACTGGGTGTTAAATATTATTCAAAATGGTTATGTCCTTCATTTATCATCTCTTCCTCCTCCAAGATTTCTTCTGTCAAGAAATCTTAAGTCAGAAAGACACTTAGTCCCAGAGACAGAAATTCTTTACCTCCTTTCCATTGAGGCTCTAGAGGATGTTCCTCTATCAGAGATCGGTCAGGGAGTTTACTCCCCAGTGTTACTAGTGCTGAAGCCATCCGGAAATTGGAGGCTTATTATAGATTTGCGATATCTCAACAGGTGCATCGTAAAGAAGACGTTCCACATGGAGAACATAAGATCGGTAAAATCTATCCTCCAGGAGGGAGATTTCATGGTCACCATAGATCTACCGGATGCATATCTTCATGTACCGATTCTGAAGGCAGGAAAGCCTTCGCCATCCAAATCCAGGGGAAGGTAAGACACTTACAATTCAAAGTCCTTCCATCCGGAATACCTCCGCACCCTTTGTTTTCACAAAGGTAGTGTCACCATGATGGTTCGCTTCCGTTTACAGGGGATAAAGTTATCCCTTACCTGGATGTTTGGTTGATTATGACTCAGACTCAGGATCTTCTGAGAGTTCAGTTGAGCTATGTCCAGGACATACTTCAACAATTAGGTTGGCTTATCAACATAGAGAAATCAGACTTAATTCCTAATTCCTCCTCGTCAGGTATCCATAAGAACATAAATGCGCTTTCTAGGGCTCCTTGCCTCAGCTGCGGACGCGGTGCCATGGGCGTTATGGCACATGAGATTTCTTCAGAGAGAAGCACTAACAGTATGGAACCGAGGACTGAAGGACTTGGATGCGATGCATGTTCTATCGACTCAAACAAGACATTCTCTAATGTGGTGGAGACAAGTCAAACATGGAGTTTTATTTTCAGAACCACACTGGATAACCATCACGACAGATGCTTCAGGAACAGGTTGGGGAGCTCATCTGACAGTCATCACGACTGCAGGGTCTTGGAGTCAACAGGAATCCGCTCTGCCCTCCAACGTGAGGGAGCTTAGAGCGATTTACCTAGCTCTTCTTCATTTTTCTCCTCCTATTTTACAGAGAGCAGTCAGAATCCGGATGAACGACATGACCTGTGTGGCGTACCTAAACAGGGAGGTACCAGATCCCTTCTCTCCTCAGGGAAGTAGAGAAGATTTTTCTGTTGGGCAGAAACCAGAATAACCAGACTCTCTGCGATTCATATCAGGGGTGTCGACAATATATTGGCGGATTGACTGAGTCGAGGCCTGACATTACCGGGGGAATGGTCTCTCTCAAGGAGAGTGTTCATTCAGTTAACCCAGAGGTGGGGGCTTCCTCAGAGAGACCTCATGGCATCAGCAAGCAATGCCAAACTGAGGAATTTCTGCTCCCTTTACAGGGCAGACAATGCCACGGTAGTGGACTCAATGACAATACCATGGACATACCAGCTGGCGTATATCTTTCCTCCCATAGCCATGATTCCCACAGTTTGACGAAGATCAGTCTAGATCAGTCGTCAGTAATAATAATAACTCCCTTCTGGCCGAAGGGGTCATGGTTCACCCTGCCCATGAATATGAGCAGAGGGGAATTTTGGAGATTACCTCTGCATCCGGATCTAATATTCCAGGGTCAACATCTGTGCAGGAATCTTTCCAGCCTCAGCTTGACAGCTCGGAGACTGAGAGGACCGTATTGGACTCTAGTTTTTCTGAGAAGGTATAGTATACTCTTTCTCACGCTCGTAGTTGCACTACAAATAAATCTTATGCACGGATTTGGAAGATTTTCAAGATTGGTGTGCAAGCAAGAGTATTGATGGACTTAAACCTTCTACTCCACAGTCATTGAAGTTTTTACAGGAAGGCTTCTATAAAGGATTAAAACCTAGTTCCATCAAGGTGCAGATAGCAGCCCTCTCTGCACACCTAAACTCACGTTTCTTTCAGATCTTGGGAGGTAAAGAATTTTGTTAAGGCTAGACTAGGCCTAACCTGGTAAAGCAGGTAGACCCATGGGACTTATCCTTTGTGTTGAGACGCCTGTGTCTTCCTCCCTTTAAGCCTTGGGAGTAAGTAGACTTCAAGTTAACATTGAAAGTTTCTCTTTTACTAGCCATTACCTCTGCTAAGAGAGTTGGAGAACTTCAAGCCCTTGACTCCGCACCTCCATACGTGATTTTTTCCCAAGACAAAGTTATCCTTAGGTTCCTTCCAGGATTCCTGCCTATGGTGGCTTCATTTGCCAACATCAACCAGCCAATAGTATTGCCTGTATTTTCTCCTACTGGATCATCTAAAGAAGACTTGGATCTTTCTTTATTGGACGTATCCAGAGCTATCAAGATCTATCTACATAGAGTAGGTGATTTTCGTAAAGACGAGAATTTCTTTATCCCTTTCACAGGAAAGAACAAGGGGAGAAAGGCTTCAAAACCTTAATATCCAGATGGATCTGTGACTCCATTGCCTTATGTTACTCTTCTGCTGATCTGGATCCACCAGAATTTACCAGGGCTCACTCTACTAGAGCTGTGGCCTCCACTTGGGCAGAGCGTGCCGCTGTGCCACTTGAGGACATATGCCAGGCAGCTACCTGGTCGTCTTTGACTACCTTTGTGAGATATTTCAGGCTGGATACTTCTTTCTTGTCAAGAGCAACCTTTGCAAGATCTGTTCTTAATGCGGACGTAATAAATAACCCGCCCATTGGGGATAATGCTTGCTAATTCCCCATATGTTGTGATGCCAATGGGACGTAAGGGAAGCTAAAATTATTATGTTAATTTGTTTTCCCTAAGACCCATTGGCATCACAAGACTCCCTCCCTGTGTTTTATGTTTCTTTATAATTAGACTGAGGTCTAGGGGGAGGTGGAGCCTATTTATACCTCATGGAGGAGGGGATTAAAATTTAATTGTTATTTTTTCATTAAATATTCCTTCGTCCCAGGGGCTCGCAGGGGCGAATTTACCCCCATATGTTGTGATGCCAATGGGTCTTAGGGAAAACAAATTAACATAATAATTTTAGCTTCTCAGAGAAGACAAGCCGGTGTCAGGCACCTTACTCCCTATTCAGAGCTCATGCATACTCAGCCAAGCGTGTACAGGGGGAGATCGCTGTCAGCCAGACTAACCTTCACCTGACAGCTATGTGATGTCTATGGCCAGTATATGCCCTAGATCTTATATTCTAGCTGTGCTAAGCATTTGAAAGTCCTTACATATGCATTACATGCGCTCGGTAAGAGTTACCCCAGGTGTCTGCTTCCTGTAGAGTTACTCTACGATGTAATGTCACAATGACACGCATGCATTTATCAGGATGGTGCCCCTCATATACATTGGCAGCCTGTCAAAATGGGATACAGATGTATACAGGTGTGTACGATAACTACTATTCTCAGGCCATTTTCCACACGACGCTCTGCGCTTTTGAGTCCTGGAAAATATACATGTGGTAAATGACCTGTATGTAGCAGACAACATTCAGGCCGTTAAAGTCAATCTAGTGCGTAGCAGGATGCACATATGTACCTTGGCATCTCATCATGACAGGTTGTGAAAATATAAGTGAAGTGTAGGTCAGAACTGTGGTGTGAATGAGCCCTAAATTGCCTGGACCTCTGCACAGATAAAGTCATAGCTCAGAGTTTTGGGCCCCAATACAAAATTTGAAACAGGAGCCCTAGTTTCCATATGTCATTTATAATTTTTTAGGCCATGCGTCTGGTCGGGGGTCTGTTTTTCTTTAGAAGGTATAGTCCGGGGTCTGATTTGGGGGTTTTGGTCTGGGGTCTGGATTTATTTGTGGTGTCTATATTTCATTATAGGATCGGGTCTGGTCTGGGGTCTTTATCCCTTTAGGAAGTTTGGTTCGGGGTCTGGATTTGTTTAGGAGATCTAGCCTGGGGGGTCTGTATTTCTTCATTACCTCTGGTCTGGGTCTATATTTATTTGGTAGCCTGAAGTTCTTTAGGGTTTCTGGTTTGTGGCCTGGATTTATTTATGGGGTCAGGTCTGGTGTCTGTATTTCTTTATAGGGTCTGGTCTAGGGTCTTTATTTCTTTACGGAGTCCAGCCAGGGTCTGCATTTGCTTAGCATGGGTCTCCAAACTGCGGCAAAACTACATTTCCCATCATGCCTGGACAGCCAAATCCAAAACTTTAGCTGTCCAGGCATGATGGGAGTTGTAGTTTTGCAACAGCTGGAGGACCACAGTTTGGAGACCCATGGCTTAGGGGATCTGGTAGTGTTCTGTATTTCTTTAAGGGTTCTGGTCTGGGGTCTGGATTTATGTATAGGGGCCTGCTCTAAGGTATATTTTTAAGGGGTCTAGATTTCTATATGGAGTCTGATCTAAGGTCAGTATTTCTTTATGGAGTCAGGTCTGGGGTCTGTGTTTCTTTTTTGAGTCTGGTTAGAGACTGGTCTGGGGTCTGTGTTTCTTTAAGGAGTCTGGTCTTGGGTCTGTTTTTCATTGGGGAATCTGGTCCAGGGTCTGTTGATATTTAGGAAGTTTAAAAGGGGTCAAGATTTGTTTAGGGTTTTATACCTGGGGTCTGTGTTTCTTTATGGAATCAGGTCTGGGGTCTGTGTTTCTTTATGGAGTCAGGTCTGGGGTCTGTGTTTCTTTATAGAGTCAGGTCTGGGGTCTGTGTTTCTTTTTGGAGTCAGGTCTGGGGTCTGGATTTCTTTATGGAGTCAGGTCTGGGGTCTGTGTTTCTTTATGGAGTCAGGTCTGGGGTCTGTGTTTCTTTATGGAGTCAGGTCTGGGGTCTTTGTTTCTTTATGGAGTCAGGTCTGGGGTCTTTGTTTCTTTATGGAGTCAGGTCTGGGCTCTGTGTTTCTTTATGGAGTCAGGTCTGGGGCCTTTGTTTCTTTATGGAGTCAGGTCTGGGCTCTGTGTTTCTTTATGAAATCAGGTCTGGGGTCTTCGTTTCTTTATGGAGTCAGGTCTGGGGTCTGTGTTTCTTTATGGAGTCAGGTCTGGGGTCTGTGTTTCTTTATGGAGTCAGGTCTGGGGTCTTTGTTTCTTTATGGGGTCAGGTCTGGGCTCTGTGTTTCTTGATGAAATCAGGTCTGGGGTCTGTGTTTCTTTATGGGGTCAGGTCTGGGGTCTGGATTTCTTTATGAAATCAGGTCTGGGGTCTTTGTTTCTTTATGGAGTCAGGTCTGGGGTCTTTGTTTCTTTATGGGGTCAGGTCTGGGGTTTTGTTTCTTTATGGAGTCAGGTCTGGGGTCTTTGTTTCTTTATGGGGTCAGGTCTGGGGTCTTTGTTTCTTTATGGGGTCAGGTCTGGGGTCTTTGTTTATGGGGTCAGGTCTGGGGTCTGTGTTTTTTTATGGAGTCAGGTCTGGGGTTTGTGTTTCTTTATGGGGTCAGGTCTGGGGTCTTTGTTTCTTTATGGGGTCAGGTCTGGGGTCTTTGTTTATGGGGTCAGGTCTGGGGTCTTTGTTTCTTTATAAATTCAGGTCTGGGGTCTGTGTTTCCTTAGTAAATCTGGCCCAGGGTCTGTTAATATTTGCGGAGTCTGGTAAGGGTCTGTAGTTGTGTAGGGGATCTTTCTGTTCTGGGGGTCTATGTTTACTTAGGAGATCTATGGTCTCTTCGTTAGTCTAGGGCTTTGGTTTGGGTTCTCTATTTTTAGAGTGTGATCCAGATGGGTCATATACACTATTTATGATCCAAATAACCATAGGATTGCACCCTTTATTTGCCTCTTTTCCTCTCTGATGACTCTTCTAAAAAACTGGCACTAGATTAGCACTGAATATAAACCCATCCAGCTCATCTTCCCCACTGTATACTGAGGGCTTATACATTCTGTACATTGAATTATATACTCCTCTAGAGCGGCATTATATATGAGAATCATAGAGAAGGTTATACAGAGGTATATACGGTCTCCATTCTGTGTAATTGTCTACTTGACGTAGTTCATCCACTGGCCACTAGAGGGAGCGCGTCACATGCGGAACTTTCATTCAGTGTTCAGATGGGGAAGTGTTATGAGAACGGACAGGAAGTCGGTGTGCAGTAGGAAAGAAGGTCCGAGGTCAGGTGTGTATTATACATTATACAGAGAAACTATAGGGATATATTGTTACTAGGGCGCTATACAGGGGGTGTCAGTGTGTATATATCTGGTATAAGTGACCTCGTCAGGGAAATGGTGTCTGCGCATGTCAGTATATAGTCCGGGGGCAGCATGGAGCTCTGTGTGGTGTGGCTCTACTCTCATCTCATATAACAACCTGAGACTCTACAGTGACTGCAGAACTACAACTCTCATCATGCTTAGGGCATGTTAGGAGTTGTAATTGGGGGCACTGGTCTATGTCATATACTGTGTGCTAACAAGAGATTCCCTCTCACCTCGCCTGACATGGCTGGCTTTAAGAAAATATAGTCCTTTCATGGTTCCTCTGTTACTCCTCCTGGAAATTATGGGGGTCAATTATGGGGGTCACCCATAGATCAGGGTCGGGGAACCTTCAGCCCTCCGGCTGTTGCAAAACTACAACTCCCAGCATGCCTGGACAGCCTTCGGCTGTCCAGGCATGCTGGGAGTTGTAGTTTTGCAACAGCTGGAGGGCCGAAGGTTCCCCATCCCTAGTATAGATAATACCACACCGTATCCTGATCCATATGTTCTGAATGAAGAGGTAAGTAAACCGCTGCTAGATTCTTCTGGTGGTGGATTATCTTCCTGAGAACAAATGAAATCCAACATGTCTAATCTTTATAGGCGACCTTAGATCATCAGCGGGTCCTACGAAAATGACTGATTAAGCCAACACATGTACATTCTGTATGGGGGGACCTTTAGGATGCAAAGTATTTGTAATCCAGACCCAGATCTCTCTTAGGGTGCGTTTACACTGGCAGATTTATCGGACAGATTTTGGAAGCCAAAGACAGGAATGGATTTAAAAACAGGAAAAATCTCAGTCTTTCCTTTATGACCTGTTCTCTGTTTAAAGTCTGTTCCTGGCTTTGGCATAAAAAATCTGTCAGATAAATTTGCCTGTGTAAACGCACCATTATTCTCTGTTGGGGGATGTGATGTAACCAGGATCATTTCTGTCTTTCAGACCCTGCTGACCTCCAGTAACTTATTGTCCATCTCAGCATGTGGCTGACAAGACTGACTTCTCATCTGAGTATAGCCACAAGGCTTGCAGGTAAGTAGGATGGCTCCTTCTAGACAATACAGTCTCTGCAGGTTACTGTTATTTTATTGGTGATTGTAATAATCATAGTTTCTATTCACATTGCTGTCATGGCTGGTCCCTTGTGCAATAGATAATTGATAGTTCCTTGTATATGAGATTGGGACTTTGGCATTACAAGTGACTGTGTGACCAAAACTAGCTGTGTCGCACTGTGTGGATCACACAGCATGACACCTAAGTTAAGTAAATTTGGTCACATTGAGAGCGATACCTTGTAGTCTCATGAAGTACATCCAAGATGGCCTTCATGTGGCTGTTGGGTCATAACACAACTTCATTTACTTATCTTAGATGCAACGCAGTGTGATAAACACAGTGTGACGTGACAAGCTTTGATCATGTGACACGGGAGCCACTAATCTATACATCTGACAGCCTACAGATGTATACTGATGTACAGGCATATATACTGACATACATTGTTTACAGGCATCAGGCGGTCAGGGCTGTTTGCATTGTCTCAGGGCAGGCTGGACAGGAGAGAAAGCTGAGTGGCAGCGTTGAGTCTCCACATCTCATACACTACCCAGAAGCAGCATCAGGGCTTCTGCCTGACTATGCAGTTTCTGTTTGAGGGTTACAAGAGCCTAACTTGTAAACATCAGAGATACAAGCCATGGGGATCTTCCGATATACACCACTGACACAAGACTGCACCATATCCCACTATATAGGGAATGTGTAGCCAATAATGCCCCGTTATACAAAAAATCGCTAGATCGTCCAGGCAGCCCATAGAGGATAGCGTCGGTTTGCTGCCGCCGCTCCTATTCCACGGTGCAATGGCAGCAGATCGTTGCTGTACGAGTCGTTTGGTTTTCAACATGTTTGGAAGACAAACGATGCAAGGATCAGCCGACATGAATGATGTCGCCTGATCGTTGCCTTCTATTCCACGGGACGATTATCGGACGAATACAGCCGATAATTGTTCCGTGGAATAGGGCCTTTAGGAACAGCTGTTGTGGTTCTGTTGAGCAGTGTATGACGTCTCTCATGTCTTCTAGGATGTCTGGCTCCACGCTGCGCAGCTACAAGTCACAAGACCGTGTTTGCATGTTATAGCACACAGCAAGCTCAGAGACCGCGAGTGCCTCCCCCTACATGGTGCTCCCTGGAGCCGGAACTGGATGATGTACTGGTCCCCCGCAGGATGTCCATCAGTCCCCTAGAGAGTTTACTCACCTCCCGATACTCTCTTCCCAAGCCTCTCACCTCTAATACCCAGGAGGAGCCAGAAGAACATGACAGAAGCTATGACTGCCCCACTAGTCAGGACTCTGACCATATGGGAGAGGATGAAGGGAACAGCAGTGTGGTACAGTGTAAAAATGTCCTTAAGATCCGGCGGAGGAAGATTAACAAACACAAGTACAAGAAGCTGCAGAAGCGCACTAAATTTCTTAGGAAGAAAGTGCTGGATAAGCGGAGAGCGAGGAAGCAGGTAAGGAATTGCTGGTATCACTGTGGGCATGGCACTGTAAGAAGAAGAAGGTGCTGCTCTCTTCTCCAGCTAATAAATGAAGGGTATAGAAGTAAGAGAACAAAGATATTGGGAGAGATTTATGAAAGGGTGTAAATATACTACTTTTATTCTACCAGAGCTGAAAGCTGAGCTGTGATTGGTTGCTGTGGGCAGTTTACACCAGGTGTAGATTTACACCCTTTCATAAATCTCCCTACATTGTGTTTAGCCAAAAACAGCTACAAAGTGCATCTCTTACACCAGAGGACCGGCACTAGAGATGAACGAATTTACAGTAATAATGAAGCAGAGGGCTTTATTATCTCTGCAGTCCACTCATCAGCCGGCTGCCTTTTAGCTGACTGCTGATCCTCTCGGGGAAAAGCTGACTTCAGTCCTGGGAAACTGGGATGCACGCCTGCATGATAATAGCAATTGATAAAGTGATTAGAGGGCAGGGCAATCGCTGTAGCTGTATACAAGGGTTTTCCAAGAATTTAATAATAATAACCCATACGTAGACTGACACTATTAGGTCTTTGGGGGTCTTAAAGGGGTACTCCAGCGAAAAACCTCTGTCCATGTCATGAACTGTCGAGAGCAGGAGAGTTTTTCTATGGAGATTTTCTGCTGCTCTGGACAGTTCCTGACATGGACAGAGGTGGCAGCAGAAAACACTGTGTCGAACTGGAAAGAATACACCAATTTCTGAAGGACATACAGCAGCTGATAAGTACTGGAACACTGGAGATTTTTTAAATAAAAGTAAATTACAAATTTTGGGCATTTTCTGACACAGTTGATGCAAACAATTTTTTTTTCCGCTCGAGTACCTCTTTAAGGTGGCTATACACCTTCAACTGTTGGTCAAACAACCGTTTGTTCATCAGTTATCTTTCTGATCCTCCCCATACACACAGCCAGACTGCTCTAGCAGCAGCTTATCTCTCTGAGAACAAAGGGTTTGTGTAGTGATTTTTCATCATGCCCAACTGATATCATCTGTCGGTGGACATTGGGAGAGCCCCATACACCTTATACCAACAGCTGGACCAGTACAGACAACAATTGTATGGGAACCTTTACTCATGGCACCCCTACCAACCAACTGATTAAAGGAGTTGTGGTGCTTGTGCAGCTTCTTCATCCATGATCAGGCACCGCTTCGTACATTGGGTAAAAGCTGTACCTGGTAAGGGATGAAAGGGCTGCACAAACAATCCAGTGATCATACACACATAGTGCAACTACTGCCCCATTCACAGACCTGTAACAATGGCCTCTTTCATGCTTTAGTCTATTGGTGGATTGGCAGCCATTCAGCTCTGCTTCCCTTATGGCTGGTTCAGATTCTCCTTCATTCACTAACAGAATGACCACACTACACACACACACAGACAGACACACACACACACACACACACACACACACACTCTATTTAAAGCTCTTTTTTTTAACCAATCTAATATAAGATGTAATAATAAGGCACCCGCTGTAGTGTTATATGAATCTCAGCAAGTCTTCAGGAGTTTATGGCCACATAAAAGTACAAGACCATAGGCAGGTTACGTACTTCAGAGCAAGTGCTCATAAATCTTATACTGTACGCCTCAGCTGCTGCAGAACCTCTGGAAGAGGAAGATGGAGCTTTATGGTTAGTTATGGACTGACGTAAGGTGCTTCTTCTCAAAGAAGTTCTGCAATTGCCGTGGTGTATATTTGTTATCAGTGTAATTGGTATCTCTGAGGTGTATTACAGAATAAGTAATGTAATATATATACACAGTGACCCAACCAGCAGAATATTGAGTGCAGCTCTGGGGTATAATACAGGATGTAACTCAGGATCAGTACAGGATAAGTAATGTATAGAGATGAGCGAACCTCGAGCATGCTTGAGTCGATCCGAACCCGAACTTTCGGCATTTGATTAGCGGTGGCTGCTGAAGTTGGATAAAGCCCTAAGGCTATGTGGAAATCATGTGTATAGTCATTGGCTGTATCCATGTTTTCCAGACAACCTTAGAGCTTTATCCAAGTTCAGCAGCCCCCGCTAATCAAATGCCGAACGTTCAGGTTCGGATCGACTCAAACCCGAACCCGGTTCGCTCATCTCTAGTAATGTAATGTATGTACACAGTGACCCCACCAGCACAATAGTGAGTGCAGCTCTGGAGCATAATACAAGATGTAACTCAGAATCAATACATGGTCAGTAATGTAATGTATGTACACAGTGACCCCACCAGCAGAATAGTGAGTGCAGCTCTGGAGTATAATACAGTAACTCCGAATCAGTATAAGTTTTTGTAAACATTCTGATATTTTGTGAAGAAGGCTGCATTCTTCTGGGTAATATCACATCCATCTTCACCTTTAGTGAAGAGTCAACTTTTCCCTTCTTTTCACTTAATAGAAATATTTTGAGAAGGATTTAGAGAAAATCTGGAAAAGAGCTGGACTGAAGAAGGCCCCGGACGGTTGGATCACTCCAAAGATCTTTGTGAAATATTGACATCTGGAGGAGGCGGCTTTTACTTTAGAATTTATTGTATGATAATAATACTAGTAATAAAGAAATTTACACACTGGACGTGTATAGAAGGTTTATTGTAGCATTTGTCTCTGTAGGTTGGTGCCTACACTGAACATGCATACTGACCTCTGAAATCTATTTAATTCAAGGGAACGTGTCCACACGGAAATGCCGTCCAATCTTCTGGCATCATGATATAGAGCAGGAAGAGCTGAGCTGGTAAAACATTCAGGATAACTTGTATTTTGTTCATGTAAATAATTCAGCGAAAATATTTTTCTTTAAGGGTGCCTTCACACCTACCGGATCCACAGCGGATCTCACTTCTGCGGATTCGAAGCGAGAACCGCTGCGGATCCGGTATCAATTCACCCCTATGATAGCACATATTCGCAGCGGGATTTACATCCCGCTGTGAATATGTGCTTTAACTCCCTGGTGCCCGCAGCCCCGCTGTCACATCCCCCCATCCCGGCCACATCCCCCCATCAGCCCACCGCTGCCCGCATCCCGCCGCCGAGAGCATACAGTACCTGCTCGGCGGCGCGGCTGCAGTGAGGCTGCCGACTCCGGTCCCGCTCAGATCAGCTGAGCGGGACCGAAGCCGGGAGCCTCACTGCAGCCACGCCGCCGAGCAGGTAATGTAAGCTCGCGGCGGCGGGCTGGAGATGGGCTGATGGGGGATGTGGCCGGCATGGGGGGGGATGTGCCGCCGCCGGGAATGTGACGGCGGGGCTGCGGGCACCAGGGAGTTAAAGCCCATATTCACAGCAGGATGTTAATCCCGCTACGAATATGTGCTATCATAGGGGTGAATTGATACCGGATCTGCAGCAGTTCTCGCTTCGAATCCGCAGAAGTGAGATCCGCTGTGGATCTGGTAGGTGTGAAAGCACCCTTAGGGTATAAACCCACACACTGTATACGCAGCAGATTTGTTGGTACAGATTTGATGCTGTGTTCAGTTATTTAGATCTAATCTGCTGCGAGTTTGCTGCGTATACGGTGTGTGGGTTTATACCCTTAAATCAACTGGTGTCAGAAAGTTATAAAGATTTGTAATTTACCTCCATTAAAAAATCTCAAGTCTTCCCATAGCTGCTGAATGTCCTGCAGGAAATGTTGTTTTATTTTTAGTTTGACACAGTGCTCTCAGAACTGTCCAGAGCAGGAAAGGTTTTCCTGTCTCGGCCAGAGATGTCAGCAGAGAGCACTGTGTCAGACTGAAAATAAAACATTTCCTGCATGGCA
Organism: Dendropsophus ebraccatus; assembly: GCF_027789765.1. Classification (NCBI taxonomy): domain Eukaryota; kingdom Metazoa; phylum Chordata; class Amphibia; order Anura; family Hylidae; genus Dendropsophus; species Dendropsophus ebraccatus. The sequence continues at coordinate 25,404,161 of NC_091465.1, forward strand.
TACAGCAGCTAATAAGTATGGGAAGACTTGAGATTTTTAATAGAAGTAAATTACAAATCTATATAACTTTCTGCCACCAGTTGATTTGAAAGAAAAAGATTTTCGCTGGACAACCCCTTTAAGAGTCCAGTGGGCGGTCGTAGTCAGTGATTGACCGCATTCCTTGTATGAGTAATTGTGTGTATCGCACCTATGGTAAGTAACACTGTGACCCACAAGTGACAATCCAATTTGTCCTCACTGTGCAAATGCCAATTGTGATTCCTGTTATTGTCCAGGCCTTTAAATGTTTACTACTAGGCAAATGATTAAAAATGGCAGGAGCAAGCACATTGTTAACCCCACTACCCCCCATTATGACTGTGCCAATATCATTACCCATGGTGCTGGCTCTATATGGAATCTGAAGTCTCACCTTCTCAATTACCTTTCAGCCATCCAGGATATTTAAGGTTTTGGCTTCTACTTTTGCCATAAATCCCAGACTAAAGGAGTTTTGCCGTACGTGTATCCCTTCTGGTCTTGAATTCCGCTAAGTGTTTAGTTTTACTTTTCGCTATGAAAAACAGAGCACAAGTTTATGGAAGCTGCAAACATCAACGGCAACATGACGGCTTCTCCCGACTCTCTAAAGTTCATGTTGACGCCTACAGGCATCTGCACAGTAGACTTGGTAGCTGCTGACATCTGTAATGCACAGCGCTGCAGTAAGTGTTTGGTATTAGTCATTACACTTCCGTAACCTTGCACCACCGCCCTGTCACCAGCAGATGGCGCCATAAGTATACTTTAAACATAATAACAGGATTTGCGTGGGTTGCATACAATATATCTTTTTACTGAGCTGACAATTAGTCAAGAAGCTTTTCTAAGGTGGATTGACAGCTGGCACACACTGGTGGACAGGCACAAATCAGGTTTTACATGAGCGGGAACGCTTCAGTGTAATATCAGTACTGTCTGTGTAGAACAAGTCAGAGCCAAGAGGAAATGACTGGTGCTCTTAGTAATGTTGGACCTGGTTTCTAGACTGTCTGGGTTCTGCTAGTGAGCGCAGATTCCTCCTAGGTTCTTCTGAGACCAGTTTATACAATTTACAATATACTTAATGTATCAATTCCTTTAAGTGATTTAAAGGGAACTTTTAGGTTATGCAAAAATCTGTGCTGGTCACGCAGGTGCGAGGTGCATAACAGGACATATGTCTCAGAAATACATATTCTACCTATGGCTCTCCAGCTGTTGCAAAACTATAACTCCCATCATGCCTGGACAGCCTTTGGCTGTCCAGGCATGATGGGAGTTGTAGTTTTGCAACAGCAGTAGAGCCAAGGTTCCCTACCCCCTGGCCTATATGATATGCAGCCGTTCCTATGCTACAGGGTTATATGACTTCGAGTGACCTCTTCTTTACATAAGTGTTCTGTCTACCTCTAAAACCTATGGGAGACATCATCTCTGTATATAATACTTTCTAATCCCTTTCAGTGTTCTCGAAGGATCTCAAATTTTCTGCTGTCTGGCTGCAGTTCCCCTTTAAGCCCCCTCCTGTATTAGGTAGCTGAAGCGTCCAGTCAGAGCCAGCATCAACAACTGGGCAGGAAGCGCTGACTTTCTAGATGGGTATTTTTCTTAATTGAATTCACATGATTGTGTTACTCAACCCCCCTATTTACTCCCTACTAGAACTGCAGTCCTGTATCGGCCAGTGCTACTAAAGAGCAGCGGAGAACGGCGCTGTTAGGTCTTCATTTAACCCTTAGGATCCATGCACAGAGCTGCTTCGAAGCCTTACTTTGCAGCTCCCCCATGCCTTTTAGACATATGCCAGTGCATGCTCTATTCCCCTTAAAGCGTTGCTTGGAGAAACCATAAAGTGCCACATGGGTCTTATGGTGCGTTTACACAGACAGATTATCTGACAGATCTTTGAAGCCAAAGCCAGGAACCAGTGTCGGACTGGAGTCCTTGGGCCCACCAGGGGAAATCCTTCTTGGGGCCCACCCTTCTGCCACTATACTTATCTATGGTAACATTAATAAGGGTCCAGTTACACGGCGTGATAGGGGGCAGTGTATAGAGATGTGCGGCCGACAGAAATGATTATTACACCCGCACAAAAGATCTAATCAGCCGACTATCGGGCATTTGCTCGCTTGTCAGCTGATCTCTGACACTTTTACATGGGGCTTCCTAGGAGCGCTTGTTACCGATAATTGGCCGGTGTAATTGGGCTATAAGACAATTTTCTTTGCATGATAACACTGTATACTACTGTATGCTACCAATAACACCAGTATATAAAGAGCAAATATCCCCACACATATTACCGCCATACTGTTAATCCTGTATACCAATATTACCGATAATACCAGTATATAGGAGGGAAATATTATCACCATACATATTACTGCCATACTATTACTGACCAGATCCTGTATACCAATAATAACAGTATACAAGGGGGAAATATTACCGTCACACCACAACCAATACCATCTCCACCATATTGTTACTGACCAGAACCAGTATACTAAGACCAATGAACACTGCACCAGATTACAAGTAACAAATACCACCACATACTGACTAATACCATCACATACTGACTAACACCACCACATACTGACTAACACCACCACATACTGACTAATACCATCACATACTGACTAATACCACCACATACTGACTAATACCATCACATACTGACTAACACCACCACATACTGACTAACACCACCACATACTGACTAATACCATCACATACTGACTAATACCATCACATACTGACTAACACCACCACATACTGACTAACCCCACCGCTGCTACTGACTAACACCACCACATACTGACTCACATCACCACTGCTACTGACTAACACCACCACATACTGACTAACACCACCGCTGCTACTGAATAATCCTCTGTACACAGATCACCATCACCTCATCCAGTCATATAGAGGTAGACGCAGCTCTACACAGGTTCTGTACACCATATACATTACAGTGCAGTTATAGCAGGTGACTCACAGGGGACGTCTTCTCTGATCAGAGTTCTTCCCTCTTCTTCTTCTTCTCCATCTGTCCTGGGCCGTTATGAGAACTTCTATGAGCCACGAATCCACAGAATCTGCCAGAGAAATATATTAGGTTCCTCACTCTGTCACCATCCTCATCTCTATACACACTGCACATCTGTATTGGCCCCTTTATGCCCTCATTTAGTGGGTAGCCCTGACTCTATGTGTATATATCTCCCTTATAGTATATGGTCCCCTCTGTGTAGGCACCTTATAGATGGTCCTTTGTTCAGTCCCCCATATAGACAACTTACAGTGTTGTCCATGCCCCATATAGGTAGACCCCTTATGTTGTCCATCCCCATATATATAGCCCCTCCATGTTGTCCTTCTTCAATATAGATACCCCCCTTATGTAGTCCATTCCCCCATATAGCCCCCCTCATGTTGTCCATCCCCCCTAAAGCCCCCCTTATGTTGTCTATCTCCCCCATAGCCCCCTTATGTTGTCTATCCCCCCCATAGCCCCCTTATGTTGTCTATCCCCCCATAGCCCCCTTATGTTGTCCATCCCCCTATAGCCCCCCCTTATGTTGTCCATCCCCCCCTATAGCCCCCCTTATGTTGTCTATCCCCCCCATAGCCCCCTTATGTTGCCCATCCCCCCATAGCCCCCCTTATGTTTTCCATCCCCCCTATAGCCCCCCTTATGTTGTCCATCCCCCCCTATAGCCCCCCTTATGTTGTCCATCCCCCCTATAGCCCCCCTTATGTTGTCCATCCCCCCTATAGCCCCCCTTATGTTGTCCACCCCCCCTATAGCCCCCCTTATGTTGTCCATCCCCCCCTATAGCCCCCCTTATGTTGTCCATCCCCCCTATAGCCCCCTTATGTTGTCCATCCCCCCTATAGCCCCCCCCTTATGTTGTCCATCCCTCCTATAGCCCCCCTTATGTTGTCTATCCCCCCCATAGCCCCCTTATGTTGCCCATCCCCCCATAGCCCCCCATATGTTTTCCATCTCCCCTATAGCCCCCCTTATGTTGTCCATCCCCCCCTATAGCTCCCCTTATGTTGTCCATCCCCCCTATAGCCCCCCTTATGTTGTCCATCCCCCCCTATAGCCCCCCTTATGTTGTCCATCCCCCTATAGCCCCCCCTTATGTTGTCCATCCCCCCCTATAGCCCCCCCTTATGTTGTCCATCCCCCCCTATAGCCCCCCTTATGTTTTCCATCCCCCCATAGCCCCCTTATGTTGCCCATCCCCCCCATAGCCCCCCTTATGTTTTCCATCCCCCCTATAGCCCCCCTTATGTTGTCCATCCCCCCCTATAGCCCCCCTTATGTTGTCCATCCCTCCCTATAGCCCCCCTTATGTTGTCCATCCCCCCCTATAGCCCCCCTTATGTTGTCCATCCCCCCCTATAGCCCCCCTTATGTTGTCCATCCCCCCCTATAGCCCCCAGTGCTGGCCATCCCCCCTATAGCCCCCAGTGCTGTCCATCCCCCTCCCTCCCCTATAGCCCCCAGTGCTGGCCATCCCCCCTCTCCCTCCCCTATAGCCCCCAGTGCTGGCCATCCCCCCTCTCCCTCCCCTATAGCCCCCAGTGCTGGCCATCCACCCCCCCTCCCTCCCCTATAGCCCCCAGTGCTGGCCATCCACCCCCCCTCCCTCCCCTATAGCCCCCAGTGCTGGCCATCCCCCTCCCTCCCCTATAGCCCCCAGTGCTGGCCATCCCCCTCCCTCCCCTATAGCCCCCAGTGCTGGCCATCCCCCTCCCTCCCCTATAGCCCCCAGTGCTGGCCATCCACCCCTCTCCCTCCCCTATAGCCCCCAGTGCTGGTAAAAAAACAACAAAACCCAACTCACCTGTCACCACGCTCCCCCGACGGTCGCGGGCCCCTTCTTCTCTTCCCCGACAGACGAGCAGCTCCTGGTCCTGGCAGCATCACCACCAGAGAGCTTTGTGTGCACCGCAGCGGCTGGGACTTCCGGTATGCGTTTTACGTGAACCGGAAGTCCCCGCTGCCGCACTGCGCACGGAGCTCTCTGGTGATGACGCTGCCCAGGACCAGCAGCTGCTCATCTGTCAGGGGAGGCGGCGGCAGCACCACGCTTGTGACCGCAAGCAAGAAGCTGCTTGCGGTCACAAGAGTGATTGACAGGGCGGGAAGCCAATGGCTTCTCGCCCTGTCAATCGGAACACTGCTACATTTAACTGGAAGCGATCGTTTCGATCGCTTCCAGTTAAAAGGGAAGGTGCGGCAATCGGCGGCTGAGTGGGCCCCCTAGGGTGGAGACCACATTCTTGTGGTCTCCAGCCCTGTGTCCCCTGACTGGGGGGCGGGGCCTACTCCTGCTCGGGGCCCACCGGGGAATTCCCCGGTCCCCCGGTGGCCCAGTCCGACACTGCCAGGAACAGACTATAAACAGAGAACTGGTCATAAAGGAAAGACTGAGATTTCTCCTCTTTTCAAATTCATTCCTGGCTTTGGCTTCAAAGATCTGTCAGATCAATCTGTCTGTGTAAACGCACCATAAGGCTAAGCTATATTGTAGTAGGTGTCCTGCAACCAAAGATTGTTGTGTCACACTGTGTGAATCGGTGATTGCAATCGCATTGTGACCCACAAGTGACATCTTAAAGGGCAACGCCAGTGAAAATTTTTATTTCTTTCAAATCAACTAGTATCAGAAAGTGCCAGAGATTCGCTTCTATTAAAAAAAATTTCGCTACTTATCAGCTGCTGTATGTCCTGTATGTCTATGACATACTGGAAGACTTGAGATTTTTTAATCGAACATTACAAATCTCTGGTACTTTCTGATACTAGATGGTTGAAAAGAAAAATAATTTCGCTGGAGCTGCCCTTTAAATTGTTTAAGGGGTTAAACAGTTAAAAAAAATTAATAGATGATCCTCAGAACAGGCCATCCATACTAGATCAACGGGGGGGGGGCCGACTCTCAGCACACCTGCCGATCAGCTGTTAAAGGGTTTGTGACCACCGCTGCCTCTTCATTGTAACTAATGCTTGTACCCACATCGCTGTACTTTAAATTGTCACTGTTGTTTCATTTTTTTTTTGCAGAAATCAATAGTAATTTTAAGAAACTTTGTCATTGTCATTGGGTTTATTAGCCGAAAAATAAATTTTTATAATGAAAAAGCATTTTGAAGCTCTCCCCCCTGTCTTCATGGTTTTCTATGGAGAGGGGAGGGGTGGAGGGAGATGAGACACCAAAACAGGACAACAAAGAGTTAATTTACAGCTACATCACCGGGCTATCTCCTCTGACAGTCAGCACTGACCTCTCTGACCTCTGAATAGCAGCTTTCACATAGGTCCTGCTGTGTAATCCTTTGTTCTCTGCTCTCTGCTGGCGACTTATCACTTTAATGGAACTGTGCTGCAATACCACAAACAAACTGGAGACAAGAGTGTCTCTGTTTTTGGAAGAAAGCGGACATGTTTTTCTAATCTTGGATAACCCCACCACTACCAACCTGTTTAATAGAAATGATGCAAGGCATTAAATATTCCCAATGCATAGGATGGATTGAGGAAAATCTGCCCGCAGTAGACATAGCTTTGGATATGTGACTTTAAAAAAATAAAAATAAAAATCTGCATACCTGAGCTATGAAAAAGGAATATGCATGGGTGTTGCCCCAAAATGGAGAATCCTGTTAAATATTGTAATTTCTCTTTAAATCAAGTGTTTATTACAAATGAAGCTGATTTAATGACTTCCTTGCCATCAGTGACATCATTTCTACAATAAGGGTTCAGCCATGAATTTTTTTAATTTTTTTGCTATGTAAATTCTATTTTTCCCCACATATGAGAGACAGGGCTGGGCTTTAGTGGAGGGAAGATGCCAGCGTGAGTCTCTGTGCGGTCACAATATTCCCTAAGCCGCCCTCCAAACCACAAAAATGTGCAACTCTGACAATAAGATGCTAGCAGGGAGCCGGCCATGGAAGCTGTTGTCGACTCGGAGGACGAAGCCGCTTTCTTGTTAACCTGTTCAGCGCCAAAGCGGACTGTGTCTTCACGTCTCTGGGCAGAATTCCTATTAGGATATTGGATGTTATCACAGGGCAGATAGGATGGTCTGATTTTTACATTTCCTTCAATTGCTATTGAAAACCATTAATTTTCTCAGGTTTCTGTTTTTACAGCTGCCTCATGTCTACCGGGAGAAAGGCTGACGGCCGGGCTGGATGATCCTAAAATGAAAGAAAATCAACTGATAATAGGAATCGTCTGCACATGATATATAATGTGGTGAGTGCTCTGCTGCACGGTAGTCAACCACAAAAACACTAAACCACACAGTATCCATTATATACAGATACTGAGCCCCATGGGTAACGTCCGACTGTATGGCTACGCAATGGTCAGAAGCTTACAGTGTGGGGGTATATGTTGGGGAATATTCCTGATGTATATGTCTGGTAAAAGGCTCAGGTGTGATGAGAGGATACAAACTCTGACAAAAGAAATAATTCATGCAAATGTTGGATTGCTCAAAAATGTCTCGGGCAGATATGTAATGATTACTGGTGTGGTCTGAATAGATACTGGTTCTTGCCACAAGAGGGCGTAAAACAGTTTCCACCTGCGGCTGTATAAAAAGGCTCTCAGAGACTACTTTTGGGTAGTGTACCTCTTGGTGAGAGATTGTTCACTCCTAGGCATGGCTCTGTGACCCACTTGAAGACATTTTGTCTAGTTGAGAGACTGAGAGAAGCAGGATGGTAGTTTTAATGAATTGCCCTCCATCTAGGCTGTTAGAGGGTATTGGGAGCAGTGGAAAACACACCATGAAAAGGCTCCAGTTGAGAAAGACAAACCACCAGTAGAGGATTTTTTGATCCGCCAACAAGCACAAGCAGCTCCCTTACTTTCTTTATCCACCATCCAGACACAGGCGGTCCCTTCATTACAGCCCCTGGCTCTGCCCAGACTCTGCGATAATACCCTCTTTTTAATGGTTCACATCCTGTGCAGTGTGTGTTATGGATGGTGCCAGTAGTGCGGAATTGTAACCAGGCAGCAGAACATGGGGTAATGTAACAGTCTTTACTGATGTAACATGAAAAGGAAATCTTGGCTTACTACTTCTCTCTAGTGCTTTCCCCAGAGGTTCCATGCACGTTTTGGCTATGTTCACACAACGTATATTTTCGTAAAAGTACAGCCATTGTTGCCGATTGCAACAACGGCCGTGCTTAATAGGAAAATATACGTTACCTGGCCTCTATGGAATACCGGCCGGAGCGTATACACATAGTCAGTTTTCTGCGGCCACTATTCAGTGAATAGCGGCTGCTGAAAACCTTGTCAGTGCACCCTATGGAGTGAGCAGCTCCGGCTGCACGCTCCATAGTGTACAGTGGGGAGTTATGATGCAGGCGCACGCGGATGTACCCGCATCAGGACTCTACGGCACTAAAGATCATCCGGCCAGGATGATCTTTTCAGAGACCGTCCGGGTCACGGAACAGCCGGTCTCTTACTAAGTATGAACATAGCCTTTTCGTGTACTCAGTCATGTGTGGGTGACTTGTGTGTATGTACTGGTGTAGCTTTTTAGCCAGTTTTTTGGCTTATAGACAATACATTTTGAGCTCAGGGTGGGCTAACCACCCCGCACTCACTGCCATGCCCCCTCCTCACACATATGGTGCACAAGGTGCAATATTTTTGCATACGGGGGTCCTTCCACAACAATTTGCACTGTTTTTCCACTTTGCACTAGGCACAGACATTAATAAATGTACCCCGTAAAGTATAGATTGACCTCAGCTGCATTTGGTTTCAGGACACGCGTGTACATGAGGTCCTGTATCCTTAATATCACAGAATCCATCTGTATAGACATAAAAATACGGCTCTGCCCTAGTTTTCGTGCAGCTATTTTATAGTCATTTTCCAGCTTTAGTAGGAATGATGCAGCTTCTTCCATGGCAGCCTCACCACTTCATTATTTCCACTTTGTATTCTTAAAGGAACTTATCACATCTTTTTGTCAAAGCAAATACACAGTCTCTATTGAATGATCTTCTGCATGGTACGGATATGGGTAGTGTGGTCAGCCCCTTGCAGAACAATATGAACATTACAGATACATACATTTTCAGACAGTTTCCAAAGTCTTAAAGACTCACCCTTTCAGTTTGAAGCTTTCCTATTGACACGGAAGGTACTAGGCAAGACTGTATTAACCCTAAAGTTGTTGAGCCCAGTGACTTTGGGACTGTTCAAAGTATCGGTGACAATGTTGGGGGAGGGAAGGGTCTAATCTAATGTATGGCATTTTTACCACCCGACCCTATTGTTCAGGGGAAAATAAGCCACCGACGGTGCCATGCTGAATGTTTCTAACTTTATTAAAGGTCTCTGGCCCCCATTAGCCACATACTCAACATTGACAGATGTGAAGAGAGGAGGAGAGGGCAAGGATTTGCTTTGTCCTGTGTGTGTGTGTTTGTATGTATGTATAATGTATAAGTAGTTGGCCAAAGAGAGCTCTAATGGTGCCCATACATTTATGGTAGCTGTCAGTACTGATCCCTCCAAACACCTTTATACCCAGATCAACCAAGCATTCATGTATTGTGAATAGACAGCATTGGAGGGGGAGGCTCTGCCAGTCCCCATTGTTCCCTAACTAGACTTCACCTGTTGAGTAGTGTTTGGAGCCCCCCATACACATTACTTTAGTTGGCCAGTATCTCTCAAATTAGAGGGTTCAGTGTGTATAGGGCCTAGGACAAGGGTAGGGAACCTTGGTTCTCCAGCTGTTGCAAAACTACAACTTCCATCATGCCTGGTCAGCTAAAGCTTTAGCTGTCCAGGCATGATGGGAGTTGTAGTTTTGCAACAGCTGGAGAGCCAAGGTTCCCTACCTCTGGTCTAGGATATTTGACAATAGTTGCAACCTCCATTCCCAAGCAGGGAAGGCAGCTCTGGAGCACACACTTCTGCTCTGGTGAGGGGATATACTATGCCAAATGTTAATGAAAAGTTAAAACATTTTACTCCTAAAATTTTGACATTTTAGCTGCTCCAGTTCTGTAAAAATGGAAACGGCATAATGCGGCCATTGTTCCTCATTCCCCAGAAGAGACGCAGCTCTAGATCCAGAATAGAAGAATCTGAAGCTGGCATGTCCTCCTGACGGCCAAGGTGGCTTAATCCAGAGACTTTATTACAGGAACAGGAAATATGTGGATAATGTCGGACACATAAAATGAGGCTGATGCATTTACATCAATATAATGTGGCCTCAGGACAAGCTTATAAAGGATCGGACGCAGTTGCCAAAAGGGATTGTGGGCCCCAGGATATTATTGCAAATGGTTGCTGATGTGTAAACCATCTGCACCTCCGTGTTCTGCAAGAGGCTTGGAAAGCATGGCTACAAAAACAAGAGCCGTAGCTTACATTCAACTCAAATAACACAAAGACACGAGAGGCTGATACTGCTTTCCAGGCCAGGCTCAATGTATAGTTCTATGTGTGGCGGCTGCCAGGTAAGCACAGTCCAGCATAGCCCGTATTGTGTATGGCAGGGGATTGCACACATCTGGTTTGCTCACTGTGATTCCAGACATTCCGCCAAAGCGTGCACTGACCTCACCAAGCAAAACTCTAAACTTATTTTACAGCTATCTACCATAATTGTTCTAAACTCCAGTGCAGGTCAGAAGGATGGGTACATGGGCTCTAGCTATAAACCGAAAATTCCTGGCTTGGTTCCCTGTATCATTCTAAAAAATGCAGAAGCAAAGAAAGAAAACATAGCTAAGTGTCCACCATTTAAGTTCTTCACTTTAGATTTACTGGAAGGGTCTAAAATGATTGTAAATTCTCCCCATGCTTATACCCCCCCCCCTTTTTTTTGGGAGGGGGGGGAGAGTTAAAAAGTAAAGGCCGTATTACACGAAGCGATTATCAGCCACATTTGGCCAATTATCAGCCGTTACAGCTGATAATCACATGTTAAAAGACAAACGACCACAATAAGAACGATCTGCTGCCGCACCGCGCAGTGGGGGCGGCGGCAGCAGATTGGAGACCCATGTAGTAGCGCCAGCAGCAGGCGAGGGATCAAGGAGAAAGTAAGCGCCTGTGACAGTGGTTGCTTGCTGTGACAATGGGGCCGTGTAATAGGGGCTTTAGTGTTTAGTTTAACTGCAGCGCCACCACAGGAAAAGTTAAGAATTACATGGCATCCATTCAAATAAAGGAGTTGCTTGTGTGACGCAGGACAGGAAAAGTCCTTCAAAGTGACAAACACTCTATGGACGTTTTCCACTCTATCCATGAATTGAAGATCCAGAACAGTGGACATACCTTCTAATAAATAAAAATTCTAAAATTCTATTGTTTGGTATTTAAATAGTTTTTCTAAATTGGACAGCATTCCTGTACTGCTGGTACACATACAAGAGACAGGAGAGTGTTCTATATATATAGGTATGTCATCAAGTTTTCCCTGGAATAAATCATCCTAAAGTAGGACTATATCTCAGACTGGCCATGACTGTGCCCCCCACTGGTTTCTCCCCAGTCTTCCCACACTCGAGAACAAAACAAGAGAAAAAGTAAATGAAAGTAAACGTATCCCAAACATCTGTGTTCCCATGAAGAGTACAGCTGTCACTATACAGACACCACACATGCTGAGGACAGTCGGAGACTACGAGACCATATAGTCCATTACACTTTATATTTGACCAAGAGACCAGCCACAAGTGTTTAATTGGGAGGTGACTTTGAACCCAGTCACCACGAGGGTTTCTTTCTTATGGGAACTTATTAGATCTTATTGAAAGTACAATATATGAACAAAAGTATTGGAACAACTCCACATCCCACCTACTGGAGCCTTTAATGGGACATCCTATTCTAAGTTCATAGGCATTAGGATGGTGTCAGTGCTCACTTTGCAGGTATTACAGAGTCTGCTCATCTGGGAAGACTTTCTATAAGATTTTGGAGTTACTGTATCTGTGCGAATCTTGCCTATTCATTTGTGAGGTGAGATACTGTGGCCTGTAGGTGATCCCTAAAGTGTTATATGACTCCCCCCTTCATGCCTTTATTGACTAGTTGTTGAAGGTGGTGCCATGGATATCGCCTATCTGGACTTCAGCAAAACCTTTAAACAGCCTTTCTCCATAAAGAGCTGATAGAGAAGTTAGTGAAAATTGGACTTCATTCTGTGGATTTGTTGTTGGCTGAAGGATAGATATTGGTAGGTAAGGATAGTGATATAGGAGAAGGTTTGGTAGGTAAGGATAGTGATATAAGAGAAGGTTTGGTAGGTAATGATAGTGATATAGGAGAAGGTTTGGTAGGTAAGGATAGTGACATAGGAGAAGGTTTGGTAGGTAAGGTTAGTGACATAGGAGAAGGTTTGGTAGGTAAGGATACTGACATAGGAGAAGGATTAGTAGGTAAGGTTAGTGATATAGGAGAAGGGTTGGTAGGTACGGATAGTGACATAGGAGAAGGTTTGGTAGGTAAGGTTAGTGACACAGGAAAAGGTTTGGTAGGTAAGGATACTGACATAGGAGAAGGTTTGGTAGGTAAGGATAGTGATATAGGAGAAGGTTTGGTAGGTAAGGATACTGACATACGAGAAGGGTTGGTAGGTAAGGTTAGTGACATAAGAGAAGGGTTGGTAAGTAAGGATAGTGACATAGGAGAAGGTTTGGTAGGTGAGGATAGTGACATAGGAGAAGGTTTGGTAGGTAAGGATAGTGATATAGGAGAAGGTTTGGTAGGTAAGGTTAGTTACATAGGAGAAGGTTTGGTAGGTACGGATAGTGATATAGAAGAAGGTTTGGTAGGTAAGGATAGTGATATAGGAGAAGGGTTGGTAGGTGGGGATAGTGACATACTGTAGGAGAAGGTTTGGTAGGTAAGGATAGTGATATAGGAGAAGGTTTGGTAGGTAAGGATAGTGATATAGGAGAAGGTTTGGTAGGTAAGGATAGTGATATAGGAGAAGGTTTGGTAGGTACGGATAGTGATATAGAAGAAGGTTTGGTAGGTAAGGATAGTGATATAGGAGAAGGGTTGGTAGGTAAGGATAGTGATATAGGAGAAGGTTTGGTAGGTAAGGATAGTGATATAGGAGAAGGTTTGGTAGGTAAGGTTAGTGACATAGGAGAAGGGTTGGTAGGTAAGGATAGTTACATAGGAGAAGGTTTGGTAGGTAAGGATAGTGATATAGGAGAAGGTTTGGTAGGTAAGGATACTGACATAGGGGAAGGGTTGGTAGGTAAGGTTAGTGACATAAGAGAAGGATTAGTAGGTAAGGTTAGTGACACAGGAGAAGGTATGGTAAGTAAGGATAGTGACATAGGAGAAGGGTTGGTAGGTAAGGATACTGACATAGGGGAAGGGTTGGTAGGTAAGGTTAATGACATAAGAGAAGGATTAGTAGGTAAGGTTAGTGACACAGGAGAAGGTTTGGTAAGTAAGGATAGTGACATAGGAGAAGGGTTGGTAGGTAAGGTTAGTGACACAGGAGAAGGTTTGGTAGGTAAGGTTAGTAACATAGGAGAAGGTTTGGTAGGTAAGGATAGTGACATAGGAGAAGGTTTGGTAGGTAAGGATAGTGATATAGGAGAAGGTTTGGTAGGTACGGATAGTGATATAGAAGAAGGTTTGGTAGGTAAGGATAGTGATATAGGAGAAGGGTTGGTAGGTAAGGATAGTGACATAGGAGAAGGGTTGGTAGGTAAGGATAGTGACAGGGCCGTTTCTAGGTAATTTTGACTACAGGGCGAATCCTGCTAAAAGTGCCCCCCCCCAACGAAAAAAAAAAAAGTTCAGTGACTCATAGGCGATGTCTTCTTTGATTCTTTGATCTGAGGCATCACTTTCCTTTTCCCCTCCATCTGTCCCAGTCCACCATGATGATTATTTGCAGCAACAATTCATCTCTTGTGAACCTGCCAGACAAACATCTTAGGTTCCGCACTTTTACAACTTCCACTTCTTTTGTGTCTTGTGCAGTAAAGTCAGTAGGTATGTGGGTTGCCCCCTGTATGTAGGATCCCCTGCTGTACCTCCATATAGTAATAATCCACCTGTGCCCCCCCCCATAGTATTAATCATCCCTGTGCTCCCCCCATAGTAATAGTCCCCCCATGGTTTGTTCACATATAGTAATAAACCCACCTGTGCAGTCTCCATAGTAATACCCCCCGTGCTCTTCCCCCATAGTAATAATCCCCCCTGTGCTCTTCCCCCATAGTAATAAGCCCCCCTGTGCTCCCCCACCCATAGTAATAAGCCCACTGTGCTCCCCCACCCATAGTAATAAGCCCCCCCTGTGCTCCGCCACCCATAGTAATAAGCCCCCTGTGCTCCCCCACCCATAGTAATAAGCCCACTGTGCTCCCCCACCCATAGTAATAAGCCCCCCTGTGCTCGCCCCCATAATAATAAGCCCCCCTGTGCTCCCCCATAGTAATAAGCCCCCCTGTGCTCCCCCACCCATAGTAGTAACCCCCCCATGCTTTGTCCACACAAAAAAACAAACTATTATACTCACCTTGTTCCAGCATACAGCAGGTCCCTCTTTCCTTTTCTCCAGCCTGCGAGGAGCAGGCCGCCGTCGCCCCTGCATACATCTTCTCTCTTCAGCAGGCGCAGTGATATGACGACATTGCGCCTGCTCAGGGAGAAGATGTCTGCAGCGGCCTGCAGAGTGCTCGGCAGGGTCCGGGCAGTCCATGGGGGCGGAGCTACGTTGGGGGGGGGGCGGAGCTACGTTCGGGCACCAGTCTTGCCCTGTGATGGGGCACAGAGGCAGGGGGTCACAGAGCCAGGTGATGGGGTGAGCGGGCGGGTGGCCGGGGGTATGTGCAGCTCAGTGGAGCCACCAGCGCCCCCTAGCTGTCGGCGCCCCGTGCGGTCGCCCGGCCTGCCCGCCTCTAGAAACGGCCTTGGATAGTGATATAGGACAAGGTTTGGTAGGTAAGGATAGTGATATAGGAGAAGGGTTGGTAGGTAAGGATAGTGACATAGGAGAAGGTTAGGTAAAGTTTGTCTGTTTGCTGATGACATAAACATGTGCATTATGGCTAATATTCCTGAAGGTGTCAGTAATATGGAAAATGATTTAGCTTTGCTAGATAAGTGGTCCAAACAGTGGAAACTGCAGTTCAATGTTTCCAAATATAAAACCATGCACTTGAGGAGGAGGAATCCTCTATCAGAGTATCAGTTCTGAGTTGGTAAAGACTTAAGAAGAGAAGGATTTAGGGGCAGTGATTTCTGACTTAAAATATGTCAGCAGTGCAACCAGGTGGTGGGGAAAGCAAATTGTATGCTGGGCTGTATAGCTAGAGGTATAACCAGTAATAAGAGGGAGAATGTGATCCCGCTGTATGAGGCTGGGTTCACACTACGTATATTTCAGTCAGTATTGTGGTCCTCATATTGCAACCAAAACCAGGAGTGGATTAAAAACACAGAAAGGATCTGTTCACACAATGTTGAAATTGAGTGGATGGCCGCCATTTAATGGCAAATATTTGCTGTTATTTTAAAACAACGGCTGTTATATTGAAATAATGGCATTTATTTACTGTTATATGACGGCCATCCACTCAATTTCACCATTGTGTGAACAGATCCTTTCTGTGTTTTCAATCCACTCCTGGTTTTGGTTGCAATATGAGGACCACAATACTGACTGAAATATACGTAGTGTGAACCCAGCCTAAAGTTGTATGGTGAAGGGTGTGAAGCATAAAACATATCAGGAAAGACTTATGGATTTAACTGAGCACTTCTCTATTTGTGCACATGACTTAGATGGTCACATAGACACACTTTGTGAGTCTGACTATGTAGTACAGAGCTGGGAGAGAATGTACTCTTCTCCTGGGTCATTTTAGTAATCGGTGGGAGTCGGAATTTTTTTTTTTTAAGTGACAGTGTCCATTTAAGATTGGCCAAAACCGCCAATTTCATTGGGATCCTCCAAGCATCTAAAGTGTATTGAGGCCTCCCATTCCCCCAATTAATTTTATTTAATACATGTTTGATCTGCTGTCCAAGATGGCCGCCTCAGATTACCTCCTGTTAAATTATTCAGATTTTTCCCTTTGCCCCTTTAAGTGCATGAAGATATGGTCAGCGCACTCCCTTATCTGGTCTCCTTCCTGGGTTGTCAGTATTTTCCTACACCTCTCCCTCGCTCCTTCTGTAATCAGTTTGTCTGTTTGTATTGGCTTTGGTTTTGAGAATGACTTCTCTCTCTCTCTTATCTGGTATAAATAGATATTTTCACTCCTCGTGGCCACAATCCAGTTCTCTCCTACTGTAGATAATAGAGGAATACAGTACAGTCTTCTCTAAACACTTTATACCCAGGATTCTTCAGAGAAAGACACTTTTGCTTGTAGTCAGAAGCAATTTACTCCAGCAGCACCTAAGGGACTCAGACCTTGGAAAATACCGAAACATCTTCTCCTGGACACCAAGCTTAAAGGGGCTGAGATTTAAAAAAAATGTTATGTGTGGCTGGAGGAGCTATAAAAAAATTATACTCACCTCCCTCAATTCCCTCCAGCTGCTGTCTCCGTTCATCACCTCTTATTCATTGTTCCTTTGACACTTCACCCCTGTAGGACTGCCATATAGTCAGCCAATCAAGGCTGAGCTGGAACACTGCTTCAACCACTGATTGGTGGAAGTAGTGGTGACAAGTGAAGATTGGTGCTGTCCAAACTCTGGGGATCAAGGGAGGTGAGTATCACAACTTTTTTTTTTTTTTTACACCACCCCAGCCGTAATATATATAATTTATTCCCTAGACAAGGGGTACTCCTACAAAATGTTTTTTACTTTCAAATCAACTGGTGTCAGAAAGTTATATTGATTTGTACTTCTACTTAAAACTTTCAGGTCTTCCAGTACTTCTGCTTTATGTCCTGCAGGAAGTGGTGGATTCGTTCCAGTCTGACACAGTGCTCTCTGCAGCCATCTCTGCCCGAGACAGGAACTGTCAAGAGCAGTAGCAATCTCAATCTCCTGCTCTGGATAGTTCCTGCAGGACATATAGCAGCTGATAAGTACTGGAAGACTTTAGAATTTTTTTTACTTTACTTTATTACGAACCTATATAACTTTCTGAAACCAGTTGATTTGAAAATTTTATATATATATATATTTTTTTTTTTATTTTTTTTTTTTGCTGAATTACCGCTTTAAAGGCTATGGACACAACAGAAAAGCATCTTTTCATTCTTGCTTTTACTTATTATGGTGCAAAAATATTTTATTTTAACTTTATTACAAAGTTATTGCTTACATTTTGCCTCTACAGCCTCGGCAGCTTGCTGTTTAATATTTTCTCTCCCAACACAGTCTATATGCCTCTCCCTGCAAATTACCTGCTGAGTGCTTTTCTCCCTATATTAATTCCTGGGAAGTATTGTCTCATCTGCAACTCCCCTCAAAGGCCATGGACACAAATGATGTTTTATGTCACTTTTTTTTATTTATTATAAATCATACCCACATGTACAGGCCCCACCCTTTTTATTACGTTAGATGTGGGCATAGCCTGGAACCTAGTATTCATTTTATCTGTTGGACTACACTGTGCTCTTGTGGAAGTTTTCCAGCCTATTTTCTAATATTTTAATTTAATGAAATTGATGTGAATCACGGTTAGCGTGCAATTTGCACTTGGCCACCACACTCATAATTATTCAATTGAACTTACATTTTGGCACAACTACAAGCCAGTCATTCACCAGTGGAGTCATCGGGGACATCATTAGACTATACAGATAGGTTTGTGGTACATGCGTAAGGACCATTTACTGCTTGTTCATATACAGCTCCGGAAAGGCTGGGCAAATATATATTATCCATATAAAAGTTTATCGGTAGGAACTGAAACATGTATGTATATCACACCCTGGGTCGGTTCATTGGAAGATTTTCTAGTATTGCTGTTGGGAAGAGAGAAGTTGAGAGATGAGGAAGGAGAAAATGAAAAGGGGTCACCAGCTGTGGATGTGGTGCAGACATGGGGTGTCCAAAATCTCAGTGCTGTTCAAGTTGGCGAAGTTATCAAGGATTAGGAGAGAAAGATTTCAGGTTCCCTTTAAGCTTTTGATCCCTGCTAAGGGAGATAAGTGCTCCTCACCTTTTCTTACTCTAAAGGCCCTATTCCACGGAACGATTATTGTTCATAAACATGCTCCAACGATCGCTCGTTAACGATCACTAAACGATTTCTTTTAGCGAACGATAACACATAACGTGAACGATATATGTAGTGTAACGATTATTTTGCGGTGGTTACATGGTCGTTTAAAACGTTTGCCGGGGTGATCATGACCATACGACACACCTACTTTTTTTTTAAACCTTTTTACGAACGACTGAAAGATTTCTAATTTTACGAACCGATTAGCGAATTATCTTTCGAAGACCAATGATTTTTTTCCGACATGCTGAAAAACTATTTTAAACGACAATATAACGATTTCGCCTTTGTCGTTTGCTCGTTTACACCAATACCACAAAGCGATTATCGTTAACGAGCGGCCGTTGGAGCGAGTTTATGAACGATAATCGTTCCGTGGAATAAGGCCTTAAGCTCTTCTATACCCAACTAATCCAAACAAGATATCCTCTCTCTGAGGAGAGGCTGGATTAGGGAGGCGCCTTCCATTACTTCCATGTATATGGGAAACCTTATAACCTTATAAAACTCATAACTGGCTAAACAAAGGTTTAACAGTAGGCAGCAGCATAATGCCATTAACAATACCACTATTGTATATAAAGAGGAAAAAGCAGTGTAATAAAAGTAATACACAGTAACAACACTGCCGATATCGTACACCTTAGGGAAGATTTATCAAACATGGTGTAACGTGAAACTGGCTCAGTTGCCCCTAGCAACCAATCAGATTCCACCTTTCATCCCTCACAGACTCTTTGGAAAATGAAAGGTGGAATCTGATTGGTTGCTAGGGGCAACAGAGCTAGTTTCACTTTACACCATGTTTGATAAATCTCTCCCCCCCAATTACACTCTCCCCAGTGTACTAGGACCCTATAGTGGGACATTGCAGGGAGATTAAAGGAGCACTCAGGAGGAAAAAAAAATAGTTTATAAATCAACTGGTGTCAGAAAGTTACACAGATTAATTTACATCTTTAAAAATCTCCAGCCTTCCAGTAATTATCAGCTGTTGTATATCCTGCAGGAAGTGGTGTATTCTTTCCAGTCTGACACAGTGCTCTGTATGCCACCTCTGTCCATCCAGAGCAGTACAAATCCCCATACAAAATCCATCCTCCTCCTGACAGTTTCTGACATGGACAGAGGTGGCAGCAGAGAGCACTGCGTCAGACTGGAAAGTGTATACCTTTTCCTGCAGGACATACAGCAGCTGCTAAGTACTGGAAGACTGGAGATTTTTTAAATCTAAGAAATTTAGAAATCTGTTACTCCAGAGTACCCCTTTAATGAAGAGAGAGATGAAAGCGGGGAGAGAGTTGAAGAAAAAGGAATGAAAGATGGATAAGGAGAGAAATGGATAGGGAACAAGCGAAAGGTCTTTTTTAATGGGGTGTTTTTAACCAATTATTTCCCCATATCCCCCTCTTAGCCCACAACGTACAATGGATAATCGCACCTTTTATATGAACATAAAAAGATCATGTCGGCTGCACATCTCCAGGTCACACAGGCAATCTGCTGCCTAAAATAATAGACAAGAACGGCTACATGAACAACTAAGCGATAGTTTGTGCGTTCATTTCCTCTAAAAATTGGGTTGGGGAAATGACTCTTTAACCATCGACCTGTGTGTATAGTCAGTCGGAGATCTCCATATAAAAGATCCTGGGACAGACGGGGGCGGGGGGATGGGGGGGGGGGAGACGGTAAAAAAAAATAAAAAATTCTTTCATTAAAATCCTTCTTTCCCCATTTGCAGCCCGGAGCAGCTGTACGTCTGCCTAACAAGCTTACATATTCCAGGTGCGCCAGATCTGTACAGTAATCCTACCCAGAATTCCCTGCACGTCTGCCTTGTGCCCGCAGCATCAGGTTATATTTATCCGTGCCCTGCTGTGCTGTTCCTGCACTGTTACCTGCATTAGGATCTGTGTAGGTTCACGCTGTGTTCATATCTATAGAAGTAGTATATGTTATAATAATTATTATTACAGCAGTGCATATAGTATACTGAGAACCTGGGTGAGTGCCTGTAAGAGAAATCAATATATAGATCCGTCACCACCTTCATCTCTCTGCGGTGATGTTAAGCAGATGCACTTGAGTCATTGAAGCTGGCACAGGAGTGTGAGTGACACATAGTGACTGTACACGGCACAATCCGAGGGGAGGGATACAGGACTCCTGTGGTCTGGACGCTGCACAAGAGCACTGTGTCACCTCCGTATTAGCCACTGACCCGGCAATGACCTGGGATATTATTGCATATAGATCATATTTGATAACCACTAAAGACATACTTATGTATAGGACTGCCATAGAGAAAGATTGCCAAGGATAGCCCCATCCCTTTTGTATATGACTGCCATAGAAGAAGATTACCCAGGATAGCCCCATCCCTATTATATATGACTGCCATAGAAGATTACCCAGGATAGCCCTATCCCTATTGTATATGACTGCCATAGAGAAAGATTACCCAGGATAGCCCTATCCCTATTGTATATGACTGCCATAGAGAAAGATTACCCAGGATAGTCCCATTCCTTGTGTATATGACTGCCATAGAGGAATATTATCCAGGATAGCCCCATCCCTTTTGTATATGACTGCCATACATAAAGATTACCCATGATAGCCCCATCCCTTTTGTATATGACTGCCATAGAGAAAGATTACCCAGGATAGCCCCATCCCTTTTGTATATGGCTGCCATAGAGAAAGATTACCCAGGATAGCCCCATCCCTTTTGTTTATGGCTGCCATAGAGAAAGATTACCCAGGATAGCCCCATCCCTTTTGTATATGGCTGCCATAGAGAAAGATTACCCAGGATAGCCCCATCCCTTTTGTATATGGCTGCCATAGAGAAAGATTACCCAGGATAGCCCCATCCCTTTTGTATATTACTGCCATAGAGAAAGATTACCCAGGATAGCCCCATCCCTTTTGTATATGGCTGCCATAGAGAAAGATTACCCAGGATAGCCCCATCCCTTTAGCCATTTAGCAGTAGGATTTCACCCATAGAGAAACTGGTATACCATGGCACCATGGCTAGTTTTAACCTTTTTTTTTTTTTTTGCAGACCAGATCTTCATGGCTCTTCAAGTCCAATGCCCACCCATACAGGATACTTACAGGGATGTAGGGATCCCTGAAGTCTGTGGAAAAAATGGTTTCAGCAATGGTGAACCATCTGGTTGTGTATTGCCCTAAACCCACAATTGAGTCCCAGTCTTTCATGAATCCACATTCAGCTGCGATGGCAAAACTCCCTTTATTTGGTTGGTATGAGCCCAGGAACTGCGCCATATAACATAAAGTACTCACTAATATTTGGACATTGTAGGTCAGGACTATTACCATGTGGCAGTAATCATGCTGCGTCATAGCTTAGATGAGTGAAGGGGGCTATGCTTCCATCCAATATAAAGTTCTTGTTACTGTTGGGTTGTGGTCGCTGCATGTCCCTATTCACTTACCCTAGCTGTGATCTAGCACAACTGCTCTAAGGCAAGATGGCAATGGGACCAGTACTATGGCCAAGCCTTGACGCCAAGACTAGAAAAGGCCACCAAAACACTCACTTTTGAACAGAGCTTGCATGAACCCGCCCAGGTCACAGAATTGAACTGACAAAATCTGGACTCTTGCCATCACCCCCTCTCTCTGCTCTCTGCGGCCCTTCTGTCTGTGTCAGTGTGGTGCCCACGCCCGGTGTGAAGGTGGGACGGACGGTCATTGGTCAGATGGTAGTGACGCCAGTTCTATGGTGGTTGGCCAAGATATAGCCGGGCCCAGTGAGGTTATGTCGTGACACCAGTGCCGGTTGGGCACACAGGTATGGTGGCACACCTGCTTTTAGTTGTTTTTTTTAAATAAATTGTTTATTTTTCATTTTAAATACATTTTATAATCAACAGTGAGGTCTATCCAAACCATAGGATAGACAAACAATGAGTACATCAAGAAGAGAAGGGGGGAACACAGACAACACAGACACATCAGGGAGACAGAGAGACAGTGGAGGCCAGGGTCCTGGTAGGTGCATGAAATTGCTCATAGTACTCATCCCACAGCGCCCAAATCTGCTTGAACTTATCAACACAGTTATCATTAGCATACCTCCCAACATTTGCAAAGAGCAAAGAGGGACATGTGCGCCGCGGTCCCCATAGCCACGCCCCCATAGCAACCCTCCGTAGCCACGCCCCCATAGCAACCCTCCATAGCCACTCCCCTACAGTCACCACATGCTGCTGACTGAATAATGCCCTATACAGTATCCAATCCCGCCAAAAATGCCCTATATAGTATCCAATCCCCCATTATAGTGCCCCACATAGTATCCAATGCCCCCATATAGTGACCAACATAGTGTCCAATCCCCCACATAGAATCCAATCCCCCACATTGTGCCCCACAGTGTCCAATCCCCCACATAGTGCCCCACATAGTATCCAATGCCCCCATATAGTGCCCCACATAGTAGCCTATGCCCCCATATAGTGCCCCACATAGTAGCCAATCCCCCCCATATAGTGCCCCACATAGTAGCCAATGCCCCATATAGTGCCCCACATAGTAGCCAATGCCCCATATAGTGCCCCACATAGTAGCCAATCCCCATATAGTACCCCACATAGTAGCCAATGCCCCATATAGTGCCCCATATAGTAGCCAATGCCCCATATAGTGCCCCACATAGTAGCCAATCCCCATATAGTACCCCACATAGTAGCCAATCCCCCCATATAGTGCCCCACATAGTAGCCAATCCCCCCATATAGTGCCCACATAGTAGCCAATCCCCATATAGTGCCCCACATAGTAGCCAATCCCCCCATATAGTGCCCCACATAGTATCCAACCCCCTCATATAGTGCCCCACATAGTAGCCAATCCCCATATAGTGCCCCACAAAGTAGCCAATGCCCCCATATAGTGCCCCACATATTATCCAATCCCCCATATAGTGCCCCACATAGTAGCCAATGCCCCCATATAGTGCCCCACATAGTAGCCAATCCCCCATATATGCCCCACATAGTAGCCAATGCCCCCATATAGTGCCCCACATAGTAGCCAGTCCCCCCATATAGTGCCCCACATAGTAGCCAATCCCCATATAGTGCCCCACATAGTAGCCAATCCCTCCATATAGTGCCCCACATAGTAGCCAATCCCCCATAGAGTGCCCCACATAGTAGCCAAACCTCCATAGAGTGCCCACATAGTAGCCAATGCCCCCATATATGCCCCACATAGTAGCCAATCCCCATATATGCCCCACATAGTAGCCAATCCCCTATATATGCCCCACATAGTAGCCAATGCCCCCAAATATGCCCCACATAGTAGCCAATGCCCCCAAATATGCCCCACATAGTAGCCAATGCCCCCATATAGTGCCCCACATAGTAGCCAATCCCCCATATATGCCCAACATAGTAGCCAATCCCCATATAGTGCCCCACATAGTAGCCAATGCCCCCAAATATGCCCCACATAGTAGCCAATGCCCCCATATAGTGCCCCACATAGTAGCCAATCCCCCATATATGCCCAACATAGTAGCCAATCCCCATATAGTGCCCCACATAGTAGCCAATGCCCCCAAATATGCCCCACATAGTAGCCAATCCCCCCATATAGTAGCCAATCCTCCCATTTGTGTGGCCCCAGCGGAAAAAACAATAAACCAGTAACTCACCTGTCCTCCGGTCCCAGCAGCTCCTCTCCCGGCAGAGCACGCACTCCCGTCATCCTCCGGGGCGGGCAGCGGGGTACAGAGTCACTGACTGTACCGGAAGTGATTCATGACAGAGGCTGCAGGTCACTTCCGGCACAGTCAGTGTCTGTATACCCCGCTGCCCGCCCCGGAGGATGACGGGAGTGCGCGCTCTGCCGGGAGAGGAGCTGCTGGGACCGGAGGACAGGTGAGTTTGTTTATTGGTTTATTGTTTTTTTCCGCTGGAGCCACATATAATGCGGGACACTGGGGGCCGTTCCGGGACCGCGGGACAGAACCCCGAAAACGGGACTGTCCCGCGAAATCCGGGACGGTTGGGAGGTATGCATTAGAAGCAGTCAGATACTCGATTCTTTGTACATCCTGTATCCTGTTAATCAGCTCTATGGCAGATGGAATGAGTGACTGCTTCCAATATTTGGCTAAGAGACATTTCGCTGCTGTTAATAGATGTAAAAGCAACCTAGCCGATCGTTTGCGTAGAGATTTGGGTGGAACGTTTAGGATATATGTCAGGGGGTCTAATGGAATCTCTTGGTGAAACACTGATGCCAGTATCCCGCATACGCCCGTCCAATAAGGTTTTAGTACGGGACAGTCCCAGAATATGTGTGGGAGGGTACCCTCCTCCGCAGAGCACCTCCAGCAAGTGGAGGGGGTGGTGGGGAACATGTGGTGCAGGAGATCTGGGGTGTGATACCAATGAAATAGTATCTTGTACTGATTTTCCCTATAGGCTATGCAGGAGTAAGATCTAGCTGCCTGTGACCATATAATTTGCCATAGGCTTAGAGGGATAGATCTACCTAGATACCATTTCCATTTGTGCATATAAGTATGGGTGCGCTCAGAGTCATCTATAGGGGAGTTCAGGAGTGAGTAGATCGGAGATATCAACCCCCTGGTGGCTGCCGAGTTTTTACATAAAAGCTCGAACATAGAAGGTTTAGGGAATGGCTGGTGACCGGTGATGACAGATGCAAAATTAGAAAGGTGCTCATGAAAAGCAGCTGCACTGAGGGGTAGGTTAAGCTTATCTCTAAGATCTGTGAACGGTAATACCCGTCTGGTAAACGGGCAGACCACATCTGCAAATTGGAAAAGGCCGGCAGTGTGCCACGGCCAGATAGTCGCACGATCGTAACTCCTGTGTAATAAGTCAGTGTATAGGAAGGGCGTAAGCAAGGAGGGAGTAGACTTTAGAGGGAATTTGCCAGTAGCAGCCAGCCAAATCTCCCTTGTGTGTCGCATAGGGCCCAACAGCCAGTCTATTGAACCAGGGTATTCAGGGGACCATATCAATTCGCTAGGGTGTGTGGGCGCCATCCAGAGTTTCTCAATTTCAGTCCATTTATTATAGGCCTGGCGAGAAGTCCAGGATGCTATCCTCCGTAAGTGGACAGCGAGGTAGTATTTATATACATCAGGGAAGGCGAGTCCACCATGAAACATGTAAACATAGTCCCCCATATGATCTAACCCCTCCCCCCTGAACCCCCCCTCCCCAGACTCACGGATGTTGGAAGTTCACAGCTGCCTCGGCGATAAGGCAATACCCCTCAGCTACGAGCATCAGGGATGCGGATCCCCCCTAGAGTGCCGGCAACATCTTTTCTCATATACCATGTCGTGTCCTTGAATGGTCGTACTATCTCATCGATTTCTGGCGGTGATAGAAAAGTAACCAGGAACCTCTTCCATTTTTTAAAGAACTGTTTGGCTCGTTTTTCCCTGGCAGGTTCCGCATCAAGTTGGTCCATAAGTAGATATCTCCTAACCTGTTGTAGGACATGGTCTACCGTGGGCATATCTGAGACCAACCATCGAGATAAGAGACAACGTTTTGCCACCAATATAAATAAATGTGCCAAGTGAGGGAGTTGGATGGCGTCAGGGGGAATGTGTAGCACCAACAAGAATTAATTTTAAATAGAGAGAGTTCCATATTCAGAAATCAGGGAGTGAAGGTTAGGGAGAGATACCAAGGGATTCGTTAGAGTAAGTAGAATGTCATCAGCAAAAAGAGACAGTTTAAATTCTCTGTCCCTAACCATCACTCCCCGAACATCAGGTGAAAGACGTATCTTTGCTGCCAGGGGTTCAATACTGAGGATAAACAAGAGCGGAGATAGGGGGCACCCCTGCCTGGTTCCATTGCGTATTCGGAGTGGCCCTGAGGTAGCATTCGGCAAACGTACTCACGCAGAAGGGGCGGAGTATAAGGCCCTGACTATCTGCAGAAAAGGCCCCGAAATACCATAAGCTTCTAGAGAACCTGATTTTAGTTTAAAGGGCCAATTATACCTTGTTTCCCTGTGGACAGTGACCTGCTGGGTTGTTGCGGGGTCCCTTTGGCTGTTGTCACGATGGTCCTGAGTGGAATGATTACCCACCTGGACCATTGGTACTGCCACCCACAGAAAGGTGAGATGACCCAAGGAATGTATGCGTACTTTGCTGGTGTTTGATAAGGAATCACAGAGTCTATTTATCATAAATAAAGTCTGTTTTTCTCCAAAAATACTGCAGCAGGTCATACAGCTTTGCATTGATAGAACACTTTATACTTGATAAGACACTTGATAGTTTAGGATCCAGATCTGTAGTGAGAGTATAGAGAGTAGTACAGTCGTGCCGACTGGGTTGCGTACTGAGAGGTATATAGAAGAATCAGAGGAGTAGAGAGGAGGATGCTGTGAGAGTCCCAACCCAAAAAGTACTGTGCTCTGCCGGGAGATTGGAGGTAGAAATAGAAGAATACTTGAGAAGAGAGAGAATACTCGTGCCTGTGTTTTGACTCTTTGGTCTTTGCACCACCTATTGCCCTACCAGTGTCGAGTGACCCATCCTAGTGGGTGACACAAGCCCCAGACCTTGTTACCTTGGATGAGCGGAATGCTAAGGGTTCCCTGCTTACACCCACGCTGTGAGATAGAGTTCATAGGCTTCTAGCAACTTTGCTCTATCCAGATCAGTTCCTAGCCTTGCTTTATACTGTCCTGCACTGTGACTCTCCTTGTCCATGGCGTGGGTTAAGATGATCTCTGACTTGTCCTCTCTAGTGAAGGGTTCAACACTGCATTGTGTTGAGTGGAGTTACTGGAGAAGAATCTGTAGGTTGCATGTGCCTAGGCTGCACTCTGAGACTTGGGACCTGACAGAGGGCTAGGGCCCAACTGGACTGCTGTAGAGAGCGTTCTGGCTGGTGTCCTTCCTCTGCAGAGTCTAGCAAGAAAAGACCTAACACTTCCTCTACCCATGTTACTTCCTATCTACAGCCCCTGTAAGGTGTGTTGTGAATGGGTGAAGGGTGCATAAGTAAGAAGTAAAGAGAGAAATGATAGGATAGAAGAAGAAAGTACTCTTATTGGTCTACAGATCCATGTGACATGCAAATAACCCTTGCAATACTACAGCTGTGCAATAACTAAGTACATATACTTACAATTGCGACATCTTGTGGCGAAACTTTAACACTACATTACCACTTACATCCAAAAAGTACAGGCTTTTGCGAAGGGTGTAATTCATAGCAACACCTGAGGTGGGACACCACATCAGGAACTGTCCAGAGCAGGTTTTCTATGGGGATTTGCTACTGCTCTGGCAGTTCCTGACATGGACAGAGAGCACTGTCAGACTGTAAAGAATACAACACTTCATGCAGGACATACAGCAGCTGATGAATACTGGAAGACTTAAGATTTAAGGCCGTAGGCACTATTGGCTAGAAAATAAAGCTGTGAATATTATTATCAGTTATATCAAGGCACTTCTACTGAACTATAGTATACTGGTTGTATCCATATATGTCTCAGGCTGCTGTATAAAGCTATTGGTGCCATTTTTAGACACAACACTTATACTGGTAGATTTTGGGGAGAGTACTGCGGAAGTGGAGGATGAAAATAGTAACATGCTCTCACCTCCCCCACTCCATGCCGCTATCCTGCAGCTTCAGTTCCGGCCACTTGTGAGTCTGAGTGGGGACTTGGGACGTGATGTGTAAGGCCCAAAAATCACCCCAACTTTAACGCAATCTATGTTAGTCCATGATCTTCAAACTGCGGCCCTCCAGCTTTAGCTGTCCAGGCATGATGGGAATTATGGTTTTGCAACAGCTGGAGGGCCGCAGTTTGGAGACCCATGGTCTATGTGGTAGCTATGGTTCTCACTGGAAGCCCAGCTCATGTTGGCTGCATCCTTGTTAAAATAGGTTGTAGCTTTGGAGCCCCACAGCCCTTACTTTGGCCCCTGTGCTCCAGGTCCGGCTCCGTATACAGAGATTCGCCATTAGTCAGCGGAGCAGCTTGCGTCCACAAGTTCAGTATACATCATGTGATCCTACAAAGTTTTGTTTAGGAAAAGTTTTGCTGATGTCAGCCGCTTCCCATTGCATCGAGGCTCCAGTTATAATTACAGAAAGCCTTGAAACCTCCCATCCCCCACTCCAGCGTCCAGATTATATCTACTGGGAACATCTGTTGTGCTCCTGATTTATATAATTCATACAGGAAAGACGACGAGGAGTTAAAGTTGCTGGAGGACGGAGTTGAATGTAACAGGAGGCTATGTTTGGAACCAGCTTTTATCTCTTTTGCAACCCATATGTGCTCGATTCCAAGAAGAATGTGCAATGATCCCCCATAGCTTCTCGGCAGATGTACCTGTTTATTAGGCCAGTACTGTGCAAAAACAGATGCTGCAATCCCAGGGCTGTGTCCTTACATCTTCCCATACACGCTATGTAGTATTCATATACAGGGAACTGTTCTTCTCTTTTCTTACTTTCCTCTTGTTTTTGGAATCCATGGCTGCCTTAGGCGTGATAGTGATATGTAATGACAGGCCGGGGAAAGCAGTTTTGGTGGAGCATGGTGGTCGGCCACAGTGTCGGACTGGGGTACCTTGGGCCCACCAGGGAATATTTTATTCTAGTGGCCCACCCTACATACACCAGATATACCCAGCGACAAACCTTTCACATTACTATAGCGACTTTGCACAGTGCTGTGTATGTGACCGGCAATGCTCGCTCACTGTGAGTAACTGGTCAGACACTCTATGCCGGGGATGAGGAACCTCCGGCCTTTCAGCTGTTGCAAAACTACAGTTCCCAACATGCCTGGACAGCCGAAGGCTGGTTATTCTCTAAGCACCTACACAGCCAGTGCATCTTCCTCGGGTCATCTCCCTTTTCTGTAGGTGGCAGTACCGATCGTACGGATGGGTCACAACTTCACTCCGGACCACCGTGATAAGCGTCCAAGGGACCCCCATACAGCCCAGCAGGTTACTGACCACAGGGGAAAGGGTATAGCCAGCCACACTAAAATAAAAGCAGGTGTGCCTCCATACCTATGTGCCCAACCGGCACTGGTGTCACAACAACATAACACCTGGCTGAGCTATTCCCCGACCAACCACTACTGTAGTGGAGTCACACTTCACCATCTGGTAAGTGACCAGTCGTCCACCACACCGGTGGTGTACCACATTGGCATTCTACCATCTGTTTCTTTGGGTCCCGGCTCACTTACAGTCCGCTCAGCCAATCACTGCACTGTCCCGCTGCAGCGGACTGACGATGAGCCGGGACCTAAAGATGGTAATGAGTGTCACAGTGGATTTGCTGCAATAAGCACAGCATGAAATCTGCTGCAAACTCAATATGTGTTAATGCACCATTAAAAGGATTTTCTGAGCAAAATAGATTGATGACCTCTCCACCAGACACTCCCACCCATTGGCTGTTCAGCGGCCATACTACATAGGAAATGGAGCGGGAATAGCCAGCTCCATTCACTAGTGCACTGCAGCTCAGCTCCTGTTAAAGTAAATGGCAGCCAAGCTGCGGTAACCAGTGAACCACTACAAGGTGAATGGAGGTAACTGCTTCCAGCCACATTCGCTATGTAGTGCGGGTGCTGAAGAGCTGATCGGGAGGGGGGGGGGTAATGTGTTGACTGCTCAGTCAGTGACTGATGACCCATCTACAGTGAGGCGCACAGGGGATTGGTGATGTTTCCCCCTGCCGGGTCAGCTGATACGGTGGTGTGGTAGCTGAGTGGGTCTAGGGTCACTTGGGCACTTGTCATGGTAACCTGGAGTGGTGCTGGACCCACCCCGGACAATTGGCGCCCCACCAGCACAAAAAGGGGGTTAACCCAAGTATACAGGTGCGTGTAGGTGCAGGTGCGCAAGGAGGAAGCCAGAGCCTAGTGCGTTGGCAAAAATAGAACAGTTTACTGGAAATAATCGTAGTTCAATACAATGGTTACAGTTGGTAACAACTTAGGTGCTCACAGTTGAGGTAGAGAACAGGTGCTTGTAGTGGTACGTGCTTTACAGTAGAGAGAGAGAAGTTGCCAGGGGGGTCCTGCCCTGCCCAATGTAGTAATGTGCTCTGCCAGCACAATTTGATTGAATAGTAGGGTTGAAGAGACTACTTGTACTCACCGATGACTGTTTAGTCGTTGACTGTCTTATGCCCCCTAGTTGCGGGCTACCCATCCTAGGTGGCTAGTACAATACTCAGTCCCACAAGCCCCAGCCCCACAGACTCCCAGGCCTTCCCAGTTGTCTTGCACTTCGTACTGGGATACATAGACATTCCGTAGCTTTGTCCCACTGGGGTCAGTTTCTATAATTTTCAGGAAACTGCCCTGCACGTTTTAGAGAGGTTCCTGGCGTGGGCAAGGTTAATCCCTGTTGCCTTTTCTCTCCTGGTGGAAGTTTAGCACTGCATAGTTAGTTGGTTATTTACATAAAGAAAGTCTTTCTTAAAGGGGTTATCCAGCGCTACAAAAACATGGCCACTTTTCCCCCTACTGTTGTCTCCAGTTCAGGTGCGGTTTGCCATTAAGCTCCATTTACTTCAATGGAACTGAGTTTCAAAACCCCACCCAAACTGGAGACAACAGTAGGGGGAAAGTGGCCAGGTTTTTGTAGCGCTGGATAACCCCTTTAAGTTTCTATCGTGTGTCCCTGTCTGAGGACCTGGCCAAAGCCAGACTGTGGCTTAACCTCAGCAGAGACTCCACTGTTAGCTTCCTCTCACACTAAGAACTAGACTCAGACTGAACACTTCTTCCTGCCAAGAACTCCTCCTACAGGGGCTAACCCAACCCTCCTGTGAGTGGTGGTGTGTGTGTGTGTGTGTGTGTGTGTGTGTGTGTGTGTGTGTGTGTGTGTGTGTGTGTGTGTGTGTGTGTGTGTGTGTGTGTGTGTGTGGAGAAAGAGAGGATAGGATAGGACAGAATAAGAGAGAAAGCACCTACACCTGTGAGTGGTCACAAAATAACACATGGTACAAAACAGTTAACCCTGTAGTTACTTCAGCTGTGCATAAGTTTAGACAAAGGCAATAGTGACACCTAGTGGGGAAAACACAATAACACACCATCTCCCACTTGTGTGAACCTGAGGGAGTTACTTGCTCAAGTGCAATGGACAGCACCCTGTGCTGGGACACTACACATCATTATGCTTTAAGGGTCTGTGGTCTGATAATGTTTGATTGTGATCGGAGACTGATCAGTTTAGGGGTCTGGTCTGGGGTCATATACAAGTGCAGCTGTTCTCTAGGCCTGTACGCATAAGGACACATTTGGTGGCCTAGTTATATATTTTTTTATGCGATTTTGCAGAGAAGTGTTTCCTTACACAGAGCCGGTAAATGTTTTTATGGGGGAAGGGGACGCATGTAGAAGTTTGCTAATAGGTCCCACCTTCTCTAGTTAGTCCCTGAATTAGACGATAATTCTGCAGACATACAATACTGATTATACTGTGTGTATATATGTAGTGTGCACTAAAATCCTCATTTATGACCCAGCCAGGTTCCCAAACACGTCAGCTCCCAATTAGGAGAGAAGAATAATGGGTCTCTGTTACAGCCCCGAGTGTGAGAGCCGCAGCAGCCAGCGGCCCCCAGATACTCCATCATTGTCTAAGTCTAATTTCTCAGGTTCCACTTTAGTTTCAGTCTGGAACCACAAGCGCTGGCAAAAATTATGGGATCACCACATTTATAGGGTGGTCTCCCTACAGATACACAAATCCCAGCTATAACCCAGCGTTCAGCTTCCTGATACTTACCTCAATAAGAAAGAAATGATGATAATTCATTGCATATGGTTATCCAGATGTTCCAGAGAAAAAAACATGGGATCAGTAAAAAAAAATATTCAACAATAGTAAAAAGAATTCTGATTAGCACATTGTTGCTCCTCCTCAGGTTTTCTGATGCCCTGAAATCTTTATTGTTTCAAAACTACAACTCCCATCATGCCTGGACAGCCAAAGCTTTAGCTTTGCAACACATGGCAAGGTTCCCTAGAGACTATTTTTATGTTTTAATCATATTGAGATCCAGACTTTGGAACGTCCCCCGAAAAGGAACATTAAAGGGGTACTCTGGCGAAAAACTGGTTTAAAAAATTTATACAGATTTGTAATTTACTTCTATTTAAAATTTCAAGTTTTTTAATACTCATCAGCTTCTGTATGCCCTGCAGGAATTGGTGTATTCTTTCCAGTCTGACACCGTGCTCTCTACTGCCACCTCTGTCCATATCAGGAATTTCCCAGAGCAGGAGACGTTTTCTATGGGGATTTGCTGCTGCTCCGGACAGTTCCTGTCTCGGACAGAGATGTCAACAGAGAGACTGGAAAGAATACACCATTTCTTGCAGGACATACAGCAGCTGGTAAGTACTGGAAGAATGGAGATTTTTAAATAGATGTAATTTACAAATCAATATAACTTTCTGAAATCAGTTAACTTGAAAGAAAAAAAAAAATCGCTGGATAACCCCTTTAACACCCATTGTTCAGTGGTAAGATACCATGATAAGAAGTGACTTCTTCATCAATCAACCTGTTTTCTATCAATGACATAAAAAAAAAAAAATGTCCAAAATTTCTGTGCCCCCCAGTGCATTGACTGTTAAGGTAATATTTGTCATTTCCTCTGGTCCTCTACTTGACATATAACCCAATTCCATAAATGAGTAGGGATATGTGATTACTTTCTTCAGTCGCCATATTTATATGTGTCATTACAACATGGCACATATGTATACAGCTCCCCCGCTCCCAGCATCTTATAACCGATGCTGCCCGGGCGGTGAGTCCATTACAGGCATTCTACGCCCGCGTTCTGTGCAGATCATGAAACGTGTGAATGCAGCCTTATTATAAAGGGGCCATCTAGTGAAACTAGATGGAGATCACTGCAAACTGTGAAGTGACACACATAACCATGTGTTTCCCCGGATTTGTCTACTGATTATGGGGTCTCAGCGCTAAAGCCACCACCTAGGACATGTCAAATATTTTTTTAATTAACAATTTAATATCCTGGTGTTTTATATTGCGCCAATCTTTACACACAGCTAACTGGGAACAACCATCATCTTCTTCCACACTCCATGTTAGGTTTCTATGTTGAAGGGGTTTTTATAATTGTTTATGTGTTGAAGGCCACGTTTACCATCAGTCAGCCTCATCCCCAGCTCGGTAAGATCTCTAAGCACTTTTCCCTTTTATCTGAATGTTCTCCACCAAAAACGAAGAAGAATCTAGATTTAGATGATGGTAGATGATGGATGGGGCAATGGAAATCAATGCATCAGTTCTCCAATCCATTGTGTGCTCTGATGTGACTGTAGTTGAACCTTCTGATTCCCATTTTTATCTGGAATAATAAATGACTATTGCACAACCCTCGCTCATTGTTGATGAATGCCGGGTCTGGATGTGATTTTGCAGAAAATGGTTTTCTTCAACTTTTCTAATGTGCACCTGATTTTCTTAGAAGGGATGCTGAAAAACATATTCACTCCATTTCATCTTAACATCACAAAGCAGTGTCTAATTTCCAGATGAAACAGGGAGCTAGCAGTGGGGGGTGCACAGTGGGCCGCCGCACCCTGGCCCATATGTCACAGGACGCCCAAAGGCTTCTCTGCTGCATAGGAAGATACAAATATTTGAAATGGCCCCGTTACAGGTTTAGTATTGGGGCCCCGGAGCTTCAAGCTATGTCGTGTAATGATAATATGTAAGTGATACTCAGCATACTGCCCTGCTCCTATGCACATGTAATAAAGGAAAGGCCGACCTCTCATCACTGCTTCACTATAGACACTCAGCAACATAAAAAATAACACCGAGAAATTGTAGGAAGTAACATTTTATATTTTATTTTAAACTTGATGTAATGATGATAGATATGTGATGCAATGGTGATTTATGTGATGTAACGATGATATATGTGTGATGTAATGATGACATATGTGAGATATAATGTAATATGTGGGGTGTAATGTTGATAGATATGTGATGCAATGGTGATTTATGTGATGTAATGATGACATATGTGTGATGTAATGATGACATATGTGTGACGCAATGATGATATATGTGTGATGCAATGATATATGTGTGATGCAATGATCATATATGCGTGATGTAATGATTACATATGTGTGATATAATGTAATATGTGTGGTGTAATGATGACATATGTGTGATATAATGTAATATGTGTGGTGTAATGAAGACATATGTGTGATATAATGTAATATGTGTGGTGTAATGATGACATATGTGTGATGTAATGATGACATATGTGTGATGTAATGA
Source organism: Dendropsophus ebraccatus (assembly GCF_027789765.1). Lineage (NCBI taxonomy): Eukaryota > Metazoa > Chordata > Amphibia > Anura > Hylidae > Dendropsophus > Dendropsophus ebraccatus. Next base: position 25,438,838 of record NC_091465.1, read on the forward strand.
TATATGTGTGATGTAATGATGACATATGTGTGATGTAATGATGACATATGTGTGATATAATGTAATATGTGTGGTGTAATGATGATATATGTGTGATGCAATGATGATATATGTGATGTAATGATGATATATGTGTGATGCAATGATGATATATGTGTGATGTAATGATGATATATGTGTGATGCAATGATGATATATGTGATGCAATGATATATGGGATGTAATGACTGTATAATTGTGCGGACAGACATGCATTTTTATTAGCTGGCTATCCCCTTTAACAAGACCTGGTCAGTTTTCATTATTTGTCCCTATATTAGTGTAATGTTGACGTTTCCCATACATAGTTATGCTGGATAGTGGTATTATTTGATCCTGATACAATAGTAATGTAGATGTTTCCCATACATAGTTATGCCGGATAGCGGTATTATTTGGTCCCTATATGACAATAATGTAGACGTTTCCCATACATAGTGTACATACTGTAGTGTACAGACACGTATGGAGAACACAAAGACTTTCTTTTCTGAAGCAACATTTCCACTAACGATGCAGTGCTAAATACTTAAGAGAGGACAAGTCAGGGATCACCCCAACCCACGCCATGAACATCTCTAAAAGTGCGGGACAGTATCCTAGACAAAGGAACTGATCCGGATAGAGCAAAGCAGCCAATGGCCTACATACTCTATCTCGTAGCGCAGGTGATACTGGGATACGCACAGATACTTTGCTCAACTGAAGTAACCAAGACTGGGGCTTGTGTCACCCTGGCAGGACAGGTAACTCGACACTACAGGGCAAAAGGGGGTTTATAACAACAAAGGTCGAAACACTGGCACAATTATTCTTCTTCTTTCAAGTATTCTTCTCCAGTATTCTCCTTCTACTAAAGTTCCGGCAGAGCACAGTACTAAATTGTGTTGGAACTCTCACAACAAACTCCTCTCCACTTCTCTGAACTCTCTACTCTTCTTAGCACGTAACCATATCAGAACTGCTATTCTACTGCTACACTACCTCAGTATCTCTCAGTACAGATCTGGTGAAAGGAAGTCTGCACCAGTCAAGTATTATTCACCTGTATTACCAGACACTTGCCAGTAAAGAAAAGTTTTATTTATTCTACTGTAACTCCACCATCCTTCCTACACCATCCTCTTTCTGTGGGTGGCGGTACCGACTGTCCGGGTGGGTTATACTCCACCGACCAACCACAACAGTAGTGGCGTCACACAGTACCATCTAGCAAGTGACCGATCGCAGCACAGCCCACCACACATAGTTATGCTGAATAGCGGTATTATTTCGTTCCTATACGACAGTAATGTAGACGTTTCCCATACATAGTTAGGATGGATAGCAGTATTATTTGGTCCCTATATGACAATAATGTTGTTGTTTCCCATACATACTGTAGTTATGTTGAATAGCGGTATTGTTTGATCCTGATATGACAGTTATGTAGTCATTTCTTATACATAGTTATGTTGAATAACAGTATTATTTGGTCCCTATATGGCAATAATGTAGACATTTACCATACATAGTTATGTTGAATAGCGGTATTAGTTGGTCCCTATATGACAGTAATGTAGATGTTTCCCATACATAGTTATGTTGAATAGCGGTATTAGTTGGTCCCTATATGACAGTAATGTAGACGTTTCCCATACATAGTTATGTTGAATAGCGATATTTGGTTCCTATATGGTAGTAATGTAGATGTTTCACCTATATAGTTATGTTGAATAGCGGTATTATTTGGTCCCTATATGACAGTAATGTAGACGTTTCCCATACATAGTTATGTTAATTAGCGATATTTGGTTCCTATATGGTAGTAATGTAGATGTTTGCCATACATAGTTATGCTGAATAGCGGTATTATTTGGTTCCTATATGACAGTAATGTAGACATTTCCCATACATAGTTATGCTGAATAGCGGTATTATTTGGTCCCTATATGGTAGTAATGTAGATGTTTGCCATACATAGTTAGGCTGGGTTCACACTATGTATATTTGAGGCTGTATTTGGTCCTCATGTCAGGTCCTCATAGCAACCAAAACCAGGAGTGGATTGAAAACACAGAAAGGCTCTGTCCACATAATGTTGTAATTGAGTGGATGGTCGCCATATAACGGTAAATAACTTCCATTATTTCAATACAACAGCCGTTGTTTTAAAATAACAGCAAATATTTGCCATTAAATGGCGGCCATCCACTCAATTACAACATTATGTGAACATAGCCTTTCTGTGTTTTCAATCCACTCCTTGTTTTGGTTGCTATACAGCCTCAAATATACGTAGTGTGAACATAGCCTTATGCTGAATAGCGGTATTATTTGATCCTGATATGACAGTAATTTTAAGCTTTGCTATATCTGCTTATTATCAACATGGGAATAAGATTTTTCACTCACAATGAGCCCCAGCTTCCTTTTAATAATGGTGATTCACCCCTAGAAAGCAAGTTTTGAGTATACTTTATACTTTTTTATCCCTCGTCATGCCCGGCATCCAGCGGTCACATCGCTGCTCACCATTTGGCGTGAATAAGTTAAGTGTAAACAGCGCAGATAAATGGGACATGAAAAAGCAAGTTGTTGGGGCTGGAGTTGTGTCAGGAACGGCCTCTTACAGCTGGGACTTGTAGAGACTTCACGAATATGAATTCCATGGGAAGATGAAGCCGGAGAAGGGTGGAGGGAAGAAAAAGAGGAGGATTTAGTGTTCACAGTTGTTTCTGGGTCTGTGTGCAAGTCACAAAGAGAGGCTGTAACCGGCCGAGCTGCTGCGATGGGATAGGGCTGAGGGGGGCTGTAAGTTATTAGGGGGGAGCCAAAGACCAAAACAGTTTTCTTAGGCAGATGTTGTGTATCCACTGAGGAGAGTCCTTCCCATCGGAGCATAACAACTAGAGCAGAGCAAGCGCAGGTGATTCTGGACAACCGCAGGACTACGCTGAAGAGATGGGGGCCATCCACAGACTGCTGCTGTGCCAGCTGGTTATTTTCCACAGTAAGACCTTCCCTTGTTACCCACCATTACTGTGGGGGGATGTGTTATTACTTGCATGGCTGACACTTATCTTATGGTCAACTTTTGCCATTGTCAGCTGTTGCAGAAACGGATGATGCTGGCTGGTCAGATATGCTGGGAGTTGTAGTTCAGCAGCACTGGTGGCATCATGCTGGCTTTACGGGCACTGATCCTAGTGGGGGCTTAAGGTGGTGGTAAATCTAGCAATTCCTTACTGTAATGGTTGGTTCATTGGGTAATGCGGGAGGAATTACACATGACATGGTATATGCATGCGCTGTTGTGTACACGGCAGGGTCCCTGCTGCCATTAGTGACCCATCAACAGCTGGCATTGGCTGACACTAAAAAGAGGGCGCTGTGGCTGGCAATGTAAATTTTAGGGGAACTGTGGCTGTCACTATTTTAACTGTAGCTGTCCTTGTGGATGCCAGTCATAGGGGCACCATGGCTAATACTATTATGGGGGCACTGTGGCTAATACTGTTATAGGGGCACTGTGGCTAATACTGTTATGGGGGCACCGTGGCTGATACTGTTATGGGGGCAATATGGCTAATACTGTTATGGGAGCACCGTGGCTCATACTGTTAAGGGGCACCATGGCTAATACTGTTATTGGGGCACTGTGGCTAATACTGTTATGGGGGCAACAATGCTTATACTGTTATGGGGGCACCATGGCTAATACTGTTATGGGGGCACTGTATGGCTAATGCTGTTATGGAGGCGCTGTAGTTGGCAATGTTATTTGTTCAAGGACATCAGGTTAGTACAATTTCCCCCAACCCCTAGCTGTCCAGCTTTAGCAAAACTACAACTCCCATCATACCCTTAAACAGCTGGAGTGCCACAGGATGGGGAACATTTACGGTGGCACAGACTATATTTTATGGGGCACCACTTCTGTTGGTTCTTTAAAGCCATTTATTCAAAACAGACGAGTATGCTATAAACCACAGCAATCTGCAAATATTATTCAGACTGCAGCCTAACAAGTCTGCAGGATGGCCGCGGGTTACCTGAAATGCTCTGCATGCCCTTCATACCCTATCTATCTATGAGGAACACTATTATATTAGGGACTTTGCTGCATTTCCCTAAGGCTGTGTTCACACTTTTCTTGTTAACATGTTTTGTTGTAGTTTTGAGTTCAGTAATCAAAACAGAAAACAAGTGAAAGATATAACAAAAACATGACAAAATTACAGTGTGAACACAGCCTAGAGGTTTCCCAGAGGCCAACAGAAGAGTTGAATAAATATAAAGGAGACATGTACTAACCAGATTTTCTATGATCATGTAGTTAGCTTTAGATCTATTTGCATAGGGCCAGGAGAACAGCAAGGGGGCAGCTTAGCTAGTGCATATATATATATATATATATATCTTTTCACACTAAAGTTTCTGGAGCTATAAGTGCAGACATTGGCCGCCGGCTTGTTTTCCCTGTGGCTGATATGTGATTTTTGGTCCAGCGGGTATCACTTCCCTCCAGGTTTTGTTAGGTGTTTGCACAGCCGTGAACATTTGGCAGTCGGGGTTCTCTTCTTGCATTCAGGACAATGTTATATTCCGTCTTGAAACATAAACTATTCTAAACTATTTGATGAACAGCAATAATGTATGGTTTTAGGAGCCAGTAGCTCATAAACAGTGGGATTATAGCTCTACCTTGTACTATCCCAAGCATAGGGAACCAAAGGTCATGAATGATGGGATAAGTTGTTCTGTTTTCAAACATGGTTGAGTGTTTATTCTATAGTTTTTATTTTCCATTATAGTCGTAGGTGTTGTTTTTAAACAAAAAAAATTATGAAAAAAAGTCAGTTCCATGGATTATGATGTTTAACCAAACACATAGGGACACTTACGTTTTGCATTAACAGATTCTTGCAAAACCAAAATGAGGATGTGCAGCTTGTCTGGCTTTTGTTTATAAGTAAGTGTGAACCATAGGTTACTGTACACGGCTATAAAGCCCTATCCGCAAGGCACTCAAGACGGATAGTTACTTCATAATAGATCTTGGAGCCAAATATTAGAATTTTGGAGCCCATGGAAAGAAAAACATGGAAAATGTGTGGAGGAAAACAGAAAATGTTAGAAAGTTAAAGTTATGTGAATGTTCAGGATTGAGTTTTGGAAACAATAGAATGAATTGAACCAAGATAGATCTATTAAATGTGGCGGTGACATATAGATAGATAGATAGATAGATAGATAGATAGATAGATAGATACAAAAGAAAATCCGTAGCACACCAGCGTCAGGTGAAAAAGAAGTGGTATTTATTGCTTGTAGCAAGAAACACAAAAAGGGATGCAACGTTTCTGTCTACTCCAAGACCATTATCAAGCATCATGCTTGATAATGGTCTTGGAGTAGACAGAAACGTTGCATCCCTTTTTGTGTTTTTTGCTACAAGCAATAAATACCACTTCTTTTTCACCTGACGCTGGTGTGCTACGGATTTTCTTTTGTATTTGTTGGGATCCCGTGCCAAGGGACTTACTCTGTACAGCACCCGCTACTTGGATTCGGAAGTGCAGCTTTCTCCTTTTTCTTTTAGATAGATAGATAGATAGATAGATAGGAGATAGATAATAGATAGGAGATAGATAGATAGATAGATAGATAGGAGATAGATAGATAGATAGATAGATAGATAGATAGATAGGAGATAGATAGATAGATAGATAGATAGATAGATAGATAGATAGATAGGTAGATAGATAGATAAATAGATAATAGATAGACCCAGTAATGTAACTTCACTCATATCAGCAAATTCCCAGTCTGTTTTTTGTCCATCATGTATATTCATACAGGACCACAGAAGTTTGTTGTTACTGTACTTTGCTGTGTACTTTTTAGGGACTAACTGAAGTCAAGTAAGAAGCTGACGTCATCTCTTATGGTATTAATCATCATAGAGTGAACTTGTTAGTTTCAAAAGACTAATAAGGGTACTATTACACCAACAGATCTGACGACAGATTATCTGCCAAAGATTTGAAGCCAAACCCAGGAGTGGATTTGAAAAGAGGAGAAATCCAGTCTTTCCTTTATGACCTGATCTCTGTTTATAGTCTGTTCCTGGGTTTGGCTTCAAATCTTTGGCAGATAATCTTTCGTCAGATCTGTTGGTGTAATAGTACCCTAAGAGTTAAGGTGCCCATGCTGTATATGCCTGGGTCGGAGGTATTTGGGCACCTTTCAAAGCTCATGGTTGTCATAATATAATGTAATATATTTTGCAACCTTCGTATATCTCTAAACTGGATGTATATTTCAAGACATTGAAGGAAAAAAAAGCAGCTTGGCCTACATCAACCATCAAGCCAATGTTTCCGCCGATTTTCTTCCATTGACTTGTGGACTTGGGGAGCAAAGATTGGTCCGTGCACCATACAGGATTAAGGATATATGTTGGACTATGCCAGCCGTGATTTTTCTTTAGCGTCTATCACCAATAAGTGGGGCAATTTTTTTTTCCAAAAACACCAAGGCAATATATAGCCCCCAACTCTAATCTACAGATCAAAGGTAAAAACTGATCTTAGACCTGCAATAGAACTTATACTGACCTATTACCCACACCCTTATTATAACAGTGTAGTTATCATTTTTCTAAAAAGCATTGAAGACTATATTCCTCAAAAAAGCAGCTATCCTATAATACATAACAGAGCATAGTTTTTGCTACATGTTGACGGCTGACTGTTCTCTAATAAAGCAGGCCGTACACATAAGATGTAAGCAGTAGTAGTGTCAACTTGATCACTTATCCAATCCACATGATTGGGTAACAAGCTGATCAGTGGGGATCTAACTGCTAGAACCACCACCACCCACTCAATTACAAGAACAGAAGACAATAGTCCGCTAAATAGAGCACAGCATGCCTGGCTACTAGAGATGAGCGAACCTGGAGCATGCTCGAGTTCATCCGAACCCGAACGATTGGCATTTGATTAGCGGTGGCTGCTGAACTTGGATAAAGCCCTAAGGCTATATGGAAAATATGGATATAGTCTTTGGCTGTATCCATGTTTTCCAGACAACCTTAGGGCTTTATCCAAGTTCAGCAGCCCCCGCTAATCAAATGCCGATCGTTCGGGTTCGGATGAACTCGAACCTGGTTCGCTCATCTCTATTGGCTACCAATCCATTAATTCTATATGGGAGTCCAAACAGTGCCAAGCTCAAAAATGTTCAGAAGCCCCATAGGGAACAAATGGAGCCATGGTCGTTCATGTATTTGGGGGCAGGTTTCTACTGTTTTCTTGTTCAGTAAAGGTCCCAGCAGTCGGATCCCCACCAAAAAACTAAGCACTAATGTTCACAACCAACATAGAGAAGGACTAGGGCACTAGCCACATACACATACATGCTGTGTCCTCCAGTCATTCAGTGGACAGTGCCAGAGATTTGTTATTTACTTCTATTTAAAAATCTCAAGTCTTCCTGTGCTTATCAGCACTGTGTCAGACTGAAAAGAATACACCATTTCCTGCAGGACATACATCAGCTGAGGAGTACTGGAATCTTTATTAATAGAAGTAAATTACAAATCTCTGGCACTTTCTGGCAGAGATTTGAATTAATTTGATTTTTTTTTTTGCTGGAGTACCCCTTTAAGGCCAAGTCAAGCCGATCGAATTAATGTATGGGTTAAAATAGTTTAGAGATTAAAATTAGCCAACAGCTAAGGGATGTGTATGGCCAGCATAAGACTCCATTGGCTTTCTTTCAACAATTCTACAGGCAACTTCCCATTGACTTGTTCACATAGGGACAAACTTTTTACGCTTACTTGCACCTAATTTAAATTTCCCCAAAAAACTTCACTAGAGGACTCTTAAAAAGAAAAAAAAGAGTCCTGATGTAACTGGATTGCTGGCTCATACTGTATACTACAAGCCCACGTTGGATCTAGCTCATAAACCAACGACAGATGCTCCTTAAATTTACTAACACTCCTAATGACTAAAATGGCGCGGCGCTCTGGAATTATTGCCCAGATGTTAACAAGCTAAATGGAGGAATGAAGGTGACATTACACAGGGCTGCTGGGGTGACAGCAAAGAAACAAGGCGTGGTTGACGTTCCCATACCTTTATAGTGATGTGAAGCAAGAAGACAGTCAATACAAGTATGGAGGCCTCAGAACTTTGGTTCCAAACAATTGGATCCTGGATCATCACCAAGTCAAACTCTTCTTCCAGCACAAAAGTCAGGATGGCAGCTTTGACCTATTTCGGGAATATTATCAGGACATCCAGCTAACTGGAAAAAGACAAAACATGGTCAGAAGAGATGAAGTTCATCAGCAACTATCACCAAAATTTAGAAAGCAATGTCGGAAAGTAAAAAAATTTGGACTAAAGGTGCCCATACACTTAATTCTTATATTAACATGTAAGGGGTTCTCCCAAGTGGAGATAGGCATTGGGCATAATGGAATATCTCTGTCTGACCCCTTTGTTCTCAGAGAGATAAGCCTCCACCAGAGCTGTCTGGCTGTGCTTTACCCTTCCCCATAGGGAATGCATGAATATTTGGCTATGTCATTATGGGGTTGGGGGAGATAACTGTCAATCGAATGAACATTTGTCCCACAGTTGTTGAAAATGTGTTGCCACCTTAAAGGGGTTTTCTGGTTAAGTAAAATACATGTTTAATATTAGCCCCACTGGAGACTAACCATCTGTTCCAGACTTGTTATTACTTTATCAGTCTCCTTCTGAGTCTCCTTCTGAGTTCTGAGGCTGCTACCTTCTGCTCAAGACATAAAACTGTCTGAGTTGTTCTCTCCATCCCGCTCTGAACTTCTTCTTCTCTATCCCTTCAGCAGCGCTCAAGTAAACAGCTCCCTGGCCAGCTGTCACTGCACTCTGTGATGCCTGATGACCTGCTCTGAGTTCAAGTTGCTGGCGACCTCACTATGATTAACCTGGCATCACAGAGTGCAGTGAAAGCAGGCCAGGGATACTGTTTATATGAGCGCCTCGAAGAGAGGGGGGAACAGGGAGTTCAGAGAGGGATGGAGAGAACAGCTCAGACAGTTTTATGTGTCTTGAGCAAAAGGCAACAGACTCAGAACTCGGTAAGGAGACTGATAAAGTAATTGTAAGTATGAAACAGATGGTTAGTCTCCAGGGCGGGGGAGATTACTCACCATGTATTTTATTTAACCAGATACAGAAGCCGTCTGTAGACAGCTGTTTCAGTGTTGTTGCCCCTCATTGGTACTGACAAGTGGTAACAACCAAGAAACAGCTGGGGGGGGGGATTAGGGAAAAACGTTCTGGTTTGAATATTAAAATGAGATATATCTGCCTAAAAGTTTTCTAATACCGTACATATTCCATCATGATTAATTGTCTAAACATTACCATGAGGTGGAAGGCCTGATTTACATAAAGAATAGCTGTTGTCGCAGCTGATTGACAATAAGTGAGATCTAGAGAGAGTCTTCTGACAGTAAATTATTTCCATTCAGGATGAAATTGTTTGCTGTACTAAATCTCACTTGTCATTTGTGAAACAGTCACTACGTTCTTCCCCTGTCCGTCTAGATAGAACGCTGCAAACCCTTGTCTTACTTTACTGCATGGTTTCATAGATCCGGCAATGATTTCAGTATAAATGTGTGTGTTGGGTTTAGTTGTAGCTATAACTTAGATGCTTTATATTATATAACTATAACTCTTCCTATGTAGCTGGAGTGTTACGTCTGGGGGCCTATAGGACAGGTCTGTACCTGTACAAATGACAGGACGGTTTTATAGTAGAACCTGCACAGGTGGGTTTATGCTGATGCAAGACATTTTCCTGTTATTCATCCTGTCATTGTTCCTCACCTTACACATATATGCTGAGCTTTTGATTCCAGACATCCTTAAGGCGGAATGCTAATATAGATTATCATTTTGTTTTTTTAACTTCTTGAAAGAAAAGAACTGTGTGTAGCCGAGAAGACGAAGACTTGTTTGAATAGAATAGCCCAATAAAAAACTAGGATTGATAATAGTCTTTAGGTCTTATAGAGTTCTGATGACCCAGAAAAATGGGGTTAGTGTCAGATTTGTATACCTTGTGCCCACCATATACTGATGACCCACTGTAGAAAATAAAAGGAGTGCTGCTAGGGTTGTTGGGAAGCATCGTCCTTAGGGAAGACCATCTCAGGCTATGATTGTTGACTCTGATGGGTCAGTCCAATGTTGTGTGGGGGGCTACTTGGGGGTTCCCTGTTATTCCCTTGTAGAAAGGCGTCACCTGAGAGGGATCCTGAAATTATGAAATCCTACAGTGGTGCGGTAGTATGGCGAGGTGTCCCTTGTACTTCTAAGCTTTTGGAAGCCCTTGAACTTAGAAGACCAGTTCAGCTCTAGGAAAGCTTGCAGGACTGTGTTCTGGAAAGACTCGAGAGACCCCTGTGGACTGTATAGTGCCCTACGTGTGTCGTAGTCCTGTGAGACCAAGGACTGGGAGCAATCATAGGGATTAACTAGGGGAGACTATTTGAAGGAAAAGTTTGGTTAGAGAAAAGTAAATTTTTCTACATACAGGAAAATGCAACTGGTATGGCTGCAAGTTGTATGGCTGCAATCGTTCGCATTGAATAAAACGTCGTTCGGTCGTTCGCAGTAGTGACGAATGCAATAGCGACAACAAGACGATCGCAAGAGCGATCATAAGTAACGACTATCGTTCCTTGTAAATGGGTGAACGATTTCAGGTCTTTCGCAATAGCGGTCGTTTGGATCGTTTATCGTTAACGATTATGCGAACGATAATTGTCCCGTGGAATAGGGCCCTAAGGGTCCTATTCCACGGGCCGATGCGGGCCCAATCAATAGTGTAAACGAGCTGCTAGATCGACGCTCGGTTACTGGGCCTATTCCACGATAATCGTTTAGCGAGGGCTGCAGGGACATCCTTACCGATGTCCTTGCAGCCCTTGTTTTAAACACCATACTTAACTAAACATGCTGCAGGGCTTCTCCTGCCCTTCTCCTTCCTCCCGGTCCCGCGCTCAGCAGCAGCTCTGGCCAGTGATTGGTTGAGTGATCTGTCAGCTAAGAGAGGCCGCACCGAAGCTGCTGCTGCGCACAGGACCGGGAGGAAGAAGACCTGCAACATGCTAGCTAAAGTCTGGTGCTTTTGAAATCATCGAGCACCCACCGCACATCGCTATTCCACGCAGCAATGCGCAGTCGGTGCCCAATGTTTTAAGGTTTGAACCTAAATAAACGATGAGCCAATGACATGATCATCGGTTGATCGTTATTTCTATTGCACGCAGCCATAATCGGCCAAATCGGGCCGATTCGGCCAATTATCACTCGGCAGCAAGGGGTGTAATCTGTAGATATTATCCTAATGAACTTTAGTTGTTCTGTGTTCCTGTTGTTGCAAGTTGTAAGTGGCTGAGAGTAGTTTGGACAAATGCCATAACACATCACTATCATGTTATAGAGCAGAAAAAGCTGAGGAGATATACAGAATCTTTTCCCATAAAGATATATGTCAAACTTGTAAGTTGTTGATTGAAATGAAAGGAGTCCAGTGGGCGAGTCACTCAATGGACTGGACTCTTTAGTATGGAAACATTAGAGATTTCAATCAATATATCTATCTGTTGAGCTCCTCCTGCTCTATAACATGGTGCTGACAGCTTAGGTAGCATTTTTATGGGGACGGGTTCCTTTTAAGTGTTTATTATTGTTTTAGTCCTTTGGTCACCTCTCTGTGTTATCAACTGCCAAGCTTTCTGTGACTTTAAGACTGTCCTGTAACTGGCAAGCATATTGTGCTTCTCTAGGTGTTTGCAACCATCAAGATGGGTCCCACTGTGCAGGAAAGAAATAAAACATGTGTTCTTATATCTAGTCTCTGATCTGTTCTTCAAGGGGAACTCCGTAATCACTTACATTATACGTGTCATCAAGACAGCTGCTGACCGTATGCCCCTAGAGGGCATATGGAAATCATAAAAATGCCCCACTTGGGACCCCCCTGTATGACAGAGTAAGTTCTTATTCACACGTTCAGTGTTTTTCCCGGTGCACTATTTTTACTCCATGATCCGTGCAGTTTAGTTCGTAATTGCATTCTGGTGCATCTGTATCCATGTCCACATCCGCATCAAATGTTGAACTGGTAAAAAAAAAAATTGACTAGTTTGTTGTGAACAACTTTTTTCAAGGATGTGACATTTGTGGCGTCTGTGAAAAACACGGATCCCATTCACTTCTATTGGATAACCCATGCCGTGATCACGTCCGAGTTATGACATGTCCTATTTTTGTTCCAGCATGGATCACAGAGCGGATGACGGCACAGATCGTCCGAATAAATTCATAGGATTCAATGGCCCCTGAAATTGTCAGTGGTTACGGATCCGGAAACACAGACAATTTTACAGAACGTGTGAATGCAGCCTTATAGGAATAGTGGTGTACAATTTAAAGAACCCCAAGCTGTACATGGACAGACATTCATCTCAACTACTGTGGCCATTGCAGGAGTCATTGGACAAGGAATGGGGGAGATTTATCAAACATGGTGTAAAGTGAAACTGGCTCAGTTGCCCCTAGCAACCAATCAGATTCCACCTTTCATTTTCCAAACAGTCTGTGAGGAATCTGATTGGTTGCTAGGGGCAACTGAGCCAGTTTCACGTTACACCATGTTTGATAAATCTCCCCCTATGTCTTTATGAGAGTAATAACGAGGAGGATTTATTGTTTATACTCATTTTTGGTCCATAAGACAAGACAAAAATCATCTCCTGTTCTGGAAGGCCTGTCCCTCCCCGCATCACCTGGGCCTATTGATATGAATAGGCATTGTGTAATGCCAAGTTTCTCCTGTGGAGGTGCTGTAGGGAAATTGAACACTTACTACAACAAGATTACAGCTAATCAGCTTAGTGCTATAGGAGCCCTCTAACAAGTAGAAATTGCCCAGAACCCTTTACAACCACTTTATGATCCTAATAGCACAAAACCAATGTTTCTAATCCTATATTAGGAGAATGAAAAATAACGTTGAGCCTGAGCCTATATAATCCTATGTAGTCTGACATTTGAATGTCAGGTGCTTGGCTAAGAATTGCTGGGTGGGACTGTCCATTCCTATGCTATCTAGTCATTGTAAATGGCATCATTTGTTCTGCATGAAGAATAAGGGCCGTATCTGTCTTCACTTCCCCGTGGGCAGAGATTTGGCAAATTGTAAATGGTCTGAGTGCATGAATGGCAGAGATAGCTGTCAGAGAGAAATTAGGATAATGGGATTGGGCATGGATGCGTTTAACTGGACAGAATTGTGTTAAGCGGAGGAGAAAATAAGCGTAAAAAGACAGAATATCATAGTACGGGGCGCGGGTTGTATCACGTCTTCACTCGTCTAGACTAGAATAGCTGGCAGAACTTATAAGGATTGAAGATAATATGATTGACAGGTCACTGATCAAACCCAACAGGAAAATATCAGGGTAGTGAAATATAATAGGAGGGAGACCAAAAATCTAACAAAAGGCAACATATCATCATGTCTGTTCCTAGGTTATGGTTCTCGTAATGGAATTCCTATATAAAACTGCCCTGTGTATAGTTATTATCTCAGCAAGAGCCCTCCGTGTGCTGGGTACAGGCTACATTCACATCTATAAAACAGCCAATGTTCATGGTGTACGTGCTGGTCCATTGATTTTAATGGACTGAATGTAGCCTAGTAGTGGCCAAGTTCTCTATTTCCAGATTTTTCCAGGACTTAAGGAGCAAAGCAAGGAGGCAGCACAAGAAGATTTATCTGCTTATATATAGTCACTACTAGACTGGATTTAGTCCATTGAAATCAATAGACCAGACGCGGATATGCCTCAGTATCTGTTGTCATATTATTCTGCTGGTTATACGTGTGAATGTTCGATGTGTATACCGCAACCAAGAATGAAAGGTTTGGGTGGTGAAAGTCCTTTATGCCCCAACCATTCTCATGATCTATCGGTGAAGAGTCAGTAGGCTGCCATACACCTTAAACAGTCGTCCAAATCCATTGAAGGAGATAGGTTGTCACACAACATGGTACATGGTGCAATGAAATCTATTAGAAAAAAATAAGGCAAATGGAAGTGTAGGGCACCAAAAAAAAGTTGTGCAGAGCGGGTTTGGCCACAGCTTTCCTTGAACCTGACTGCTTGGTATTTGATTCCCCAAGGCTGCAGAAATTACTTTCAGCCCTATGGAGTCCTGGAAAACATGGATACAGTTTTGGCTGTATCCAACGTTTAAAGAACTACGCTGAACCTGAAAAGGGTCATTTCCTATTGATAATGCAAAAATAGTAAGAAAATACAATTATGAACAAAAAAACAGCAGATGTCAAGGGACAGAAGGATTGGGTATGTTGGATTTTAGCATGCTCAATCCTTTGTTCCCACAGGAGATAAGAAACCGCCGGAGTAGTCTTCTTACGTCTTAATCCCCTCTCTCCATTGAGAACACATGCATTATGAGCCGGGAGGAAAAGATGTCGGCCAAGTGAGTGTTCGGTGTTGGCAGAGAATGGGTGACTTTAGTGGCTTTCCCTCCAGGCTCATAGAGGGTGGCCCAAAACATGTAGACCTCCCCCATCTATAATCTTCCTATGCAGGAATACTGTAGATCCATTTTTAAGTGGACAATTTCCCTTAAAGTTTTATACTTATAGAGACATTTCATCATGTGCTGGCGCCTTCCTACATACCGTTTCTTTGGTGTTGTTGTATGGCCGTCTATGGGTTATAGCTCAGAATATAACACAGCTGGACACAAGAAAATGACCTAGAAAAAAAAAATCCCCCATTCTGCTATAGTTTAAGAACAGGACGTCTTTGATGATAGAGGGGGGTACAAATTCTTTAAGGTTTATTGCAAAACCAAGAGGCGTTTAGAAAAACATATTTTATTAGTAGCAGTTTTAGAAGCATCTGTATCTAATTTGCAGTATTAAGACACAATCCAGGCTACCGGCAGGGTGAATAGCCGGGACTTCCAGAGCACTGTGCTTCCATTAGATCTGGATGGATGACTCATTGATAGCTCGGTTACTGTAAGTGGCTGACCCCGGCCTAGCATGTGTCTGTATGTATACATTCCATATGGCAGACCATGGTGGGAGTTGTTGTTTCACAACATGTCAAGATCCATAAACTGCAGGAAATACTGGGCCCTAAGGTTGAAACATAAAAAGTAGCCATGTAACCTGATCATCCCAATGGGCATCAATCTGTAATATTCCGGAAAATCATATGGAGTAAGTTCATGTATAGGTATATGTAGTAAAAGTTGGGGGAAAAAACAACAGAGCTGGGTAACAATAAATCTGACCTTGTTGTCTGTAGAAATCAGTAAGAGTTCAGCTTTAATTTTTTAAAGGGGTTTTAGAGGACCTATTGTTATTAATGGCCTGTGGATAAGCCATCAATATCTGATCAGTAGGGGCCTGACACCCAGCACCTCCACCAATCAGACATATACAGAAAGAACAGAGCCGTAAGCGCATACCTCTATACACTTTATAGTCAGTGACGGCCGGCAAACTTAACTAAAATGACAGCAGTGGGGACATAATGCCGCCCCCTGCCGGACCACAGAATCTGCCGACTGAGGCGGAATGCTCATTCCGCCTCATGGCAGAAGCGGCCCTGTTTATAGTGGTCACACAATAAAGTGTCCTGTAAAGCGACTCTGTACCCACAATCTGTCCACCCCAAACCACTTGTACCTTCGGATAGCTGCTTTTACTCCAAGATCTGTCCTGGGGTCCGTTCGGCAGGTGATGCAGTTATTGTCCTAAAAAACTACTTTTAAACTTGCAGCCCTCTGCCAAACGGCCGTGGGCTAGGTTATCTGTGCCATAACTTTGCACCACTCCTCCGTCCCTCCTCCCCAACCTCTTCATCATTAGGAATGCCACTGGCAGGATTTTTCCTATTCCTCTGCAGTGAACACTGCACAGGTGCCTTAACGATCCAGCCCATGTGCCGTGTTCTCACAGCTGATAAATAGGAGAATACCTGCCAGGGGCATTCCTAATGATGAGGAGGGTGGGGAGGAGGAGCAGAGAGGGTGTGCCAGCCTAATGCACAGGCACTCTAGGCCACGGCCGTTTATCACAGGGCTGCAAGTTTAAAAGTTGTTTTTTAGGACAATTACTGCATCACCTGCCGAACGGACCCCAGGACAGATCTTGGATTAAAAGCAGCTATCCGAAGGTACAAGTGGTTTGGGGGGGACAGATTGTGGGTACAGAGTTGCTTTAATGCAGGAATAAGGAACATTGGCTTAGCTGCATGGGGGGATGCCCGGGTGATTGCTAGATTGTCCGGGTAGCCCATAGAAGATAACGATGGTCTGCTGCTCCGGTTACACTGAGTGACGGCAGTAGATCGCTGCTATCTAGATCGTTGCCGTTTCAACATGTTGAAAGACAACGATCAGCCGACATCGTGCATGAAAGCTAATTCTTGTCTTCTATTGAACAAAGTGATTATTTGTTGTATAACGGACGAATACGGCGATAGTCGCTTTGTGTAATAGGGCCTCTATATTTCTCCTTGTGTAGATCTGACCAGTGTATGACTGTAATATAGAGGTACACCAGAGAACACAGAGCTGAGATTCTTTATGTTAGCTGGCCAGCTTAAGAGGGGATATAGAATTTGACTTGGGGCCCACTAGCTTTTCGTGACACCCCTTCCTCATAGGATGGCTCATTTAGTTTAATCCATGTTTATGCACTCAACTTCTTTGAGAAGACCACCCAAAATTTCATTAAAAAGTGGTCTTCTATAGGGGTGGTCTTACTCAAAGAAAATAGCTACTATGCATATGTATGGTAGGCCGAAAATCCATCCCATGAAATCTGGTTTGGATCAGGGTGCGTTCTTCTGTATTTGTACTGGAGTTTTGGCCACCATCATGCCCTATGTAGGTCAAGTGAATAAAAATCTCAGAAAATACAGCTTATTTCTGCCTGACTGCGATGACCTGACACGTTGTTGCCTATAAAGTTGCGTTATGTAACTTTCTGGCCAGTGTAGGTGTAATTCCACAGATACGCGGTCAGGCCCAGAGAACACATGGCCAAATAATTCTCTCTCTACTAAAAAACATTAAAAAAAACATTGCCTTATGTTAAAGGAGGCGTCCGCCGATTATTGTGCCTGTGGTAGGAGCATTTAATGACTACTCTATTATTACGCCTCGGTGTTCCCGCAGAATGATTATAGCTGTGTAAGCACTTTACAGAAAAATGCTAATGAAATATAATTATAGGATGGATAATGTACAGCCTCATCTTACCCTATACTCCCCCTCGCCTTCCACAGAATCACTACCACATCCAAACATGATGGCAGCCAAGACTGCATTATTTAAGTTAGTTTGGTGCAGATGTCTTTATTCTATCTACAAGTTAGATAACTGGGACAGAAAATGTTTCATAGACTTTGATAGGAGAGTGTTGTGAGCATGCTCTGTGTCCCATGCAGTAGTCACTACGCAGGGAGGGGGAGGTCCATCATGTGAATCTGTGTTATCTGCATCTGCTTACCCTGCCCCTAGTGGACACATTACAAACTGCAATAAAATCCTTACAATACATGTGTTATACCAGCATGTATAATTTACCTTAAAGGGGTACTCCGGTGGGATTTTTTTTTTTTTTTTTTAAATCAACTGTTGTCAGAAACTTATACAGATTTGTAAATGACTTATATTTAAAAATCTCAGTATACAGGGCCTCCCACAACTCTAGCGCACTCGCAGGGTTTGCTAAATGTCTATGGAGGACCCTGGGCTAATATAATTGGGGGCTCAATTTCCATTTTGGATAGAAGCAAATGAAGAGTAAAATTCCTTTAGCAATGTAGACTTATTGGGGTTAAATAATAAACATGCTGTATTAGCAATAATAGACCATGGTAGTATTGTACTATTATGGTACCATATCTATACCGCTGAAGGTAGCATGGTAACTAGCATGGAAGTTAATACAGTAAATTGTAATTATAGTTAAAGTCTAACACTTGTCTGTTCATTGTCTTACAGGTCCAGTTGTCTACCTATACTCAGGTGAGAACCTTCTATACAGTTCTGGTTCATCTCTTCTCTATCCACAATTCAGAAGTCTGGGTCCAATGTCAATTGAGGTTTTCAACTATCCAAAGTGTAGACTGAAAAGTTTTACCTACTTTCCAAATGATTTTAGCAAATAAATTCTATAGAATATTCTTGTATCAGTTTGAGAGACTTAAAGCAACTCTGTACCCACAATTTGTTCCCCAAAACCAATTGAAAGCTGCTTTTAATCTAAGATCTGTCCTGGGGTCCATTCAGCAGATGATGCAGTTATTGTCCTAAAAAGCAACTTTTAAACTTGCAGTCCTGTAAGTGTCTGTGCCCTAGGCTTGCACCACCTCTCCGTTCCTCCTCCCCACCCTCTTTATCATTAGGAATGCACCTAGAAGGATTTCCCCTATTCATCACCTGTCTGAACACTGCATATGTGCTGGATCGTTCAGACGTGAGGAACAGGAGAAATCCTGCCTGGGGCATTCCTATTGGTGGAAAGGAGGGACGGAGAGGTGGTGCAGGCCTGGGGCACAAACACAGGGCTACAAGTTTAAAAGTTTGTTTTTATAGGACAATAACTGCATCACCTGTCGAATAGACCCAAGACAGATCTTGGATTAAAAGCAGCTATCTGAAGGTACAAGTGGTTTGGGAGAGGCAGAGTGTGGGTACAGAGTCGCTTTAAAAGGGTCCACAAGAATAAATGTTATCCCATATCCACAGAATAAGTGATGAATAGCTGATCGGTGGGAGTGCTGGGACCACCCCTGATCACAAGATTTGACCCCTGAGGAAATAAAGGAAAAAAAATGTTCAATGATCACTCTATACTTCTCTGCTTTTTTTTTTTTTTTTTAGCACCATCCCTATTCTCAGGTTGTTTAGGGTATTACAGTTTTATATATATATATATATGTGTGTGTATATATTTTATTTTTATTTTTTTCTATTCTTTACTTTGGAATGCTGTCTATAATGAGTTCTTCAGGCGGTAGTTTACAGTACTCTGCCAGCTACCCATCCCTGCAATGAATCTATGACATTGGAATTTCTAGAGGTTGTGATAGTGTATGACATCCATAAATCCAGCTCCAAACATTTAACTCTAAATTCCATGCAATAGAAAGGGATCTCACTATGATGTGTTCCTATTTCCTATCCAGTGTTGGATCATAATTCAATACCATTAAAAGCTAAAAGGTTTTGCTTTTTGTCACAGTTTTTTTTCGGGATATTCCATTCAAAAATGTTATTCCATTCATTTAATGGTATATTCCATTCATTTTAAAAAATCTATGATGGGGTGACAAAAAAAATCTAGTTTCCTACGGCCACCACTAGGGGGAGCTTACTGAAGACAGGTTTATACAATGCCTGTAACCAGCCAACCGTAGTGCATAGAATAGCACTTCATAGTGATGTGACCATAAGATTGTGAAGAAGCTGTGAATGCAGTGGCGGTGAGGTCCATCTGTTTCACCTTTATTCCATATATTTTTGCAATGTTTGGGTTTGAAATACCATAGGATTTTCTATATTATTTTTTTTTTCTATTCCAAATCCTCTGTTTATAACTTCAGGAATAAAATCTGCTGAGAAAAGCAAAAGTATTCACATTGGCAAATTCAGTATTTTTATAGATTGACTATCCCTGGGAACTTTTCCCTACAGATGTTAACCTCTTCAATGACAGTCGGGACATGGGATTCATAGTGGATTAAACAAACCAATTTGGAATATTGCATCTATTGGGATAAGCAAATATCGGGGTCTCTCACTTGGGGGTCAAAACTTATCAATTGTCAATAAGTAACCTCCATTGAGTTTAGGGGCGCAGCAAGACAATTCCTTTATCAGAGAGCAAAACACACTGTATGTCTTGCCCCTCCAAGGTTTAAAGAAGCATTAAAGGGATAGTTCACAAAAAAAAAAAATCTTTCAAATCAACTGGTGCCAGAAAGTGCCAGAGATTTGTAATTTACTTCTATTAAAAAATCTCAAGTCTTCCAGTACTTATGAGCTGCTGTATGTCCTACAGGAAGTGGTATTCTTTCCAGTCTGGAGAGCAGGAGAGGTTTTCTATGGGTATTTTCTGCTGCTCTGGACAGTTCCTGACATAACCAGAGATGACAGCAGAGAGCACTGTGTCAGACTAGAAAGAATACACCATTTCCTGCAGGACATACAGCAACTGATGAGTAATCCAAGGCTTTATCCTAAAGTTCTCTCTATTGTGTCCACAGTGCCTTCCAGTCAACAGAATCCAGAGAGCGTAGTCGTCTCAGTATCCAACATCAGTGCAGCATCGGGGTCCAAGGCCCACCTGTTATGTCAGAGTTACCGCATGGTGTGGACCCAGGACAGCCTCACAGACCGGCAGAGGGTTGTGCACTGGGATCTCTACAGCAGCCAAGGAGAATACAGAGGAGAGCGCCTCTTGGACATGTTCTCTGCAGGGGAACAACGCATCTACAGTGGCTACAACCAAGGCCGAATCATGGTGTCCAAGTCGGCCTTCCAAACGGGCAATTTTTCTTTAGTGATAAAAGGTAGGACAGTCTGGGAGCACAACTAAAAGGGAACCTCGCCTAAGTTAGGCCTTTCCTTTACTACTCCATGATTTTCTAAGTGTAAACCTTGATAAATTATGCGAGGGAGAAGGCCATGTATCCTCCACGTCCCACTGCCCACCCATCAGGCGAACAAGGCTTAGACCTGGTGTACGCCACGGCAAATGGAAAAATCTGCACCTTTTCCAACTTTCATAACTGTGTCCCCCTAAATCCTTTAAAAATGGATCACCCATTTGCTGTAGAGTTTGGATGCTGCTGCCGGTGATCGGGCTGACATATTACCTCTTTCCTTGATAGATATAAAGAGGGAGATTTACAAAAGTTACGTCAGGGGTGTACACCAGGGAGAAGGCATAGGGGACTCGGGGTGGCGCGGCAAGGAGGGGAGGAGGCGTGGCCTCCTGGGTCGCGTACAGCTGGACATAACACAGAAAGTGGGGATGGGGCATAGTATATGCTGTGTGCAGGAGAAGGGGAGAGAGCCTGAGAAAGTCTGGGCTGTGTACTTGCAAGCTAAACCAGTCTGCCTACAATGAGATGATCCACAATCCTGAAAGTCAAATTATTCTGCTCAAACATATCTTTTCATATGTTTCTGCCCATAACAAATAACAATTCCTTCCATATTTAATATCTATTCAGTCCCCTCCCCCCAGTTCTGAGCTGCTGCTTTCTGCTAAAGGCACAAAAATCTGTGTGTGAGCTTTTCTCTCTGGCTCCCCCTCCCTTCCTTTCCGAGATGGCTGATGTAAACAACTTTGTAGCAGCTAGGTAATGCTGGGAAGTATAATCACAGTGAGTTCATCAGTGACCTGACCCCAGCATTTCAAAGATGTTACAAAGTTGCAGATAAAGCCTGCCAATTACTTTTTAGCTTTGCACCATGGAGGGGGCTCCCAATGGCTCAAAAACAGAAATAAAAGCACCAAAATAACCTTTTCACCACCCTAAACTCATATGGCTTTTAAAAATCCACAAATATAAATCCTTTCGAAAACAGTGACACGTGATATTGCGGATATGTCCCATACACTCGAAATAAGCTTCAATATGAGACAAAAGGACAAGCGTGGCGCTCTTTCTGGTGGTGCTTTTCTGAATCTGTTCAACCCCTCTCAGTTTCTAGGTTTTTATTTAAATGCTGATATAGAAACATTGGGGAGATTTATCAAACATGGAGTAAAGTGAAACTGGCTCAGTTGCCCCTACCAACCAATCAGATTCCACCTTTCATTTTCCAAAGAGTCTGTGAGGAAAGAAAAGTGGAATCTGATTGGTTGCTAGGGGCAACTGGGCCAGTTTCACTTTACACCATGTTTGATAAATCTCCCCCATTATATTCATACAGGTATTAACCTGAGGAATGTTTTCCTCTTCTCCATTGCTTTATTACAGGAGTATCCATGAGCGATCAAGGATTGTATTCATGTAACCTCCATCACCACTACTGTCACCTTGATAACACGGTCAGGGTTCAACTGAACATCACAAAGTCAGGTAAGAAAAGATAGGGGTCAAACTGACCCTCCACAGGACCCATGTTCTTATATAGTATTTACGTGTTTATATACTTATTGGGGCAGATTCGGCCCTTCTCTCTGGCGTACGCCTCCCGTACGCCCAGCTCTCCCAATGGGCGGGCTGCCAGAGCTTGGGGGGTTGTGATAAGGTGAGAAGAAGGCGTGGCCTCCTCCCGTGCCTAATTTATCATGATTTACACCTCGCAGGCGTAATTTTCCGCTTAAAACTAACTCCACATGATAGGGGACAAGTAAGAGATTGTGGGGTGTCTGACCTCCCTACCCCCAATCGATCTCCACATCGCCCCCCCCCCCTCCCCCCGGCTTTTTTATTTTGTATTCTGCCACAGGTCGGCGCGAGACCCACGTATCTATTTATTTTCTATGGAGGCGCCGGAAAAAGCTGATTGCTGTACTCAGCTCTTTCCGGCGGCTCTATAGAGAATGAATAGAGCCGCAGGTCACATGCCGTCAGCTGGGTCGTGACGTAGCCGGAGCTCAGAAGACAGCCGCCGGGGTCCAGGAGCGGGTCGCGGCTCTGAGGGGGTGCCAGGACAGGTGGCTATAACCTATTTTTTATTTCCCTTCACCCCCTGCCAATAATGAATTTTTGCCCCCCAACCCCCCAGACTTCCCCTTTAACCACAGTCAGACAGCCTTATTCCTCAGAGCACAATAAGGTAAAAAAAGCAAATCCATCATACTCAACCTTTATTTCCCTAGGTGGAGAGTAGGGAGGCCCCCATACACCTTACACTGTCAGCTAATCCCATTACTAGTGCAGTGGGTTCAATGCTTGAATTAGTTGTAGACATCATGCACTACATAGTACAAGTACAAGGATATTACGTCTAACGTGTAACGCTTCTCCTTCAAGAACGTAAAGTGAAGATGTACTGGGATGGAGAAAAAGCCGTAGTTATTGCATTGGTTGGATCCAATGTGGTGCTGCCTTGTGAGAACTGGGACCACCTCTGGACTGACCGACATCGTGAAGAAGACCAGCAAGTAGTGCACTGGGATCGCCAAGCCCCCGGAATCCCTCACGATAGAGCGGACCGACTGATAGACATGTACGCATCGGGGGAGAGGAGGTCCTACGGCTCCATCTTCATCAGGAGGAAAATGAATGTGACGGATAACGCTTTTGCTTATGGAGATTTCTCGCTTCTCATATCAGACTTAACAAAAGGAGACGAGGGCACTTACTCGTGTCACCTACACCACCACTACTGTGGGCTTCACGAACGCAGGATTTTTCATTTAACTGTTTTTGATCCACCAATAGAACCTCCAAAAGAAGAAGAACCCAAGAAAACTAATATGGGTGCAGCACCAGCCAAAGGTAATGTACTATATGGCTCGTACATAACAAAAATCAGGCAAAGAAGAATCGGGCATATTAGTTTTCAACATGTTCAATCCTTATTAGCTGCTGTATGCCCTGCAGGAAGTTGAGTATTCTTTCCAGTCTGACCCAGTGCTCTCCGCTGCCACCTCTGTCCATGTTAGGTACTGCCCAGATCAGGAGAGGTTTTCTATAGAGATGTACTACTGCTCTGGACAGTTCCTGACATGGACAGAGGTGGCAGCAGAGAGCACTGTGTCAGACTGGAAAGAATACACCACTTCCTGCAGGACATACAGCAGCTGATAATGAGAAATAAGTAACAAAAAAAACAAAAAAAATCGGTGATGAAGATGGGCTCAATGGAATATCTTTTCTACATCTACAACCAATTGGTGTTGTTCAATAAATGGCAGTGTGGGATGTATATAAGTATATTAATAAAATAGTGGGAAGAAAATATATCCGCATTATATGTCCCCCTTCTTTGTTATGGTCTAATTTCTATGGTCTAATTCTTTGCCCGCAGATCCCACCGTCATCCGGGAAAATAAAGTGATCAATGTAATAATTCCGGAAAACAGACTTCACTTCTTCCAGCAGCTCGGATACATCCTGGCAACCCTTCTGCTGTTCCTTCTCCTGCTCACAGCTGTGATCCTCATCACCCGCAAACATCGCAGGAAAGGTGAGTGTGACTCACAAGATGTGACACGTAGCCCATCAGACCAGCAGCCTCGGGGGGCCTCACGTCTGCAGGTGTTAGTATCAGGGGAGATGTATGGACTGGGTGACAACTCTTCTGGATCTGCCGAAACAGATCATTTACATAGGGACCAAGTCCAAAAATTGGACGTCATATGCAAATATTGGGGCAGAGTTTTCCATAGTGTTGTAAGGCGAATTAATTTATGGGCTGGTGAAAGTTGGTACAAAATGGGCCAAAATGATTAAAGTTTACTTAAGTTTGATATTATTTTCACATTTAGTAATAAAAACCATAGATTTTTTTTAAAAAAGTTTACTTTAGTTAATAGTTTTGTTTTAAAAAAAAAAAAAACGGGCAAATATTGAAAAAAAACTATTTTTTTTCTTTCTAGGTTACGCATACAACATGAACAAAGCTCAAGGGTATGTACGTCACTTAGTCACTTGACTAAAGAAATTCTGAAAAAATATGGCAAACGTTATCATTGAAGGGGGAATTCCATTTTTTTAAATTAACTTGTTCCAGAAAGTTATAGAGATTTGTAAATGACTTATGTTTAAAAATCTCAAGTCTTCCAGTACTTATCAGCTCATGTATGTCCTGCAGGAAGTGGTGTATTCTTTCCAGTCTGACACAGTGCTCTCTGCTGCCATCTCTGTCCATGTCAGGAACTGTCCAAAGCAGTAGAAAATCCTCATAGAAAACCTCTCCTGCTCTGGACAGTTTCTGACATGGACAGAGGTGGCAGCAGAGAGCACTGTGTCAGACTGGAAAAAATACACCGCTTCCTGCAGGACATTCAGCAGCTGATAGGTACTGGAAGGATTGATATTTTTAAATAAAAGTAATTTACAAATCTGTATAACTTTCTAATACCAGTTGATTTGAAAAATTTTTTTTTTTTGCCAGATTTCTGCTTTAAGGGGAGTTTTATGCTGCCCGAACAATAGAGAGCATAAAGGCTTGCTTATCATATGGGGGAGAGCGATCATCGAGGGGGACCATGTTGGCTTCATTGACAGAGTTCCCCCTATTTGCCTATTATTTGCATATAGGAAGAGATCTGTCATACTGAGCAGGCGGACCCACTGAAGTGTCTCCGCACCTGCCATTATTTTATGCTCTCTGTGGTTCCCTTTATTGCTATGAAGGGATTGTATGCCATTAGGGGTCTGATTGTTTTCTCTTAAAGGGGTTATCCAGTGCTACAAAAACATGTCCACTTTTGTACCACTCTTGTCTCCAGTTTGGGTGGGGTTTGGAAACTCAGTTCCATTGAAGTAAATGGAGCTTAATTGCAAACCACACCTGAACTGGAGACAAGAGTGAGGCAAAAGTGGCCATGTTTTTGTAGCACTGGGTAACCCCTTTAAGCCGTACCACTCTAGTGCATTGGTTTTTTCTAGTGTTATGGCTCAGCCCCGCTCACCAGACATAGGCCATTCACAAGAGTAGTACTCTTACAGAGAGACATAAGTAACCTGTTTCTATGCCGTACTGTGATTATCTCCCATCGATTAATGCAGATTTTTCTTTATGTTTGTAGGAAAGACATCAACATGAAGGAAATTTGTCTGAGACCCCCTGATCTTATTGAATACAAAAGGGAAGATGTTCGAATTGGTAAATAAAATAATAATTTGGGGACAGTATATTTCCCTTTCATTAAAAGGTCTTAAAGGGGTACTGTGGAGAAAAAAAATATATATTTTTAATCAACTAGTATTAGAAAGTTATAAAGATTTGTAATTTACTTCAATGTAAAACTCTCAAGTCTTCCAGTACTTATCTGCTGCTGTATGCCCTGCAGGAGGTGGTGTATTCTTTCTAGCATGACACAGTGCTCTTTGCTGCCACCTCTGTCCATGTCAGGAACTGTTTAAATCCCTATAGAAAACCTCTCCTGCTCTGGACAGTTCCTGACATGGACAGAGGTGGCAGCAGAGAGCACAGTGTCAGAGAGGAGAGAATACACCACTTCCTGCAGGGCATACAGCATCTAATAAGTACTGGTAGACTGGAAAATTTTAAATAGAAGTCTAAAGTAGCCTAGCCCAACAATGTCATTAGGAGGAGAGTGAAACATATCTACAAATAATTTTCTAAATTATGTTTGTTGTTCTGTATTTGCTTGAAGAGCTTTTTATGGGTCTCAGTGTATTTGAACACATAACGTTCTGCTTTCCAGATTACAAAAATAACATACTGAAGGAACGTGCGTCCATGGAGAGGCCCTTCACGCCAAAGAATATTGACTTAGACCTTGGTGAGTGAGGTCACACTGTCATTTACTCCTACCGCTAATTGAGGGCTCGGGTAGAGACTGGTTCTTATAAGAGGGAACAGGGAGCTCCATCACTGGGCAGCCCCATAGCGGCAGGCATTCCAATAGAAACACAATCCCCACAGCAAATAAAAGCAATGGTTACGGGAGACATTTACAGACCTCATTCTCCGGGGATATGCTGGACAAAGAGGAGGAATCTGGCCGGGGATCAGTAAAAATTATAGAGCGTGGGCTCCGAAACGTGGATCCAAGATGAAAGTACAATTCTGTGGTGTTTTCAAAGCCAGCTTGATCTTGGGTAATGATAATACAATATAACAAAAACAAGGGGTTAGACTCGCACAACAGCTGCAAACACCATCTTGGGACTTTATTTGCTATTTGACTCTATTTTAGGAGCCTATATTTTTCCTAAAGGGGTTGTTTGAGAGTGGAATAAGGTCTTCTTTGATTCTAAAAACAGCCATACTCTTGCCTGATATTGCAAATCAGCCCTGTCTATTTAAATGGGACCGAGATGCAATACCAAGCTCAGCCTATAGACAAGTGTGGCGCTGTTTTTGTAAGAATTTTTTTTTTTCTGTGCAAATTTAATGGAACCTCTTAAATGGAAATCAGTAAAAAAAAAATGAAGGTTTCTGGTAGTAATAATTTATTAGGGCGTTTTCCCCAAGTGACATTACTGAAAAGGGGGTGAACATATTTACATGACCCTCCCCCAATTATATGTACAAATGGGTCAGACATGTGTCTGCTATGGCAGCCATACACCTTACACAGGATAAGGTTGATAGCTAGATATCTCTTTAAGGTGTTTTAGTGATCTCCCTGCCTGCTATTATTTAGCCCCAGAGAGTCTCCTCTGTCTCGTTCTCTACATTTCAAGGGGGCAGGATCAGAGATGGGTACATATACATAGACCTTCCTTACTTCTCTGACCAATGACAGGACAGTGCCTACTCTTCTCTGCTATACCGTGACATTGTTGGAGAATGTGCACTGTGCTGAGTTTTACACAGTACAGTACTAAATGGGCAGAAGAATGGGTTACTGATGCACTAAGTGCTGTGTGAAAAGAAATTTAAAAAAAAACCGCAGCAGCAAAGAAACAACTGAGCTGACTGTTGCTGTTTATCTCTCTCTCCTGCTCACATGTTAAACCCCATTCTTACTTCCTGTAATTTGTCCTGATCTAGCTGTTACTAGAGACAGATTCCCCCTGACAACAGCCAGTGAACAGCAAAGTAATGGGGTGCCTAGTGATCAATAAGCTCTGTAAGATTAAAAATAACTTATATTCGTCTTTCCTCAACAGAACTTCGCAAGGAATACTGTAAATAGGACATTGCTCCCGCTGCTGGCTGGCCCAGAAGCTCCACCTTCACTTAGGAAG
Organism: Dendropsophus ebraccatus; assembly: GCF_027789765.1. Taxonomy (NCBI): domain Eukaryota; kingdom Metazoa; phylum Chordata; class Amphibia; order Anura; family Hylidae; genus Dendropsophus; species Dendropsophus ebraccatus. The sequence goes on from NC_091465.1 coordinate 25,466,856, forward strand.
AGGGCCTTAACGCTTCATATTGTGTCTTCATCCAAGCTGTTTGTTCCTTTTGCCTGCCTCTCCTTTGTGCGCTACTGTATATTCAGATCACTGTTCCAAGTGGCGGCAGCATTTTCATAAAGACGTTGACCAAAGACGTTTATGACGGAATGTACACATCGTCCTGCGCCATTTTTCCTATCTGTGGTAACTCCCAAAAGACGGATTTCAAGCAAATGACTAAATCTACAGTGTAGTGTAGTAATGGCTTGCCGCATTAGCTTCCTATAGAGCTGCCTTATGTATAAGTAGGGGGTGAGGTCTACATTCTGCTGGGATTGCACACAAAAAAACTAAAAACTAAATTTTGGGATTGTAAAGGATTTTCTATGCCAGTGTTTTTTATAGGTGTATTGTAGAGTCTATGGAATAGTCCCTCTAAGAAGCTGCATTCACAATATATGGGATTCTCCGTAGCATATAGAGATGAGCGAACTTACAGTAGGTTCAGGTTGGTACGAACCCTAACTCTTGTCATTTGACTCATGGTGCCTGGAGAAGATGGAAGCAACCCTAAGGCTATGTTCCCACGGCGTATCAGACAGGCGTATCAGACAGGCATATCATAGCGCACAGTGAAGCGAGCGGCCGGAGCCGCTCGCTTCACTGGGTGAACTGACAGGGCTTTCTGCAGCCGGAATTCAGTGAATTTCCGGCCGCAGAAAACTGACCTGTCAGTTTTTTACGGCGCCGTATGGGATCCCGGCCGGAGCGTGTACGATGCGTGTACGCTCCGGCCGGGATCCCATTGCACATAAGGCTTTGTTACACACCTCAAAACTACGGCCGCAGTTCTGCGGCTAGAACTACGGCCGTAGTTTTATGCAGTGTGAACATAGCCTAAGGCTGCATGGAAAACATGGATACAGCCATAGGCATGGACAACATTAATATAGCAATAGGCATGTAAAATATGGATACAGCCATAGTCAGTGTTGGACTGGCCCATCTTTTCCAGCCACCGGGTTTGCACCAATCTGAACTTACCGTACGTTTGCTCATCTCTAGTAGCATACTATGGTTTCCAGATTGAGTGCACAGTGGTCTACTCTGCCATATTTTTTTTTATTTTTTTTTTAGATTGTCTCCTTTCTCCATATTAAAAACCAAAATCTAAGAAAGTTGACTTGTAGGAAGAATAGTAGGTGAAACATAGAAAATACCAAGGGTCAAATAAGACAGAAGTGGAAAATCCACCATTTTTTAGGCTATGAGCGTAGTTTTTATAGATATTCATGATCCAGCAATCTCCCATCCACTTGAGTGTCGCGTATATTGGATACTCCAAGGAAGAGGAGAACATATCAGGATTAGAAAGCTTTATATTGGTTAGGTGGTTATGGTTATAGGTTTTTGTTGTCGATCTCTTTTTATATAATACTTGGAGACAAATTATGGATAGTAAGGCTAGCTGGTCTAGCCAAAGCTCAGGCCATAGATAGATTAGACCAAGAGTTCTTTTCTTTTTGGCATCCATTCTCTTTTCACAGATGAATGTAACTGAATTGAAAATTAGACAACTGTGGGAAAATTGTACTGTATAGGGGTTAAATGTTATCTGTCAGCTTTATAACGTACCCAGAATTCAACTGTTAAAGAGGTGTTAGGCTGGGTTCACACTGCGTTTTTGCAATCTGTTTAAGGTATACGTATTATGGAAAAAACGGATGCCAAAAACGGATGCAATAGTGTGTCATCCGTTTGAATCCGTTTTTCCATTATATATATATATATATATATATATATATATATATATATATATATATATAAAAAAAAAAACGGATTGAAACAGATGCGTTTTTTTTACGGACACAAAAACTAAGTTTTTCTGTAAGTTAAAAGTAACCAATTAAAAACTGATACATTGAACAGATTGCAAAAACGCAGTGTGAACCCAGCCTTATTGAGCCGCTGTATACACTCCTCCTACCTCATCTACCCCTTTCTGCCTATAGGGCTCAGTGTTGGAAGCCAAGCCCTGTTAGTTAGTCAAAGCAGGGAGGGGTGGAGGAGGGAGGAGGCATGTATAATGAGGCTTGGCCACTCCTCTTTGACACTACAGCTCTGAGCATGATGTAGACCTGACAGATTAGCTTTAAAATGCACCATAAGCCACGTAATAATCATGTACAAAGGCAAAACACCATAGATCAATTGATCTCAGAGTTTTTATCATTCACCTTCCAAATAACCTTTCATTCTTTCTGGTCTGAAGACCTAAAGTTCAAACCAGTTGCTTATGAGACATGGCCAATTGGATCTCTTGGTGGTACCTTATATTTTTACCCCATAAATCTGTTCTATCAAACAATGCCTGATTCTGGGTGACATAGAATATATTGGCCAAATAACTGTAATAAATTAACACTACCATACAGTTGCCTAAATAGCAGTGCTATATAGTGCCGCCAATTATGTAAGTAACAGTGCCACACAATGTCACATACAGTATCATCAACAATCAATGACCAAAGCTTGATACATTTCAGGTCATTTTTAAGTCCCCTTAAAGGTAAACTAACCTGTCGATATGTCCCCATAGGGCACAGGGCGCTGAGGATGAAGGTAATTTTTTTTTTATCCTCAGCAACTTTAAAGTTTAAAAGATATACAAATAAGGTGTTTGGTGCTTTGGGGGCAGAGCTGTCTGTCAGTGCCCCAATCCTCCCTGGCCAGCCTGCCTCTCCTATTGAGAGTGATGTCCCTGCAAAGCACCGCCCCAATATTCATCAGAAGGGACTGGTCAGTGTGGGCGGATGGGTGCACTGAGGGCTTTATTTTATAACATATTCTAGATTCTAGAAGAGCATTACAGTAATGGAAATCTGCAAGCAGTACATAAAAATGCATGCAACAGCATTCTGAAGAACGCATCTTCACTTTCCTTAGGGATCTGAGATTATGGACCTCCACTCTTCTAATGTTTTTCTATGATCATTACAGGACTTCCAGCTGTGATCTAATGTCTATTTCAGTGGGCAAATATAAAGGAACTATAGGAACCCTTCACTAACTGCTAGGATATGCCATCACGTTATATAACCTCTAGGACCCCCACTGGTTGTAAGAGTTAGGTGGACACAGTGCTGGTGTAGGGAACAACTCACAAGGTGCAGCACTACAATAGTGCCCAGAAATCAGACATCCTCCGATAGCCCACAAGATGGGAGAACTCGTCTTATAGATCGAGACACAAACCATTAAGAACAAACAGCTAGTTCTCTGGTTTCTTACCCATTCTTCCTTCCAACCAGCACAGTTCTGGTTCACGTAATATAAGTATTTAATGCGCCGCTGGTTTGGTGACATGTTTATAGTAATACAATGTATTCCTGCCATTTCCGCATTATACATTGGACAGGTGGAAACCCACATGTTTCAGATCTTTTTTTAGCATACATTTTTATTATATCATTATCAATATAACAGACATTAGCAGAAAATCAACCAAATAAGAGTATATGAACAAATGACATTTGTGAAATTACAATAGAGACTGTAGTATGGACATGTGCTTGATCTGGAAATAAACTTTGATGAATGCCTTTGCTTGTGTAATTTTGTGATGTGCAGTTTAACAAATGGGTATGATATTGTTGTTGCATGTGTAGTATCAGCAGTGGACATAACAGTAAATTGCTTGCCCATTCTTCGCATCTTTTCCTTAAAGGGGTATTCCAGGAAAATCAACCACAGGATAGTAAAAAAAAAAGGAGATTGCGGGGGTTCCAACCTCTATACCCCCGCCGATCTACATATCACGTGACCCACGGCTCAAGAGACGATTATGCCGGAAGAGCTCTGTTCTCTTTTCATGAGCTCCATAAAAATGAATGGAGATGCGGCTCACGTGCCATACCCGCAACTCTATTAATTACACAACAGTGTGGGAGATCAGCGGGGGATGCAGAGGTCTTTTTTTTATTTTTATGGAATACCTCTTTAATCCCTGGACCTATTTCCCACCCCCCTGTATGCATACAAAGCATTTAGTCTCATAGAGCCTAGCTCAATTTTTGGCACACAATCATGAATGGTGTAGGGCCAACGGGACTGTCACCTCTTTCCCCAATGGCTTAAATGACCTTTTGTCATATAAAAGCAAACTTGTAAAATTGAAGACCCCCGAATCCTCTCCCCTTCCATCTCCGGGTATATGTGACATCTCTACCTTATACCGACCAGAGCAAAAGGTCCCTAGGTGTTCACATGCGTTTCATTACAGCACATGACTTGATTCTGACTTCAAACCTGTTTGCCTGCCTCAGCCTATTTGCCTGTCAATTGACGTTGCACGTATGCAGCCACCCCAAGACCTTGGCCTGGTCTCCTCTCTTTACCAGGCCCATTGGTGCTTTGTACTGGCATATCTTGGCCCTCAAGGCCAGTTGCTAACTATACTGGGACCACTTCCAGAAATAATGACCTAATAGTTCAGATTAAAGGGTAAAACAGGAGGCTACTTATAAGTCAACACAGTAGCCCAGTGTCAAATGGTTAGGTTGCACATTGGGTCCACATCTGATGGTCTTTACACTGATGTTGGTACTCCTAGTAGTGATACAGTAGAATCCAGAGTATGAGAATTGGAAGTAAGTTTTAATCTGTTTCACATCTGCAATGAGCTCCTGAGTATATACCATATGCATGAACAAGAACAAGAACATCTTCCTTAAAAACATCCAGTTCATTCTAAAAAGAAATTATTAACAATCCAGCCCTTGCTAAGTCCTAAAATGAGAAAAAAAACAATCCATATGCTGATCTACCCAATACATTTTACAGATGAATAAATACATGAACCAAACTGAAGAAGTTATCAATGAAACGTACATTTGTGGTTTTTAGTGCTTTTATATGACTTACATATTTCTCAGAAACATCAACCTTAGTCATGGGCATGTTCAAGAGGAGGTTATTAGATCTAGATCATGGTGGTTAATAGATGGACCTCTGTGACCATGTAAAGCTGCAAAAAAATATTATTAAAAAGTGGCTATTGGTAGCGCATTCTGGGCCATTTGTCACCTAAGTTATACAGTCAGACAGTTCAAAGGGTAATATGGCCATGTCATGTCCTATCAGCCAAACCATACACGATAGATATGTGGGCAAAGTTCTTTCATTGCAACTGATCAGGGCATGGAGATGATACAGGTGATGTCTCCTGGGGGCTGGGTTACCAAATCAATAGACAGCTAACCTGGCCCCCAGAGAGGAGGTCACATGTTCTGTGTTTACAAATGGAGGGGAGAAGAGTTGTTGTCAGAGTGGACAAAAAGAAAACAAATTTAGACATCCAGAGAGGGTAAATATGAGGAAAAAAAACAGGGAAAGGGTGCATGATAGGTTATATATGTATATTAGAAATAGGGTGGTATTGGGAAGGGGGATCATTTAGAATATTTTTTTTTTGTTACCTGGATAACCCCTTTAAAGGCCGTTTTACACAAGGGATTATCGGCAATGAGGGTTCCTAGAAACACTAATTTGTCCCATAATCGGCCTGTGTAAAATTGCCAGCGATCAGCCAATGAGTGGGAAAACGCCTGATCATTGGCCGATTTAATCCTTTGACCGACGGTAAAACGTATCATTATCAGCTGTACATCTCTCTGTGTAAACAGGACATGTGAGGTAAACAACAAGAAATGCACATGGACACACAAACAATACTGCAATTATGCGGCCTGGTCGCGTGATTCATCGGTCCTTGTAAAAGCACTGCAAGTGAGCACATATCTCGCGGATCGGCACTTGCGTGTATTCTTGCATGGCCGCATATTGGGCAACATAAAAAGACCCTGAGGCTGTGGTCACTTCATGATTTCCAACATATAGTCATCATCCTTATGAATGCTAACTACATGAATACTTGACTACATTTAGGCCAATCCCTGTATGTTTAGAAATACGTTAGCATCCCAGTTTAACAGGATGCATACATATATATGACCATTATATGAACATGGCCTAAGAGTAAGAGACAGCAGATGACAAGCAGAAGACAAACCATTTATTGACTGATTTGGGCAACACTGAAGGTACCCAAGACAAGGAGAAGGCCAAGCGGTTGGCAAGTCATTACACTGGTCATTAAAGTCTCCATGTAATAGCAACACAATAGTAAAATGAAAGCTGAGCTGTGATTGGTTGGTATCAGCAATAAAAACAATCTTACCATAAGACACACACCCCCCCCAATGTACTTGCTACTGCTCCTGTATTTCCCTATGTATTTACTCCATGGCTAACACTGTCTATGGTGTTTTGTTGCTAAATATCCTGCTCTCTTTCTGCCATTGGCTTTTACAAACCCCAATAGTGACATCTAACCAAACACTTCGAGCCATTACCAGACGCTGACTTATTCCTTCTGTAACCTGATATGGAAAATATACAGCCTGTCCAAATTACGCCGCTGGACCCTCTCCCAGTATCTCTCATTTCTTGCACTAAAAGTTCTCAAAAGTCTCTCTCCTTTTGAGAACTTTTCGAAACTCTGTAAAAAATAAGAGACTTAACGAGTCAGTAGGTTTATGCTGTCCTATATCAGGGTAGTACATGGGTAAGTAGATTAATTACTTACCCATCACGATGGCAGCACGATGCAGCTGGCAACATTAGCACATAGCTAAAGACCGTATTACACGTAGCGACTATCATTCAAAGATTTGCTTTAACGATCATTCGTTAGCAATAACTAGCGATTTTTTAGCGAATGATTCTGAGGTTATTACATTCACTGGTTACTGTTATGAACGATTGTTTTCACGTCGTTATATAGTCGCTTATCGTTCCTCGGGACAGCCCACACAACGTGTTTTATCTGAGAACGACTTATTACACAAACAAACATGCGAACGATCGGTGAACTACCAACGATAATTTTTCAACATGTTGAAAGACCAAAATGAATTATTTTTCATTCGTCGTTTCATCGTTAAGTGTTGTTACACGGAAAGAAAATTGTTCATTTCGATCGTTTTCAAATTTTAAACGATAATCGTTCCGTGTAATAGGGCCTTAAGACTGACCCTGCCCTCAATAAGTTTGTATGCTTATAAACTATTGCCTAAAGCTGACCACACATCTCAGATAGCTGTCAGCCCAAGGAGACCACCCTATATCTCAGCTTGACTGAGCATGCATAGGGAACGGGGAGAAAGTCACTGCAAGACACCTATCTCCTCCAGAGCTGACCTCTCCATAGGCCTCCATTTACATGGACATTCTGTGTCTCCCAGGCATATCTAGAGCGGTGCCCCGACCCAATTGTAACAATAAAAAAGACCTAGACAATGCGCCAAGCCCTGACTATGGAAAACTTCTGAACTTCCACCCAGCCTATTTTTGCTTCTTACAAGTTTCCTTGGTATATTTTTTTCATAGTCTTGTAAAGTTTTTGTACATTATCGTCCTGTACAGAAACATTTGGCTATCTCATATACAGAAATGAATGTATGCGGAGGCCAAACCACTTCCAGTAAAAATAATCCTTGAAGAACGGCCATTGGGCGGCTGCTAAATTCCTAAATAAATCAGCCTTGTTCCAGCTCTAACAGTACAGTGCGACATTCCTGGTTATCTGGCACCGGCTTACAGTATGTGGGATATTTACGGATGAAGCAGTTTTTCCATTTCCGACCCAGTAGACAAGATCTTTTGGCAGTTCCTTTGAAAAGCAATATAAAGTGAATAAGGCTGAGAGGGCGTTTTTGATGATATCTTCGTGGGGTTAAAAGTTGGTCTATCCAAATTCACAAATCAAATCTATTAGTTTTTGGAGCAATGTACTTGGAGGCCTGATGAAAAATTAGTGCATAGCATTCCCTGTACCAGAATGCTGCAGCCCTGCCACTTTCCAAGCCTCCGCATGATAAATTAAATGGATTTGGAATAGATGGATGCAAGTTAAAGTACAGTATATGATGAAATATCCAGACGGTTTAATTCTTTGCCCACAGGCGTGTTGCGTCGATGTTATTTCACATGATACACCTCGATAATAATTCAATGCTAAGTGGCAGTGTAACATTACAATTCTTGATGCTGCGTCTAGTCCGAGCCTAATGCAGCCAGTAGCACTTACACCACTAATACCATCGCTGAACATACCCTAGTACCAGCTGGACCCGCCTTCTGGGGCAGAATACAAATCGAAGGGGCCATTCTAGGGTGGGTGAGGAACGTGCACAGACCCTTGTCTTGCCTTTCCTTTGGTGAGTTCAATCAACTCTCCAAGGTTTATGGTGGTCTTCCAACTCTCCACTGAAAGACGATGTTGGTGAAAGGGAAAGTTGGGCACCATGTTGAATTTTCACCTCTTGACCTTGTTATTTTGAGAAGGATAAGCCAGTGCCAGAGCTGTCTGGCTACAGTTTACTTCAGCCTCACTATAGAAGAAAAAAGCAATTGTGCCAAATTTTCATGTGTATGGTGAGGTTGGGACAGGATTCCTATAGCCATGTCTATATCGTATAGATGTAAATCGTGTTGGATCAATGTTTTCTTTGCTGTAATACAACTATTGCTACTGAGATACAATAGGGTTATTATTCATAGCCAGTGCAGCTTACTTTTTATATTGTTGGTCCTAATTCATGGGAAAAGTTGCAATTTAGCATCTTCTAAGTCTCTCAGAAGCAATCGGAATAAGGGGGTAAGCTGTGATAAGGACAAGAGAAGTCCGGCAGATTCTAAAATCCTGCAGCCGGCAGGGTGGAAGTTGATTACATGTAGGAACTTACCGCTCCCATGCCCGTGGTGACCATGCCAAGGGACCCCCCGCAGGAAGGCATTTTCCCCTGAGTTGTGATGACATCACGACTCGGGGGGGGGGGGGCTTGTCTTGTCTAGTGATGTCCGTGCTGCCCTTGTAAAAAAAAAATCAACTCCTGCATACCTCTCCATGCTCCGTGACATCCTACTACCTTAGGCCCGCTCCTGGCACTGTGTGAAGTCACAGCCCGCTCAGCCAATCACCGAAACACTGGTCCCGGTATGTAGGAGTTTATTTATTTATTTTACACAGTCACCAGCTGTTGAGCATGCACTGCTATGTGTAATAGTAATGATTTTAGGTCTGGACCTACAGAAAAAATTGTCCGATGATCGTTTCATTGGCCGATCATTGTCTCTATATCACACGAAGCGATAATAGGCCGAATTTGCCTGATTTGGCTGATTATCGCTTTGGGTTATAGATCCCTAAGATGGGCCCTTTAAGATACTTTATAAAGATTAAATTGTTAAATGCCTCATTTCTCAAGCTTAGGGATGAGCTTATCTTTATGCTTATTCTGTGCGTGCTCGACTTGTCGAGTGTCCTACAGAATATACATGAGGTCACTGTCCATGAATCCTAGTAAGCAGGTGCAATGTGGGTGAGTATCCATGGTAATTCAGGGTAAACACTCACAATATCCCACGAGAATCAGAAGTGGTCTGTCACTATGGTATTATTTGTACAATCTGTAGGTTTCAGACTGGGTGAAGGAAATACATTGCAGGAGGAATTTTCCAAAAAACTTATAAAGGTAAATTGTGGGTAAAATATAATAAGAAGCAGAATTCAGCAGATGCTTGTAGTGAAGGAACAGCAAAGAAATGGAAGGATGGAAGGTAGAATAGGCTTGTGGAAGAAGAGTAAAAGGAGAAGCTTGATGTTTGGATCTTGTTGAGTTTTCCCTATCCATGTTTGGGTAATGATCTGTAATATCACAGGATCAATAACTCTTCTGGTACGTTCTGATGGGTTCTCCTCTTACAAGCATGTCAACACAGGCATCAAACCAATTCTAAGGTGTCAGAAGATCCAACTTGTTATTCATCTCAATGTGGAGCAAACATGGCAGACCACCTCAGATCCGGCAGTTCTTCTCAAAAGATGCCCTATCCGAGCAATATTCCATCGCTTGTAACAGTGGTAAAACCCTTTAAAATCTCACGACTTATAACTATGTGATCAAAGGTTGCCATGTATTCTATCCAAACTAAGATTGAAACCAGCCATGCCATTGTTCTAAGGAATTACTGTAAGAAGTTTCTGCCCGGTTAGTCACAATGATGGAGCCTTCCAACACTTTACAGAGGAGGCAGACGTTTGAGGAGTCAGCTCAGTTGGCTCTAGATGAAAAGCAGATTTTGCAGGATGATGTGTTACTTAACAGCTCGCAACACGATTCCCGAACTGTAATGAAGGAAATGACCAAACGCTGTGAGAAGTTACTGAAGGTTCCATTGACACATATGGAACATGGCCATTGCTCAGATGTAGACCGAATGGTCAGGCAACAATAATGGCCAAAGACAAGAGTTTTCTGGTGGGGTCAACCCTTTCAAAAAGCCATTTTAGATGGACATTCATCGCCTTAGACCTCCCATAACTACTCTATAGCCTCACTACTCCAACACAGTGCCCAAAGCCTGGCCATCTAAGGTCTCTGGCAACCACTGAACAAGCGTCTCTTAAAGAGATTTTGAAAAAAAAAAAATACTTGATGGGACCAATTCCACCATTCCTTTTTCCTTCTCTTTTAATCTTTAGAAGGTTGTAGGGAGCAGTGTTAGGGATGGTGGATAGTTAAAGGGATAGTCCAGAGGGAAAAAAATTAAATCAACTGGTTCCAGAAAGTATAAAAATAAAAGTCTTCCAGTACTTATCAGCTGTTGTATGTACTGCAGGAAGTGGTGTATTCTTTCCAGTCTGACACAGTGCTCTCTGCTGCCACCTCTGTCCACTGTCCAGATAGTAGCAAATCCCCACAGAAAACTTCTCCTACTCTGGACAGTTCCTGACATGGACAGAGGTGGCAGCAGAGAGCACTGTGTCAGACTGTAAAGAATACACCACTTCCTGCAAGACATACAGCAGCTGATAAGTACTGGAAGACTTGAGATTTTTAAATAGAAGTAATATGCAAATCTGTCTCACTTTCTGACACCAGTTGATTAGATTTTTTTCCCACTGGAGTACCCTTAAAGACACACATATGGAAATTAGACATTTTTCTTCTCAAGGACCCAGGGTTATGATACCATTCATTGGCTCTCCCAACTGTAACGTAATGGGGTGTTACAGTCCAGCTATACCACCTGTTTCTCCCTGCTGCCCCCATGTGGCAGGCAGGTGCCAGGCAAGGCTTTGGCTATGGCAATGGAATCTGATTCCATGACCTGTCAGGTGCCGCCACACACTTACCCATAGCACAGTCTGTAAATACAAGCCCATATTCTCATATAGAATATCTAGTTCTTATCGCACATTGTGATATGGAACAATAATTGAGAACCTTTGATCACAGCATATCAGGGATTCCAGCCAGGCAATGATTGAAAGCAGCCATGCCATCTGCCGCGTGTGGTCTAGAATTGTGGTAAGACGCGTCTGCCCAGTTAGTCACGAGTGAGAAGTAAAACAATGAGCGGAGCCTTCCAATACAGAACAGATTCTGGAGGAGTCAGACTAATAGTTCTCTAGGGAAAGCATGTTGAGGGTTGTGGTTCTTAAAGTGTAACTGCTGAGGAATCCTTACACCACAGTCGGCTATGGGCATAGACCTCCAGAACCCTCTAATCTAGGCACTATTAGTAAGGAACCTCTATTGCACTTTAACTATGCTCCACCTGTTCCCTGTTTTTTGACTGTATAAAACCACAAGCATTAGGAAAGTGTCAGGTTAGGCTGAGTAATGGTGGCATCACCTCCACTGTTGGTTACAATAAAGTGGTTTTATACATAGCAAAGGAGATTAGTCACCTAGTAATAAATCTGTAGGCCATGATCTGACCACAACCAGTAACTCTTCTATGGATATGTACTTACTTTCACATCTCATTTCCTTAAAGGGGTTCTCTAGTTTATAATAGTTCAGAAGGGGCATAGCCATGAAGATGAATGTTGCTAAAGGAGAAGTCTGGTGAAAATTTTTATTAAAGTATTGTATTGCCCCCAAAAGTTATACAAATCCCCAATATACACTTATTATGGGAAATGCTTATGAAGTGCTTTTTCCCAGCACTTACTACTGCATCAAGGCTTCACTTCCTGGATAGCATGGTGATGTCACTTCCTGGATAACATGGTGATGTCACTTCCTAGATAACATGGTGATGTCACTTCCTGGATAACATGGTGATGTCACTTCCTGGATAACATGGTGATGTAACAACCCGACTCCCAGAGCTGTGTGGGCTGTAGCTGCTAGAGAGGATAATGGCAGAGGGACACTGAGGGACACAGGGCACTGGAGGGGCACCCCCTGCCATCATCCTCTCCTGCAGCCACAGCCCGCACAGCTCTGGGAGTCAGGGCATGACATCACCATGTTATCCAGGAAGTGACATCACCATGTTATCCAGGAAGTGAAGCCTTGATGCAGTAGTAAGTGCAGGGAAAAAAGCACTTTATAAGTATTTCCCGTAATAAGTGTATATTGGTGATTTCTATAAATTTTGGGGGGCAATACAATACTTTAATAAAAAATTTTGCCGGACTTCTCCTTTAAGTGCATGCCTATACCTATCTAATTCCTTTACAACATGAGTCCTGGCAGACAAGGAACTATTGTTCAGACACCATGAATGATGTACAGTATATGGGAGCCCTGTGCAACACATCAGGGACAGTAATAGGGGCAAATGTGGGAGAAACGGGTTAAGAACTGTATGAGGAGATTGGGTAGTTGGTAAAAGGTATAGAGGGCACTGGAAATGTAGTGGTCAATGTGTGGCTGTATTATTTAGGCTTTATACAGCGATATGGGTAACTGTATGGAGCACATTGCTCAATAAGACAGAAACATAGAAGATAGTCGGCAGAGAAAGACCACCTGGTCCATCTAGTCCCTTCTTATTATCTTAGGACACATATATGTATACACCAGCCAGGTTTACATTCTGTTATTGTAGATTTACCAACCACATCTGCTGGAGGTTTGTTCCAAGCATCTACTACTCTTTCAGTAAAGTAATATTTTCTCATGTTGAGTCTGATTTTCCCCCAACTAACCTCTCTCTGTGTCCTCTTCTTCTTGAGTTCAGTTTTTCTCTATAAACACCTCCCCTGAACTCTATTTTGTCCTTTAACATACTTAAAGGTTTTGATCATGCCCCCATTTCTCTTCTTTCCTTCAGACTATACAGATTCAAGTTCTTAGGTCTTTCCTGATATGTTTTATGCCTCACACCCTCCACCATTTTTGTAGCCATTCTGTTTTATCAATATTAGAGATGAGCGAATACGATTCGATCGAGATGGTATTCGATCGAATATTGCGGCATTTGAAAGATTCGAATTCAATCGAGTAGTGAGGTGAATACGTGGGAAACATTCGAAAGCCCTCCCATCGCAGTTGGCACTTTTTTTTAATCCAATCACCATGCAGGGAGGCCGTGAGGGACCCTGGGAGTACGCATGCAGTGTGAAAACGGCGTCTACCCTCATTGGATGGCTGAACCACATGACCTCGATCTTACATACTTGGCTCCCGCCTCTCGACCGCAGATGCGCTTTCAACCTAGCCAGGGAGAGATCTTGCAGCAGGGAGAGATAAGATCCAGCGAAAAAGTCATCTCTGAATCCAAAGCACTTCTCAGGGCTAAGAAATAGATGATATAACAGCATCAGCATCAGCAGATGTATTCATTCCAGTACCCTGTGTGTACAAGTGACTTATAGTGTCCCTGGTTTAGCCCACTAAGGGCACGTTATACATACTGTTCCAGTAGCCCACTAAGGGCACGTTATACATACTGTTCCAGTAGCCCAGTAAGGGCACCTGATATATACTGTTTCAGTGGCCCAGTAAAAGGCACGTGATACATATTGTTCCAGTAGCCCAGAAAAAGGCACGTCATACATACTGTTCCAGTAACATTTGTACAGCATTACGCGTGATACGCTGGAATAACATGACGCTCTGCAGACGCACATTGGAATCATGTATGTAACACTGCGCAAGAAATACGAACAAAATATGTGAACATTGCCATAAATGTTCGTAAAGCGTTCACAAATATTTTTCCTTCGCAACTGCAGAGAGTGGAATTATACTGTGATTTTGGGGTGTTGGGTGCACCCAGGCATGCTCCCCCTAATGTCCCAGTGTCATTCCGGAGGTGTTGGCATTGTTTAGGAAGGTTTCATGGGGGACTTGGTGACCTCCAAGTGGTCGAATTTTGATTTCCAAGTTCCGCTAATTTTTTTCCTATAGACTATGATGGGATTGAATACTCGTTTTTAATAGTCGAATATCGGTGCCTATTTGATTCAAATTCCCGAAAGTCGAATATTTCACTACTCGCTCATCTCTAATCAATATCTCTACATAGGTGAGGCCTCTAGAACTGGACACAGTATTCCAGATGTGATGTCACCAGAGCTCTATACAGCGGGATCACAATCTCCCTCTTACTACTGGTTATACCTCTAGCTATACAGCCCAGCATACCATTATATATATATATATATATATATATATATATATATATATATATACAGCCAGCCAGCCCAGCATACCATTATATATACAGCCCAGCATACCATTATATATAAAGCCCAGCATACCATTATATATATATATATATATACAGCCCAGCATACCATTATATATACAGCCCAGCATACCATTATATATATATATATATATATATATATATATGTCACGAGTGGCTGGGGGAAGATAAGACACAAGACAGTGGGCCCTAAATCTGACCCCACCCACTGTCACCTGCCTACTTGCCTCAGTCGACCCTAGGCGGTCGCGGACAACCACAAAGACAATCCCTATACTGGATACGTGCAGAACATAAAACGCAGACAGACAGACAAACAAAATGCGGAGAGTCAACTAGCCGAGTCAGGAACCAAACGAGCAACGCAGTACAAAATCAGAACCGAGCGGAGAGTCAGGGGACAGGCAAAAGGTCAGAATCCAGGCAAGACAAAATGGAGAAGGATAGGACAGAATACAAGGGACTGGGGAGCTGGGATCAGGACAACTAATAGCCAGCGATACCCTGCTGGCTACACTGAAACTTTATACTGGACCAGGAGCCCGGACCAAAGGCTAATTGGTCCGGCCTCCTGAGTCCAGCCTCACTGCAGCTGTTGCACTGCAGGCTGAGCGGCCGGGCGACCTGTCACTCAGCCTGAGTGCAAAACACATCAGCTGCGTGCCGGCCGGCCAGCTGACGGTCACGTGACCCCACGGCGTCCCCGGTTGCTAGGGACGCCGCCGGGTCTCCGTGACGTCACTCGGCTCCGGCGGGCGGAGCAGCGGCGCGCTCCCGAGCCGACAGCCGGAGCCGAGCTGGAAGGAGACGCCGCTGGAGCCGGACAAGGTAAGTTCCTTACATTACCCCCTCCCCTATGAGGGGCCTCAGGACCCTTAGTAACAGGACCTGGTTTAGACGGGTTGTGCAAATGATATTGCCGAATGAGGCGAGGTGCATGCATATCCCTACTTGCTACCCAAGTGCGCTCCTCTGGGCCAAATCCTCTCCAATGAACCAGATACTGTAAAGAACTCTGAACTCGGCGAGAATCCAGAATCCTCTCTACCTCATATTCAAGTTCACCCTGAATAATCAAAGGAGCAGGAGGAGCAGACGGTAACACGGGATTAATATATTTTTTTAACAGAGACTTATGGAAGACATCGTGAATTTTTAGACTCTTAGGCAACAGTAACTTAAACGAAACTGAGTTGACAACTTTTACTATGGCATAAGGACCAATATATTTAGGAGAAAGTTTACCAGATGGTGTTTTCAATCTCAAGTTTTTAGTAGAGAGCCATACCTTGTCACCTACCCTGTACTCAGGGCCAGATATACGTCTTTTGTCTGATTGTTTTTTACAATTTTCTTGGGCTTTAACCAGGTTCTGAAGAGCCTGGGCCCAAACTGTGCACAGTTTTCTGTAGATTTTTTCGGCGGATGGATTAATGGACTCGGCCGCATGTACAGAAGAACAACGAGGATTAAACCCAAAATTACAAAAAAATGGTGACATTTTGAGAGACTGACTTTCACGATTATTCAGGGCAAACTCTGCCAAAGACAGGTATTCTCTCCATTTCTCCTGTGACCCTGCAACAAAACATCTCAAGAACTGTTCCAGTGACTGGTTAACCCTTTCCGTCTGACCATTGGACTGCGGATGGAAAGCTGAAGAAAAGGACAAGGATATGCCCAGGCGACCACAAAACTCCCTCCAGAATTTAGACACAAATTGTACTCCCCTGTCAGAAACAATATTCTCTGGTACACCATGTAAACGTAAGATATGATTAATAAAAAGAGAAGCCAAGGTACGAGCATTAGGAAGCTTGCTGAGAGGAATTAAATGGCACATCTTAGAGAACCTATCAACCACCACCCAAATCACAGTTTTACCCTTAGAGGGTGGTAAATCAGTTATGAAGTCCATTGAGATGTGGGTCCACGGTCTAGCAGGTACCGGTAGGGGTTGGAGAAGTCCCTCGGGTAATCTGCGAGGAACCTTGGACCTGGCGCAAATCTCACAAGCCTCCACAAACAGCTTAGTATCTCTGACCCAAGATGGCCACCAATAATGACGAGATAATAAATACTTGGTACCAGCAATACCTGGATGACCTGCCAAAACTGAACAATGTGTTTCTTCCAGGACTCTCAAACGAAGATTTGGGGGAACAAACAGTTTGTTCTCCGGGGTATTTCTAGGCGCCATAGATTGAGACTGGACGACTTGGGCAGCCAGATCGGGCTGCAGTATAGCCACCACCACCCCCGGAGATAAGATGGTTTCAGACTCCTTTATGGGGACTTCATTGACGTCGAAACTACGAGATAAAGCATCTGCCCTTACATTTTTGGAACCCGGTCTGAAGGTGATTTCAAAGTTAAACCGTGTGAAAAAGAGTGCCCATCTGGCCTGTCGTGGAGTAAGACGCTTAGCTTTATCTAAATAAACAAGGTTTTTGTGGTCGGTTAAAACCTTAACTTTGTGTTTAGCCCCCTCTAGAAAGTGCCTCCATTCATCGAACGCCCACTTAATGGCAAGGAGTTCCCTATTGCCTATATCATAGTTGCATTCTGCTTTGGAGAACTTTCTAGAGAAATAGGCAATGGGTCGGAGATTGGTGAGAGTTTCAGGACCCTGTGAAAGAACAGCCCCCACCCCTACCTCTGAGGCATCCACCTCGACAATAAAAGGTTGCTCAAAGTCAGGTTGAATCAACACCGGAGCTACAGAAAAACATCTTTTAAGTTTGTCAAATGCCAGAATGGCTTCAGGAGTCCAGTTATCCACATCAGCTCCCTTTCTGGTAAGATCTGTTAAGGGCTTAGCAATCACTGAAAACCCCTTAATAAATTTTCTGTAATAGTTAGCAAATCCCAAAAATCTCTGTAAAGCTTTAAGATTCCTTGGGCGCTCCCACTTGGTAATGGCCGTCACCTTAAGGGGATCCATCCCAAAAGAACTAGGGGTGATTTTATATCCCAAAAAAGAGACCTCCTGAACACCAAACTGGCACTTTGACAATTTAGCAAACAAATGGTTAAGTCTTAGGAGTTCCATAACCTTACGAACATGACCAACATGCGAAGACCAATCTGGAGAGAAAATCAGGATATCATCCAGGTATACCACTAAAAAACGTCCCAGGTAGTCGCGAAACACATCGTTAACAAAACGTTGGAAAACTGCAGGTGCATTACACAACCCGAAGGGCATGACAAGGTATTCGAAGTGTCCTTCGGGGGTATTGAAGGCAGTTTTCCATTCATCGCCCTCCTTTATACGAATCAAATTATAGGCCCCCCGGAGGTCAATTTTGGAGAACCACCGGGCCCCTACAATCTGATCAAACAAATTAGGAATCAGAGGGAGAGGATGTTGATTTTTAATCGTGATTTTATTTAATTCCCGATAGTCAATGCAAGGGCGTAAGCCACCATCCTTTTTGCCCACAAAGAAAAACCCAGCACCAAGGGGAGAACAGGAAGGACGGATGTGACCCTTATGTAGACTCTCTTTAACATAATCACGCATAGCCTCTCTCTCTGGTTTAGACAAGTTAAAAATGCGTCCTTTCGGGTACTTGGATTCAGGAACTAGATCAATAGCACAATCGTATGGACGATGAGGAGGTAGCTCGTCCACCGATTTTTCATCAAAGACATCAAGAAAATCAGATAGAAATTCAGGGAGCTCTCCTTCTAACGAAGAACATTCGGTTAAATTCAAAGAAATACAATGGGCGGCACAACCTGGTCCCCATTGGACAAGTTCTCTGTTTACCCAATCAAACACAGGGTTATGCTGGGTCAACCACGGTAAACCTAAAATAACATCAGAGGACAAATTGTCCATAACCAAAAAATCTAGACACTCAGAATGGATCGACCCCACTTTCACTTCGAGAGGAGGAGTAATATATTTTACCCTTCCTTGGGCCAATGGGGTAAAATCCGCGCCCGTGATACTCAGCGGGCATTTAAGCTGAAGCGGGCATACCCCCAGACCGGACCAAAACCCGGAATTAACAAAATTAGCGGATGCCCCTGAGTCAACATGGGCAAACCCCGAGATACATCTCTCGCCCAAGCATAGCGAGATGGGAACCATCAATTTATTCTTATCGAGTGGTACCTGTGCGCCTGAGTGACCCCCTCGATAGTCACTCAGGCGCTGGAGTTTTCCGACGATGTTCCAGGCCTGGAGGTACATTCCCGAACCCGGTGTCCAGCTTTGCCGCAGTATAAGCAAAGATTATGCTGCATCCGATGGGCTCGTCTAGTTCTTGCATCGGTGGCGCCAATTTGCATAGGTTCCTCCGGTGGTGGCAGCAGGGAGGAGGGGTTTTTAGGAAAAGACACAGGAGAGAAAGAGTTACTACAGGGTTCAGAGGTGCACTTCTCCCTTCGTCTGTCACGCATCCGGCGGTCTACCCTAATGGCTAACGTCATTGTCTCTTCTAACGTTCCAGGGGGAGGATAAGCTATTAACAGGTCCTTCAACTGGTCAGAGAGACCCACCCGGAACTGGTAGCGCAGAGCGGAGTCGTTCCAACCAGATGGGATACACCACTGGCGGAACTCTGCGCAATAATCTTCCACTGGTCTTTTCCCCTGTTTTAGGGACGTCAATTGTCGCTCGGCCACTGCAGTCCTGTCAGGGTCATCGTACAATAGTCCCAATGCCGAAAAGAAAAAGTCCACAGAAGTTAGTTCTATGGCGTTAGGAGGGAGAGAGAATGCCCACTCTTGTGGGGGACCCTGCAGGAGGGACATGATTATTCCCACTCTTTGGGCCTCATCTCCTGACGAACGGGGACGCAGTCGAAAAAACAACCGACACCCTTCTCTGAAGGTTCGAAAACTCTTTCTATCCCCCTTAAATTTTTCCGGGAGTTGTACAGGCGGTTCAGGGGGAGAGGGCGTGGTCATCGTAACCTGTCGAGGAGCAGCCTCCTGCTCCTGAACCCATTCAGCGAGATTCTGAACCAATGTGTTCAGATTCTGCATCTGTTCCACTAGTGCCTTCATAGGATCCATGATAACAAATCGTTGGCACACGTCACACAAAATTTTAGGGCTGGCTATTCTGTCACGAGTGGCTGGGGGAAGGTAAGACACAAGACAGTGGGCCCTAAATCTGACCCCACCCACTGTCACCTGCCTACTTGCCTCAGTCGACCCTAGGCGGTCGCGGACAACCACGAAGACAATCCCTATACTGGATACGTGCAGAACATAAAACGCAGACAGACAGACAAACAAAATGCGGAGAGTCAACTAGCCGAGTCAGGAACCAAACGAGCAACGCAGTACAAAATCAGAACCGAGCGGAGAGTCAGGGGACAGGCAAAAGGTCAGAATCCAGGCAAGACAAAATGGAGAAGGATAGGACAGAATACAAGGGACTGGGGAGCTGGGATCAGGACAACTAATAGCCAGCGATACCCTGCTGGCTACACTGAAACTTTATACTGGACCAGGAGCCCGGACCAAAGGCTAATTGGTCCGGCCTCCTGAGTCCAGCCTCACTGCAGCTGTTGCACTGCAGGCTGAGCGGCCGGGCGACCTGTCACTCAGCCTGAGTGCAAAACACATCAGCTGCGTGCCGGCCGGCCAGCTGACGGTCACGTGACCCCACGGCGTCCCCGGTTGCTAGGGACGCCGCCGGGTCTCCGTGACGTCACTCGGCTCCGGCGGGCGGAGCAGCGGCGCGCTCCCGAGCCGACAGCCGGAGCCGAGCTGGAAGGAGACGCCGCTGGAGCCGGACAAGGTAAGTTCCTTACAATATATATATATATATATATATATATATATATATATATATATATATACAGCCCAGCATACCAATATATATATACAGCCCAGCATACCAATATATATACAGCCCAGCATACGATTATATATATATATATATATACAGCCCAGCATACTATTATATATACAGCCCAGCATATGATTATATATATATATATATATATATATATATACAGCCCAGCATACCATAATATATATGTACAGCCCAGCATACTATTAAACATATACAGCCGAGCATACCTATATATATATATATATATATATATATATATATACAGCCCAGTATACCATTATAAATACAGCCCAGCATACCATTATATAATTACAGCCCAGCATACCTATGTGTATATATACAGCCAAGCATACCATTACACATATACAGCCCACCATACCTATTTGTATATATACAACCAAGCATACCATTATATATACAGCCCAGCCTACCTATATGTATATATATACAGCCAAGCATACCTCTCTCTCTCTCTCTCTCTCTCTCTCTCTCTCTCTCTATATATATATATATATATATATATATATATATATATATATATATACAGCCCAGCATACCATTACATATATACATGCACAAGCCAAAAAGACAGAAATGGCTGCACATCGCACCCATGGCTGACACGAAAGCTTATTCAGCTACATTTAAAACCAACATCAGAAGTTAGTATATAATTTGGCCAAACCATATTGCCTCATGTACCACGTGCAGGTCTTCTGATACACATGAGTCCCTAACCAAAAAACATCACTGTGCCGGTCAGCGACCACAATCCCTGCAAAGCATGCCCAAGCAGAGAAGGGGGCCACGGAATGGCCCTTCAACCCCATTGTCACAGGACCAGACCCTAAAGGGCCCCCCCAGACCCCGCAGGCGCCACCGGCGGAAAAAGTGGACGACAAGCAACACAAGTGTGAACAAGCTCTTACCTCTCTCCATTCCTCTGCAGGTAGAATGGGAGAATACTAGGAGATCCTCCCCTTATGTACACAGGTGCTTCCTGCTAATTAGGATCACATGGGTCTTACAAAGCACGAGTGCTAGCCACAATGAAAAAAGGGACAGAATACATAAAATGTGCACAAGCCATTATATATATACATCCCAGCATACCAATATATATACAGCCCAGCATACTAATATATATATATATATATATATATATACAGCCCAGCATACCATTATATATATATATATATATATATATATATATATATATATATATATATATATATATATACTGCCCAGCACACCATTATATATACACAGTCCAGCATACAATTTGCTTTCCCCACTGCCTGGTTGCACTGGTGACTCATTTTAAGGTTGTCAGAAATCACTACCCCTAAATCCTTCTCTTCTGAAGTCTTTGCCAACACAGAACTGCTGATATAATACTCTGATATGATATGATACTCGGATAGAGGATTCCTTCTCCCCAAGTGCATTATTTTACATCTGAATCTATGTATCAGTCACTATGTCATGTTATTATTATACTTATTATAAATGGGCACATGCGAGCCAACATAGGAATCTCAAAATCTCAAGCAAACAGATAAGATGCTTTTAAGATCTGAACCATATGAAAATAAACAAGAATTTTTTATATCCCTTGCTGGTAGACAATGAAAACTGTATCATTTTCTATTTTCTATTCTCTGAAATTTCCTTTCATTATGGGAGAGCGTATAACTGAAGTAGTTTCCATCCGGTTTTCCTTACAAACCACTCATGCGGAGCCAAGAGATGAAGTTCATACCGATAATGACTATGAATAGAAAATCCACCTTGTTTGTGCACAGCGTATAAGGAGTCTATATAAATGGAGCAAATGAATTAGAAGGTTGGGAGAAGGGCAGCGTTATCCTTTGTATAGATCACTAATGGCAGACTGCAATATTCTCCTATTATATCAGAGACGGTGCATCTATTGGCCGTCTATTATTCACGGATCTACAGGCAATTATGCAGAATGTCAACGATCACTTTCCACCTCCCACCCCATACAAGAATCATACACACCACCACTCTATTCACACAGGGGATTTAGTGACCACTGTTCTCAAGATCCGTGGGGGTCCCAGTAGTTATAGATTTAACACCTATACTGTGGATAAGTAATATATGTTATTAGTGGGGAAACCTATTTACCTTCAATTGATCATATGGTAAAATAGAAAGATGGAAAAGTATGGAACCTGCAAGGGCAGCTTCTCCGCCCCTACTCAGAATCCCCATACACTGTATGGCTATGTTCACACTATGTAAAAGACCGGCTGTTCCGTGACCCGGCCGATTCACGGAACGGCCGGTCTCTGCAAAGATCATCCCGGCCAGTACTGCAGTACCGGCCGAATTATCATTCCGGCCGCAGTGTTCTGATGTGGGCGCTTCAGCGTGCGCCCGCATCAGAACACTCATAGCACACAATAAATCATGCGGCCAGAGCTGACATGTCACTTCTTTGTGGCACCACATGGGATCCCGTCCGGAGCGTATACTATGTGTATATACGCTCCGGCCGAGATCCTATACAAGAATAGGCAGTGCTCCACACCGTGCAAAGTACGGCGTTGTTGCCGATGGCAACAACGGCCGTACTTTTACGTAGTGTGAACATAGCCTATGTCCTATTCTATATATCGAGGTTTGTGACCACTGCCTATTTAATATTGATTGTATAGCAGTAATATATTTACTGTACAGCATTGTTATTAGATTGTTATATATGAAGCTGTATTAGACGCTGAATCTCTTTTTTTTTATTAATATTATTATTATTATTATTATTACTACTACTATCTCTTTATTTATAATCTCTTTATTATTTTATTATATTGTTTATTATATGGTGATATTTACCTAGACAATGTGGGCCACTGCTGCTTTAATACTATACTGTGTATTATTTTCTTGGCATTGTACAATATATGGCACTGTTACTTAGGCACCATATTTTACGTTGTATTTATATAAATATATATATATATATATATATATATATAATTTTTTTTTTTTTTTTTTTTAGGGTTTGTATGTTCTCTTTGTGTTTGCTTGGCTTTCCTATGTCCTATGGAAAGGCGCCCTCTGGTGTTAGAATATATATTTGTCATGTTGGCTGCTATAAACTGATATAGGATCTCCCAGATGTGGTGAAAGCTATCTGACCACAGCTCACTAATCTCAGATGCAGTAACCGCAGACTCAGTTCTCCTGTATTCTGCTCCTATAATTCAGGACGACATATAACAGAACAGGGTTTGATATTGTTACAAGCGTTCAAATCATTACAGCTGAACAATTCTTCATACAGCGAATAATTCCAAAACGTCCAGCCTCGGACTGTGCCAAGATCTGTCTACATTCACTTCTAACTTTCCAATGATTATGTTTCCCGATATCTAAATTATGAAGTACCACCATGCATTCTGCTATATCTATACATGTACAGAGAACATCACCGTCCTATCTTTATAGACATGATGGCATGAAATGTGACCTTAACAGCGTACAGTCTACATATGAACCTTTCTTTATATAATTAGATGACTGAATCTGAGCTGCAATACCAGAAAAAAACTATGATCGAGAGTGGCGCTGTTTGCAGAAATAAAGCAGATGCCTTATTCAGATCCTGGAAAATTCCTTTGAGTCTAAGACTATGTTCACACATCGCTTGGTAAGCTTCAAACCTCAAAAAACATCCATTTTACAATGCATGAAAACAAAATTTTCCCATGTTTTTGCACTTTTTTGGCCATCTTTTTAGCTGTTTTTACATGTTTTTCTGAGCTACATGAAAAGCTATTGAACATCCCAAGACATATGCACGTTGACAATTTACATACGTAAATGTACAGATTAGTAAATTACTTCTATTTCAAAATTTCTTAAATCTTAAGTCTTCCACTATTTATCAGCTGCTGTATGTATGTCCTGCAGGAAGTGGTGTATTCCTTCCAGTCTGACACAGTGCTCTCTGCTGCCACCTCTGTCCATGTCAGGAACTGCACAGAGCAGGAGAGGTTTTTTTTTTTTTCTATTCCTGTTCTGGACAGTTCCTGACATGGACAGAGGTGGCAGCAGAGAGCACCGTGTCAGGCTGGAAATAATACATCACTGGATGTCATAGAATCCAGTAGGAAAATTATGTTTTGGGGATGTTGTGAACATGGGCTCATCCATGCATCCATTTTAAAATCTGTAAATATATATATATATATATATATATATATATATATATATATATATATATATATAAAAAACCACACAGTATTACAGCAATTTAAGTTTCCTTCATAGTTTTTTTTTTAATCACATGGGGGGGGGGGGGGGGTTATAAAACATGGTGTAAAGTGAAACTGGCTCAGTTGCCCCTAGTAACCAATCAGATTCCACCTTTCATTTTCCAAAGAGTCTGTGAGGACTGAAAGGTGGAATCTGATTGGTTGCTAGGGGCAACTGAGCCAGTTTCACTCATGATTGATAAATCTCCCCCATGGTGTTTTTACCTATGCAATACGCATGTTAGAGAAAAATCCATATTGGTACCATTTGTATCCAATGGGCTCATTATAAAAGCATTTTATTTTTGTATATTTTACACCCATATGTCCTCAAAATTACAAAAACAGCAAAATAATATAAAAATATAAAAAAAAAATAAAAATAAAAAAAATTAATTAATTAAAATGGAATACAAACAATTCATAAAAAAATAACCAACCAAGATGGATTCAATCCAGAACCCCCCCCCCTCCCCCCTCTGACAGAGCCCCATGAACCAGGCCTAACTCCATTTCATCTATCACCATTTCTTTACCTGAGAAATTTTCTTTCTGCCATCAGCCCCATAAATAATGTATAAGTAACATCCATGCTACATAATGGGTCGGCTCCAAGCCTTAATCCCTGAAGGGGGCTTTAAATGTTGTTGCAATTCCTGATATATAAACCTAATATATCACGTAGCGGCTCCTGTTCCCAAGGGAACTAGAGAAAATAAAAGTGACCCTGGAATAAAGCGTCGTCTATGTGCAGTGTTGTTTGTAATTGGCGCTGAGCTATTGTGCATACTACAGATGGTGGCAAGGCTCCATGCATGGCTACCTATGGATGCCCTAGTAGCTAATGAATCCGGACAGGGCGGTAAGGTAAACAGGTCTGTGTATGCACTGGCACCCTCCGCCATGTATCATGATTATGTATATGAATGCCAGCCTGGAGGGGAAGGTTAACATGGTGCGCACATGTCTTCCCATCACAATTAATATAATATTAGAAGCAATCGCCTATGTCTCCGCCATGGTTGACTTCAGTGCATTAGGCTGCTTCCAGACTCCTCCTGTTGATTCTAGGTGCCAATTAATGCATCAAAGTCTGGCAGCACAGCAGGGGGCAGTACAATAGGATGGGAGGGGTGGGGAGAAGCGCTCTTGTGATCTTGCCATTTCCCTCACATCCTCAACTTAAACATTCTCTCTGGCTGGAATGGAATCGATTGAAGTTGTCTCCACAGTGACTGTGGCACCTGCGTATTGTTCGCACAGCACAAGAACACACCAGGTTTCTAGATCTGAAGTTGCCTGTCCTCTGAGCGCTTTGTTCTGCTGGATCCTTATGCGAAAGATGCACAATGGGATCTGCGGGTGATTTCTGACTGTCGCAGTTTGCATTTCCACATGGCGAAAATTTTATTTTTTTTTCATCCAAGATGTAAGAAGGAGATACAAATATAGCCAAGAGAGAGCGGGCGAAGCATTCGATTTATGTGATGCCAAGAATAAAATCTTACACAAAAGAATACATGTATTGTATTATATAGTATAGTATACATGTATTACTATACATTGAGTATGCATTGGCTTGATGGAGATCCTGGTAACATTACTGGTCCAATACTAACACTTAGATGTAGATGTAATATGGGTCGAGCTGTCACCTGGCTCTTGGGGTCATCTCTGCAGCATCGTGCTGTGCCGCTTTGTCATAGAAAAAGGCAAAAGAAATAGTAGCTTCCTAGTGAGATGGTTGATAGGTCAGTATATGTTTGGCATGTGGAAGAAAAGCCAGCAGATATGGGAAAACATTGTAACTCCATATTGACGTTCCTTTTGATCGTAGTTCTGAAACCATGTATGCTCCGGGAAGCTATGCACCATGACAGACTAAAAATAATAAACTTGCTATACTCACCGCACCCTGTCCTCCGCAGCTGCCACACCAACACTTCTGGTCCCAGAGGTGTAGCTAAAGATTAATAACAATAAAATTAATAATAATATTTATTTGTATAGCGCCAATTAATGTGCCCTGGTGCAAAATTTCAGCTTGAGGATAAAAGAGTAGTGTGGAATACTGAAGAAACCATTTGTGCCACAGTGCCCCCTTACATCCTTTCATTGTGCCACTGCCCCCTATTTAACTCAACTGTGCCACTGTCCCCTAATGTACAATGCCACCATGTCCAAATGATCCATACCACTGTCCCCCAATGAAGTGTCAACTTGCCGATTGAACTGTGCCACTGTTCCCTTTAATGTACTGTGGCTGTGTCCCCTAATGTACTGTGTCCTCTCTAATGTACTGTTCCACTGTCCCCGCTAATGTCCCCTGTAATGTACTGTGCCACTGCCCCTGCCCCAATGAACGGGTCCTCTGAACCCTTTAATGTACTGTGCCACTGTTCCCCTACTTAACTCTGTACCACTGCCAACTAATGAACTGTGCCACCATGTCTAAATGATCTGTACCACTTTCCATTAATAAAGTGCCAACATGCCTAAATGAACTGTGCTACTGTCCTCTCTAACATACTGTACCACTGCATCCCAATGTACCGTGTCACTGTCTCCTCTAATGTACTGTCCCAATGCCCCCTTTAATGTACTGTGCCACTGTCCTCTAATGTATTGTGCCACTATCCCCTCTAATGTACTGTGCCACTGTCCCCTCTAATGTACTGTGCCACTCCTCTAATGTATTGTCTCAGTGTCCTCTAATTTACTGTTCCACTGTCCTCCAGTGTACTATGCAACAGTACCCTCTAATGTTCTGTGCCAGAGTAGTATGGCATACTGAGGAAACTAATTGCGCCAAACTTCCCCCTTACATCATTTCATTGTGCCACTGTTCCCCTACTTAACTCCTTGCCACTGCCAACTAATGTACTGTGCCACCATGTCCAAATGATCTATACCACTGTCCATTAATGAAGTGCCAACATGCCCAAATGAACTGTGCTACTGCCTCCCAATGTAGTGTGCCACTGTCCCCTCTAATGTACTGTACCACTGTTCCCTTTAATGTACTGTGCCACTGTCCCCTCTAATGTACTGTGCCACTGCCCCCTCTAATGTACTATGCCACTGTCCCATCTAATGTACTGTGCCATTGTCCTCTTATGTACTGCACCACTGTCCCCTCTAATGTACTGTACCACTGTCCTCTCTAATGTACTGTGCCACTGTCCCCTCTAATGTACTATGCCACTGTCCCATCTAATGTACTGTGCCATTGTCCTCTAATGTACTGTACCACTGCCCCTCCAGTATACTGTGCAATTAATGTACTTTACTACTGTCTCCTCTAATATACTGTGCCACTGTACACTCTAATGTACTTTGTCACTGCCCCCTCTAACGTGCTGTGTCACTGTCTCCTCTAATGTACTGTGCCACTCTGCCCGACTAATCATTGTTTCCTTGTCATGAACTGTCAGCAAGACACGATGAGGGCTGTAGTCAGGGCCAGCTCCATTTTTTTGTGGGCCCTTTGGTGTCAAAGCCTCAGCTAGGCCCTCCATCCGCTATGCACCCATCAGCTACCCACTATGCACCCATCAGCTACCCACTATGCACCCATCAGCTACCCACTATGCACCCATCAGCTACACACTATGCACCCATCAGCTACACACTATGCACCCATCAGCTACACACTATGCACCCATCAGCTACCCACTATGCACCCATCAGCTACACACTATGCACCCATCAGCTACACACTATGCACCCATCAGCTACCCACTATGCACCCATCAGCTACCCACTATGCACCCATCAGCTACACACTATGCACCCATCAGCTACCCACTATGCACCCATCAGCTACCCACTATGCACAATCACTTAAGATACCACTAACATAATGCAGGGGGAGCTAATCGCACAGAAAGTGCTGAGTAGCAAGACTCGTCTATTCCATTGTAACAGCAATGCAAAGAATGGCAGGATACTGGAAGCTTCAGCATGGCAGCTGGGGGCGTCTGGAGGAGGTTTTTATGGTACTTTTATTACAGTTTACAGAGGTTACCTTTAAGAATTATAAAACAAGGATCAACAATGTATACTGTACAGGTTAATAATTTGCACTGATACTGCTGGTTGTACGTTATCTTAGGACCTAATCACATCAGGCGGCAGTCCTGTCCAAATAAGAATGCAGAGAATGTCACATAGTCGCACAGTCACATTCTATAGCAGGGAGCACCAGATGAGGTGATAGGAGGGAGACATAGATAGAGAATAGGATATTGCACTATGGCAGCAACTGTTATAACCACAGAATAATAGAAAATCAATCTTTGTTTCATGAACATAAAAATCTATTAAAAAAACTATAAAAAAAAAAAAAAAGCAATACAAGGCAGGATAAACGAGAGGTGGATTCAGTACCACAAGGTATGTATACACAAATGCAGAGAGCGATATAAAGATGAACTGACGCATTGGTGGGTATGGTTGCAGCGCGGTCAGGAGGAGCACCAGTCTCACCTAATTTCTGTTATATAATAGATTGATATAGTGGGGGTTGTTATGTGTAGAGATGCTCGAGTCTGATCATTGGGTATTTGAATACTGGTGGCTGAAGAAGTTGGATGCAGCCCTAGGGGGTCCGGGAAAACATGAATACAGCCCATGGCCTATAGTGACCAAACCTGGGAGAGGTGTTATAGCAGAGTGTTTGTGGTTCCGGACCCAATAGAAAGCTTTGGTCACAGTAGCGTGAATGGATATTAAAGCATTAGCACCACCACCCTATATGTTGCAGTAGTAGATATGACCTACTCACTGGGAGGTAAAAAAAAATGAGTCCAGGGAATAGCATAAATCCACAGCTCGTAAACAGTTTCCAGTTCCAACAAAAGTGAAACCTGAAATGTTGGTGTGCATGGTGCAGAGTTAAAGGGGATCCACCACCACCCCTGCCCATAGTCACAGAAGTGTATATGGCAATAGACTAGGTCATCCTGGTGACAATGGTCTTCACTTCCAAGGGATCGGAATTTGGATACTCCGGTGAATTATTTTTCTTTCACATCAACTGAAAATTATACAGATTTCTAATTCACTTCTATTTAAAAATCTCAAGTCTTCCCATACTTATCACCTGCTATATGTCATAGAAACATAGAAGATTGTCGCAGACAATCTAGTCTGCCCTTTTAGTATTTACCTTCTTATTATCTTAGGGTAGATATATGTTTATACCAGGCAGGTTTACATTCTGTTATTGTAGATTTACCAACCACATCTGCTGGAAGTTTGTTCTAAGTATCTACTACTCTTTCAGTAAAGTAATATTTTCTCATGTTGCTTCTGATCTTTCCCCCATTTAACTTCTAACTGTGTCCTCTTGTTCTTGGGTTCACTTCCCTCCTGAACCTTACATATTCCTTTAACATACTCAAAGGTTTCAATCATGTCCCCCCGTTCCCTTCTTTACTCCAGACTATACAGATTCAAATCCTTAAGTCTTTCCTGATATGAATCCTTAACCCTTAGGCAACCCTGGACTTACCCGTACGTCCAGGGCCGCCTACATGTGTTCAGAGCGGGGCCGCACGGTGGCCGCGCTCTGAATCACCGCGGTCCCGGGTGCAGCACATAGCCCAGGACCGCGGCTATTAGCGGGCACGGTCCGATCGCTGTGCCCACTAATAAAGTAATCGGATGCAGCAGCATAGATCTCAATGAGAGATCAGAGTGCTTATACTAGTCCCCCAGGGGGTAATAACCCTAACCCCAGGGGGAATAACCCTAACTCCAGGGGGGCTTCTAGTATAAGTGTAAAAGTAAAAAATAAAGTGTTATTATTAGTAAAAAGCCCCCTCCCCTAATAAAAGTCTGAATCACCCCCCTTTTCCCATGTTATAAATAAAAATAAATAAATAAACATGTTTGGTATCGCCGCGTGCGTAATCACCCAAACTATTAATTAATCACATTCCTGATCTCGCACGGTAAATGGCGTCAGCGCAAAAAAAAACCAAAGTGCAAAATTGCGCATTTTTGGTCGCATCAAATTCAGGAAAATTGTAATAAAAAGCGATCAAAAAGTCGCATATGTGCAATCAAGATACCGATAGAAAGTAAACATCATGGCGCAAAAAATGACATCTCACACAGCCCCATAGACCAAAAGATAAAAGCGTTATAAGCCTGGAAATGGAGAGATTTATAGGAACATATATTTGTTAACAATGGTTTGAATTTTTTCAGATACAATATAAGTTATACATGTTATATATCATTGTAATCGTAACGACTTGAGGAACATATATAACAAGTCAGTTTTACCCCAGGGCGAATGGCGTAAAAATGAAAAAAAAACAAATAAAAGAAATGTGTTTTTTTTTCTGGTTTCGCAGTGTACTTTATGAAAAAATTCAGCCTGTCATTGTAAAGTACAATTAGTGGCGCAAAAAATAAGGGCTCATGTGGGTTTCTAGGTGAAAAAATGCAAGTGCTATGGCCTTTTAAGCACAAGGAGGGAAAAACGAAAACGCAAAGATTGAAATTGGCCGGGTCCTCTATGGGTTAAAAGGGTTGTCCAGCGCTACAAAAACATGGCCACTTTTCCCCCTCTCTTGTCTCCAGTTCAGGGGCGGTTTGCAATTAAGCTTCATTTACTTCAATGGAACTGAGTTTAAAACCCTACCCAATCTGGAGACAACAGTAGGGGGAAAAATGGCCATGTTTTTGTAGCGCTGGATAACCCTTTTAAGTCTTTCCTGATACGTCCTGCGGGAAGTGGTGTATTCTTTCCAGTCTGACACAGTGCTCTCTGCTGCCACCTCTGTTCATGTCAGGAACTGTCCAGAGTAGTAGCAAATCCCCACATAAAACCTCTCCAGCCCTGGACAGTTCCTGACATGGACAGAGCAGCTAATTTATCTATGGCAGACTGTTCCTTCCTCACAATTGCATACCTGTACACCACAGATTATTCAGCTCATTTCATGAATTGGCAGCCATGCCCATCATAGTGTGCCCATGTAGTCTGAACTACATTAAAGGGGTTATCCAGCGCTACAAAAATATGGCCACTTTTCCCCTCTCTTGTCTCCAGATTGGGTGAGGTTTCAAACTCAGTTCCATTGAAGTAAATGGAGCTTAAAGGGGTTTTCCAGCGCTACAAAAACATGGCCACTTTCCCCCTACTGTTGTCTCCAGATTGGGTGGGGTTTTGAAACTCAGTTCCATTGAAGTAAATGGAGCTTAATTGCAAACCGCACCTGAACTGGAGACAACAGTAGGGGGAAAAGTGGCCTTTTTTTTGTAGCGCTGGATAACCCCTTTAATTGCAAACCGCACCTGAACTGGAGACAACAGTGGGGGAAAAGTGGCCATGTTTTTGTAGCGCTGGATAACCCCTTTAATTGCAAACCACACCTGAACTGGAGACAAGAGAGGGAGGGAAGTGGCCATGTTTTTGTAGTGCTGGATAACCCCTCTAAACTACCGGACAAGTCCCAGAATTGCTATGTGCATGCAACCATATAGCCCCGGCCTAAAACATGGTGGCAAAGCTAAAAGTTACCGTTTAACTACAACTACTAATGGTATATTACTCCATGTCCACTGATCCATTCAAGAAAATTCCTTTAACATGAAGCAAGTTGGCAGAGGTGTTGGTATGACATAGTTGGCATGTGTCTATATACGCACAGCCTATCACTGAATACAATAAAATGCCTTGTGTTTAAATAGCAGGAACATTGTTTTGGGCAGAGATTGTGAGTTCTGTTGCTGCTTGTCTAGTGCTGTGAGAACCGCAGGTAAAAGGATCTGATTAGAAGAGCTGCAGGCAGTACATAGCCTCCCAGTGTTACCTGTCTGCACCACAGTCTAGGCCCCATCCACCTCCATGCCGCTCAGTCCAGGAATGTTATCTCCCAGGCATCCTCCGCTTCCTTCCGCTCACACAGGCCCTGTCATTCCTTGTCATATTCTGGTTTGCCGCAGTGCACGGTGCATAAATCCCTTATTGTGCCACCCACCTCCTCACTGCTAAAAGAATGTAGAATCTGCTTTGTCTCCAATCTGAACGTTAACATATATTGAGATATATATATATATATATATATATATATATATATATATATATCTGGGCACTAGTGTAATCCATAGAGGAAAATTCTACTAGGTAAGTGCAAGTCTAGCAATTTTCTAATATAATGGTATTATGGTGCCAATGACCCTGCAGAGGTCCAAGGTTACCTCTCCCGTCGCCCCCCTTCTCATAAACATCAGATCAATAGTAAATCTGATTAAACTAATGGGATCTGTCAACAGCAACTACTACTGGATTCTTGTGTACTGTATATAAAGGACTTAAGGACGATTTTAACAGGATCAGCCGAGTATGGAAATAAGAATTTCATAGGTTTGATTCAACCCCTATCATCTTTTTAGTTGTTACTGCGGCCTAAGGGTTTATTGGCAGGAAAGGATGTGAGAGGAGGGAAAGTCTCAGTCTTTCCTTTTTGTATCTTCCTTTTATGATCTGTTTCGGGCTTTTGAATTAATCATTGCAATTAAAAACCTGAACGTGTGAACACGGCCTAAAGGTACTTATATATTTGTGCAAACTTTGGGGGAGATTTAACAAACTGGTGTAAAGTAGAATTGTCTTAGTTGCCCCTAGCAACCAATCAGATTCCTCTTTTCATTTCTCACAGATTCTTTAAAAAATGAAAGGTGGAATCTGATTGGTTGCTAGGGGTAACTAAGACAATTCTACTTTACACCACTTTGATAAAGCTCCCCCTTTATGTGTACCTACAAGGGTATATAACAATGTGAATTTACCCGGGGGCACAGGGTTGAGGCAGGGCAGTATACTCCTACTGGTAACAAACCGAGCATCACCTGGAGCTTTCTTTAACATAAGATTGATAGAATCTTCATTGTCTACCATCTCACTCTCGTGGCTTTACAGTTTATTACCCTTAGGGCCAGTTCACAAGGAGTAAAACTGGCGGAATTCCACAGCGCAATTCTCCGCTGCAGAATCCTGCCAGCCTCCTTCTCATACTGGCGGTCTATGGGAGGCTTGCGCGCCTCCTCTTTCCTTGCCTCTCCGCTCGAAAGAATTGACATTTCAATTCTTCCGAGCGGAGAGAGGAGGTGCACAAGCCTCCCATAGACCGCCAGTATGACACGGAGGCTGGCGGGATTCTGCAGCGGAGAATTGCGCTGTGGAATTCTGCCAGTTTTACTTCATGTGAACTGGCTCTTTTTTGCCTTTCATAATCAGGGGTACCGTCTACTCGAAGAAGTGCAAAGCTTTTGCACCCTCTCATGCATGTGACCAAAGCCTTTACAGTGATAGCAGTATAACATATAACATGGTATTAAGGCAAGATGAGTATTTAGCTTCAGGTAGCAGATTTCATGATGAGCAATGTGTACCATGGCTAGGCTGTGGTGTACGCTCGACCGGTCACTTGCTAGATGGTAACGTGTGACGCCACTTCTATGGTGGTTGGACGGCATATAGCTCAGCCAGATGTTAGGTTGTCGTGACACCAGTGCCCGTTGGGCACACAGGTATGGTGACACACCTGCTTTTATTTTAGATAGGCTGGCTATACCCTTTCCCCTGTGATCAGTAACCTGCCGGGCTATCGGTACTGCCACCCAAAGAAAGGGGAGATGACCCAAAGAGGATCCAATTGCTGTGTAGGTGCTTAGTGAATAACCACTCAGTCCAATTAGAATAAATAAACTTCTTCTTTACTGCAGGAAGGCTTAATACAGTAATATACAGTAGGATGCTGATTTGATAATATCCTTGAATCTTTAGCGACCTGATCTGTGCTGGGAGTTTAGAGAGAGGTATAGTTGTGCTGACTGAGTTGCGTGCTAAGAGGTAAAAGAGGTTCAGAGAAGTAGAGAGGAGGATGTCGAGAAAGTCCCAACCCAGGGTAGAAATGTGCTCTGCCGGAACTTTAGAAAGAGAATAAGTAGAGTACTTGAGAGTAGAGAGAATCCTTTTGTCCGTGTTTTGAATCATTGGTCTTTGCACCATCTATTGCCCACCAGTGTCGGGCGACCCGTCCTAGAGGGTTGCACAAGCTCCAGACCTTGTTACCTGGGATGAGCAGAGTGGTAAGAGTTCTGTAATGACACCCGCTCTGCGAGATAGAGTACGTAGGCTTCTAGCAACTTTGCTCTATCTGGATTAGTTCCTTTCTTCTGTCCTGCACTTTTAGACTGGTTCTCGGAGTGGGTTGGGGTAAACCCCGACTTGTCCTCTCTAAGTGTGTGTTCAGCATTGCATAGTGTGCGAATGTGCTGTTTTCAAGAAACGAGTGCTAAGGTGTCTCATGTGCGTCCGTTCACTACAGAGACCAAACAACAACTGTCCACAGGGAATCTGGCATAAGCCAGGGCCCCCCTTGGCTACTGCAGGGACCAATCTGGCTTGCGTCCTTCCTCTATAACAACCAGAGTAAGATTCACTAAGGTGACTTCGTTCTACAGCATTTGTAAGGTGTGCTGTGAATGGGTGAGAAGAGAGTGCAAGAGAAAGAGAAGGGTAGAGATAGGTAGAAAAGAGAAAGAACTCCCATTGGTGCACACACCCTAAAACAATAACCCTTTAGTTACACCCAGCTGTGCAATACTTAGGTACACAATATACAAATTAGCGACATCTAGTGGTAAAAACTTAGGTACTACTTCATTACCACTTGTAGTTTGAAGTACAGACTTTTGCAAGGGGTGTAAAGACTAGAAACACCCGTGGTGGGACACCACAAGACCACAATCATACTGACATGACCTCATGACCTGCCAGTGACAGCTGGACATGGGGCTTTTTATATAGAGGTTTAGGGGGAGATTTACCAAACATGGTGTAAACTGAAACTGGCTCAGTTGCCCTGAGCAACCAATCAGATTCCACTTTTTATTCCTTACAGACTCTTTGGAAAATGAAAGGTGGAATCTGATTGGTTGCTAGGGGCACCTGAGCCAGTTTCACTTTACACCATGTTTGATAAATCTCCCCCATAGTGTTGTACACTTTGCTAGAAATGTTATATGCTGCACATTTTCTGCACACAAGGATTTTTAGTGATATGGGGGGCACAATTTAAAGGACAACTCCCGCGGGACCCCCCCCAAAAAAACACACACAGACACCATACTCACCATCCCTCCGGTGACGATCGCCACTCCATTCGCCTGCTGTCCGCCTCACCGTCACCGCCGTCCAGCGATGTCTCTGACCTGGGGATGGAAAAGGCTGCCAGTGCGCTTGCGCACCAGCAACCTTTTCATTGGCCGGAGCGCATCACATGGCTTCCAGCAACCTCAGCCAATCAGGGCTGAGCAAGCTGGAAGCCATGTGATGCGCTCCAGGCAATGAAAAGGCTGCTGGTGCGCATGTGCACCAGCAGCCTTTTCCGTCCCATTCACTCTCTATGAAGACGCCGAGGAGGAAGAAGACCCGGACCGCCCCCCGGCTCTGACGTCGTCGTCACCAGATGCCGTCCGGGAGAAGAGGACCGTGACGATCGTAATAGGTAATGTATATATTCTTTAACTTCCGGGCGGGGGGGTCAGGGGTTCGAAAGTGGGGGAAGGGGGCCAGACCGGGTATTTAACCACATTACAAAGTTATATAACTTTGTAATGTGTATTAAATAAGCTAAAAAAAAAAAAAATTTGTGGGAGTTGTCCTTTAAGTTTAGAATCAGCCCTGAGTAGCATATTGTGTTCAGGTGTACACAAGAAGAGTAAAAAGCATGAAGAAGGGTATAAACAATTATCAACACACAACTCTACTTCCAACGTAAATCCGCAAAAGTACAATGATAATAATACTTATTTGTATAGCGCCAACAGATTCCGCAGCACAGCTGGCCAGAAAAGCACACAGAGCAACTAAATGGGTCCTATATATGTGTATATTATATGTAGCGTTGGCCGAGCTATGCCGCTAGGTTCTATGGCTTCCTCCTGCAGTTCTATGTGCTTATTTTCATCCATCACTAACCTTTCTTGCTTCCTTTCTCTCGGCAGGTGATACATTCTCTTTGCTCCTCTCTGGAAGACAGAAAGGGACGTGCTGCAGCCCTGCTGTTACGCTACACACTGTACGCTCAGCAGGACGTCCATGCCGCCTGCTTGGCGATTACATAGGCAGGAGATCAACACGTTTGAAAATAAGGCACATCAGAGGCATTAAACGGATTCTGTCAAAAGAACGGCGCGCCTTTGTAGCGGCAGAGTCTGTGCAGCTATAAACCAGGGCCTCGGATGCATTGACAAACAGTCAACACAAATTTCTAATCTTTGATTAACCCCTATATTGCTACATGGGTCTTGTATACACTACATGAAAAAAAAAAAACATACAGAATCCTCAAATAAGGAAAAAAGGTATACACAGTACGTACCTACCACTGCAATGTTATTTTGACCAGAGCCCCTAGATGTTGCATTGTATTAAATTTAAATAGTAAATTAAAATTAGAATCACATTGGCAAAAATTTTATGTAAAATTGTTTGTCACTATTAAAAATTTTAGGGAAAAAAATAATAA
Organism: Dendropsophus ebraccatus; assembly: GCF_027789765.1. Classification (NCBI taxonomy): domain Eukaryota; kingdom Metazoa; phylum Chordata; class Amphibia; order Anura; family Hylidae; genus Dendropsophus; species Dendropsophus ebraccatus. Next base: position 25,504,076 of record NC_091465.1, read on the forward strand.
TGAGAATTTGGAAAGGCAACTGCTGGAACAATCCAAAAACACAGGACATAATGAGAAACTGGGATAAGGTATTTGCACAAAAACTCAGAGACCTTGCTCAAAATTTATCATTAGGCTCACGGGCCTTGATGAATCTTTTTTGTGAGCTTGCAATTTTTTGACTAAAACTTGGCTCAAAAAACCTACACCAGGGTAGGAGTGGAGTACTGCTGGGCAATTCTTTGTGCAAAAACAACTAAAAAATGCATATGTAAAATTTGGCTAATAAAGTACCCCTACCACGCTCCTTCCAAGCAGAATTTTTTTTTTTTTTTAATAAAAGGCACAGTCCGTGTAAACTGCTCAAAAATAGTATAAATGGCTTGATAACTATTGCTTAAAATCATATGCTGTGTGCAAAGACACTAAAATAGCCAAAATAATGGTGCAAAGAGAATGATAAATGTGCCCCTTCATTCTTTCTTTGTATGGCAAAGACACTTTTCCATGGGTCTTTATTAGGACTTTTCTCACTTTTTTTTGTAGAGCTGCTTGCTGTGTTCTGTTTTCTCTTTACACAGCCTATATGATTCCTCCCTACAGACTGTCCTCTAAGATTTCTCTCCTCCCTGTTCCCATTTTGAGCTGGTGTGTACCCAATCTCCCCCCCCCCCTTTTCATACTGCTGTCTCATGACATGTCACATGAGAGAGTAGAAAGACCACCTGATGGATTTGTTTTACTTTCTCTGAGCTAAATGTAACTAAATTTAGGAAATTTCAAACAAAGACTATTTAGTAAGTGACATCATTTTGTTAGGATAGGGACAGGAAGACACAAGGACAGGTGAGCCCTGACACTGGCACCCACCCCTCTGTCCCTACCTCAGCAGCCCTAGGCGGCTACGGACAATTGGACGGCAGTCCCTGATCTTACCAAAGTGCAACACAGAACAAAACAAGACAGACAGACAGAAACAAATCAACAATGATAAAAAATCAGGGCAAAGTTATTTACTCTTGGTAAGGGGACGTGTTAAGGATGTTGAACCAGGGACAGGAAAGCCACTGGCAAAAGGTGAACCTATGATGGTTATGGTATATTTGTACCAGGTGGCAATGGGTCCTTTTGTGGTGTCCTACTACTGGTGTTCTTTTTTCTTCTCTTGTGCTCCTGTCACAAAAGCTTCTTTCTCTAGGTTAAGTGGTGATGAAGGGTACTTTGCAGTTTCACCACTAGATGTCAGTGTTCTCTGTTTCAATGTATTGCACAGCTGCTCTCACCTTGGGTAATACAGGAGTAAGCACTATTGTATAGTACCAATGTGTTTGGTAGCATTTTATTAATTTTTACATAAACTTCTGCCATCACTTCCTTACAATCAATTCCATTGCTTTAATACAGAGATTACAATGTGAACCCCTAAAGGTTGCAACACTACTGACACCATCTAAATAATAGAAAATGAATAATAATAGCCTTCAGGTTTTTCTCAGCATACATTTTTACATATGTATAGACCCCCTATATTGGACCCCTGTCATTGTACATGGGAGATCCCTATTCCTACAAATACTACCAGTACAGGCCCAGAAATAGATAACAATTGGCCTTCCCTGTGGGAAACAGACAGCACAGACCCTTCCATAATCCCCCTCCAGACCTGTATAATAGGAGCCTGTTCTCTTCACCAGCCGGAGAGGGGACCCTGAAGAATCCCCTGGGCAGTCACTATTGGCACTTGTGAAATCACATTAGGTGACGGGAATGTAGTAAAAGCATGACATGATGGGGGAAGGCCAGAACGAATGCTCCATTGTGCCAGGCTCTGCAGACTGGATCCTCCTTTGTAGACCATGTCCAGTCCATGAATGGTGTTATAGAGGAGGGAAGGATATTATAAAGACGCAGGGAGAGAGCGGGCACAGTTCCCTCTGTACTGGGAAGGTTATTTTATGCTTCTTATCTATTAATGTACACCAATCAGCCATAAGACTAAAACCACCTGCCTGATATTGTCTCCCTTAGGTTTTTTTAAGGGTTCTGATCCATTGAGATATGAATTCCACAAGACCCCCGAAGGTGTACTATCTGGCACCAAGATATAAGAAGAAGATTCTTTAACTTGTCATCCCTTTCATGCTGCGGGTCATGGGGTGATCCACAGTGGCTTCTACCTGCCCTGTTGGCCTTGGTAGATAGATCTCTCCCTATAACCAAACACTGAGAAATCTATCAATCAAGGCTGGCGGGGTAGGCTGAAGCCATTGGGGACCACCCTGATGACTCGTGGTTCAGGCAGCATGAACATAATGGCAGGTTCCTCTTGTAAGAATCGAAATGCGGTCTCCATTGATGTGACTTTTTTTCTTCAGGTCATCCCACTGATACTCAATATGGTTGACATCTGGGGAATATGAAGGCCAAGTGAATAACTTAATTTCTTTGTCATGTGAAAGAAAATGGGATTCATAAGACCAGGCACCTTCTTCATTGCTCCAGGTTCCAGTTCTTGCCATCTGTAGGTGCTTTTGGTGTTGGATGGAGTCAGCATGGACGCGGACAAGCCTATGGATACACATCTAAATGTTCGGCAAGCTGCGATGCCATGTGTCATGTGACACCATATCAGTAGCTTCTCTATAGGATCGGAACAGACGGCTAGCCTATACCTTCCAGGTGCATCGATGGACTTTGGGCATCCATAAACATGTTGTTGGCCAATCAGTTCTCCTTCCTTGGACCAGATTTGGTAAGTACTAACCATGGTGTACCTGGAACACTCAACTATATGAGCAGTTTTGGAAATGCTCTGACCTAGTCTTTCAGGTTATACTTTTCCAGCTTCTAACACATCAACCTAAGGCTGAATGCATTCTGAATGTGTTAGAAAACAAGGTCCCCATTTCCTACCCATTAGCATCGCCATGTTGCCAGGATTATCTGTAGCATCGCATGGCTATTGGTCACATGGGAGCATGGTTTCAAGCATGTTGAGAATGTGGAAAACACAAAAGCTGTAAGAACTGACTGTTCACATACTAACATCCCAAAACTTGACAGGCACCATTGTTATGAGATAATTAATGGTATTCACTTCACCTGTGACAGGTTTCATGTTATGGCTGGTCAGTATATATTGGTCAGTATATAATTTGTCCATTATCTCCTGCAGAAAGGATTTCATTGGTCACTAGCTAACAGAGAAGTAGCTATGACTACTTCCAAAAAAAAAAAAAAAAAGGTAGAGACATGTCACTCCTTTAAGTGAAGAGCAGCGGGAGCGAACGCACATGCGCCCTCTAATTCACTCAAAGCAGGACACTGAGCATGGCGGGATTCCACGGCGGAGAGCTCCGCCACAGAATTCCGCCGTTTTTGCTTAGTGTGAACTGGGCCATAATGTGCCTGCTTTTACACTCAGCTATACACATTGCTGCTATAATGTGCCTGCACTCACACTCAGCTATACACACTGCTGCTATAATGTGCCTACACTCTCACTCAGCTATACACTGCAGCTATAATGTGCCTGCACTAACACTCAGCTATACACACTGCTGCTATAATGTGCCTGCACTCACACTCAGCTATACACTACTTCTATAATGTGCCTGCACTCACACTCAACCATTCAAACTGCTGTATAGAAAAGTCTCATTGCACAGCTCTGTGATTCTCACTTCCTGATTGGTCCATGCTGAACACCCCCCCCCCCCCCCCCCCTTCCCCTTTGCTGTCATGTGACCACACAGACCTCGTCGTACTACACTACTGCATTATGGGGATCTGCAGTTCCATCCTGTATCTACAAACCGCTGCTGTGTTATCAGGTTTATGCAGTTACTATACATTATACTCCACAAGCTGATTGTTATACTGTACAGTAACCTATAACATCACATATTCTACTGTTTCTCATTGTTTCATCTGTTCTACATGTTATTTAGAATACAAAATCACTATTTTGGGGGTGTGGAACCAATTGTCTGCATTTCTATGATTTCTTATGGGAAAATTTGCTTTGGTTTAAGAGTGGATTTGGATTACAAGCACGGCCCCAGAACGAATTATACACGTAATCCAAGGCACTGCTGTATGTATATACTGTATACATGTAAATGTTTTCTAGCAATACTTTATAGCCTCTTCCAACTTATATTCAAAGGATTGAATTAAAGTGGCCTTCTGGGACTACTATACTGCTGCTACTATAACCTAGGATAAGATGTTTCCTATGGGTTAAAATATGGAGGATAGGAGACGTGGTAAGGAACCCACCATTTAATTGCATGGGACTTTGCTTGGCTGCAGAGAGTGCCTATGAGTGGCCCCTTCACTACATAGAATAACCCCGCTAAGTGCCCAGATATGATGTATGATAATTGCCAGCTCATGAATACTTCATTCTGTATATGGATCCTCCACCACCAGACATGATGGTGTATACGGAAATGACAGTATTACCGCTACTAAGTTATACACCCAAGTACATATCGCCGCTGTGAGACCTGGGAGCTTCATCCAACACCTCTCGTAATACCAATGAAGTACAAACTCAATCAAAGCTAAGTACTCGAGTCTATACGAACCATATTGATTTTCACAGGATCAAACCAGAGCTGCATAGCCCTTCCGGGTTGTATTTGGCATGGCTGTTCAGCAATGTAGATCAATGGAGTAGATATCTGTCTTATCGCCATGACTGCGGGCTCACAATATCCTTCGTGTGATGGTAAGGTAGGGCCGGGAAGAAGTCCGCACATAAAGGCAATGAGTCAATGACATGAGTCATACAAATGCTTCATTGTTACAATGCACAATGACTTGTCAATGAGGGAGAGTTTAGTAGTGTTGTTTATAGAGAGCCGGACAGAGTAAACGCTTTATTGTACAGTCGGAATCATTTGGCACAATATCCGCTGTATGTTGCTGTGCAGCAGTATGCAATATTTATAGGTGGCATATGTATTGTATCTGTGTGTCTACATCCATCTATCTGCTAGAATATCTGGCTAGCTAGCTATAGAATTGGCACCGCAGCTCAGCCTCCTCCAAGCCAGCACTGCCTCCCATTCATTCTGCTGATTATTTGGTATTCTGGTGACCCCCATAAATCATATATTGACCCCTTTTTTACTATAACATAGCATGATACCTAAGCTTTTAGGACCCGCCGCCACTGTCACCTCTACTGTAGACCATGTTGTGAGTATTTTCCGCATTAGGGTGCATTCACACGTATAGGATCCGCAGCAAATTTGAATATGAGACTACAAATCTGCTGCAGATCTGCTGCAGATCCTTAAGGCCCTATTCCACCAACAGATCTGACGACAGATTATCTGCCAAAGATTTGAAGCCAAACCCAGGAACAGACTATAATCAGAGACCAGGTCATAAAGGAAAGACTGAGATTTCTCCTCTTTTCAAATCCACTCCAGGGTTTGGCTTCAAATCTTTGGCAGATAATCTGTCGTCAGATCTGTTAGTGGAATAGGCCCTTTAGGCCATGTTCACACAACGTAAGTTCCGTACTAATCACAACCATTGTGGCAACGGGCGTGATTGGTACAGAACCTACGTTGTGCTGCAGGCCGAGAGAATCCTGGCCGGAGTGTATACACAGGGTATACACTCCAGCTGGGATCCCTAGCGACGTGGTAGAAAACTGACATGTTAGTTTTTAGCGGCCGCTATTCATTGAATTTACTGTGTCAGTAAACACAGTGGTGCGAGCGGCTCCGGCCGCACGCTTCATTGTGTGCAGTGAGGAGTTCTGATGTGGGCGCGCACGGATGCGCCCGCATCAGAACTTAGCACCGCTAAAGATCATCCGGCCAGGATGATCTTTTCTGAGACTAGCCGTTCCATGACCCGGCCAGGTCACGGAACGGCCGGTCTTGTACCAAGTGTGACCATAGCCTTAAGAAGAAAACACGGGCGGATATAGAGGACAGTGAATTCCTTACTTTTTTGGTCTGGTAAGCTTGGTAGTTACCATTCATAAAGTGGGTGCACAGCTTGACAGTTTCAGTACGCTTGGGTAGCACTATAACTTGAAGAATGGCAGAATTTTTAGAACAAGGTTTAAATGTTACAAACTAGTAGTTTAGAATAACTACTACTAACTTACTAATCCTCAAAGAATAACCGAATAGCCTGAGCATAAACTGCACCAAATGTCAGATTCATAGGTCTACCCATCAAACTACTCACACTTACTGTCCTCTCTTAAAGTGACTCTGTACCCACCCTCTGACCAGGGCCGTCTTAACAGCATTATGGGCCCCTGGGCAGAGGTGCGAATTGGGCCCCACCCCCCGCGGCCGCCGCCATCAAAACCCCCCATCTTTGCATCCCCGCCCCTAGCCAGTACAATTACGTACAATAAAAAATACAAATTATTGTTAACATAAACTTTAATTCACAACACAATCTTTCAGCAGCGCAAAAACAAAAAATAACCGTGCGTGCCTCACCAAACCAGACCAGGTTGGCTTCAAAGTATCCAAAAAACGCAATGGAGACAGCACTTCCAACAGCAATCTGCAGGGTTTATTGTCACACCAGTGCAACATGTCTCATATATACAGAGGGGCAACAACATGACTATTATATATGAGAACCATGTTGTCTCCCTGTATGTATACTGTATAATACAATATACAGGGAAACAACATGGCTTATATATAGAGAAGGGCAAAACAACATGTCTCATATATACAGAGGGGCAACAACATGACTATTATATTATATATGAACCATGTTGTTTCCCTGTATACAGAATACAGGGAAACAACATGGTTCATATATAATATAATAGTCATGTTGTTGCTCCTCTGTCTATATGAGACATGTTGTTTTGCCCTTCTCTATATATATGCCAGATAACAAGCAACAAATATTACCACCACATACTGACTAACACCACCGCATACTGACTAACACCACCGCATACTGACTAACACCACCGCTGCTACTGACTAATTCACTGTACACAGATCACTATCACCTCATCCAGTCATATAGAGGTACCCAGCTCTACACAGGTTCTGTACACCATATACATTACAGTGCAGATACATCAAGTGACTCACATGGGACGTCTTCTCTGATCAGAGTTCTTCTCTTTTCATCTTCTTTTCCATTTGCCCTGTGCCGTTATGAGAACTTCTCCGAGCCACGAATCCACAGAATCTGCCAGACAGACATATTAGGCTCCACACTCTGTCACCATCCTCATCTCTCTACACACTGCACATCTGTATTGGCCCCTTATAGATGGCTCCCCCTGTATTACCCCCTTATAGATGGCTTCCCCCTGTGTCCCCCCCCCTTATAGATGGCTTCCCCCTGTATCCCCCCCGTATAGATGGCTCCCCCTGTATTACCCCCTTATAGATGGCTCCCCCCTGTATTACCCCCTTATAGATGGCTCCCCCTGTATTACCCCCTTATAGATGGCTCCCCCCTGTATCCCCCCGTATAGATGGCTCCCCCGTATTCCCCCCTTATAGATGGCTCCCCCCTGTATCCCCCCCTATAGATAACTCCCCCTGTATACCCCCTATAGATGGCTCCCCCCTGTATCCCCCCCTATAGATGGCTCCCCCCTGTATCCCCCCCTATAGATGGCTCCCCCTGTATCCCCCCTATAGATGGCTCCCCCCTGTATCCCCCCCTATAGATGGCTCCCCCTGTATCCCCCCCGTATAGATGGCTCCCCCTGTATTACCCCCCTATAGATGGCTCCCCCCTGTATTACCCCCTTATAGATGGCTCCCCCTGTATTACCCCCTTATAGATGGCTCCCCCCTGTATCCCCCCGTATAGATGGCTCCCCCGTATTCCCCCCTTATAGATGGCTCCCCCCTGTATCCCCCCCTATAGATAACTCCCCCTGTATACCCCCTATAGATGGCTCCCCCCTGTATCCCCCCCTATAGATGGCTCCCCCCTGTATCCCCCCCTATAGATGGCTCCCCCTGTATCCCCCCTATAGATGGCTCCCCCCTGTATCCCCCCCTATAGATGGCTCCCCCTGTATCCCCCCCGTATAGATGGCTCCCCCTGTATTACCCCCTTATAGATGGCTCCCCCCTGTATTACCCCCTTATAGATGGCTCCCCCTGTATTACCCCCTTATAGATGGCTCCCCCCTGTATCCCCCCGTATAGATGGCTCCCCCGTATTCCCCCCTTATAGATGGCTCCCCCCTGTATCCCCCCCTATAGATAACTCCCCCTGTATACCCCCTATAGATGGCTCCCCCCTGTATCCCCCCCCTATAGATGGCTCCCCCCTGTATCCCCCCCTATAGATGGCTCCCCCTGTATCCCCCCTATAGATGGCTCCCCCCTGTATCCCCCCCTATAGATGGCTCCCCCCTGTATCCCCCCTATAGATGGCTCCCCCTGTATCCCCCCTATAGATGGCTCCCCCGTATTCCCCCCTTATAGATGCCTCCCCCCTGCACAGCAGATAAAAAAAACAAACACCCAACTGGGAGAACACAACGCTATCTTATTTAAATTTGGGGCTCATCCAGCCTCCATTCTGTTTATCATTATAATATGTTGGTTTATCATTGATAAATTTGTAGCTTGGTGATGGGCACACTAATATTGGTGTATCTTAATCATTTGTATTAAAAGTTACGTTTTAGGCACTATCCCCTCCTTCTTTTATATCCCCCTGTATCCCCCCTATAGATGGCTCCCCCCTGTATCCCCCCCTATAGATGGCTCCCCCCTGTATCTCCCCCTATAGATGGCTCCCCCTGTATCCCCCCTATAGATGGCTCCCCCCTGTATCCCCCCCTATAGATGGCTCCCCCGTATTCCCCCCTTATAGATGGCTCTCCCGTATTCCCCCCTTATAGATGCCTCCCCCCTGTATCCCCCCCTATAGATGGCTCCCCCTGTATCCCCCCTATAGATGGCTCCCCCGTATTCCCCCCTTATAGATGCCTCCCCCCTGCAGAGCAGATAAAAAAAACAAACACCCAACTCACCTACCAGCGCTCCCCCGTCGCTGCGTCCTCTCTTCTGCCCCCGGCTGATGCGACGCGCACTGAGGTTCCTGATGCGTGCACTCCCGGAGAATCCCCCAGGGAGCGACGCATCAGCCGGGGCCGGATTTCCTCTTGCGACCGCAAGCAAGAAAGTGCTTGTGGTCGCAAGAGAAGGGGAAGGGGGGGGCGCGCAGGGCCGTCTTACCTATTGGGCATGGTAGGCGGCTTCCCGGGGACCCTTGCGTCCTAGGGGGCCCCTGCCGCCTACCATGCCCAATGGGTAAGACGGCCCTGAATCTGACCCCCCCAAACCGCTTGTACGTCAGATAGTTGCTTTTAATCCAAGATCTGTCCTGGGGTCCGTTCAGCAGGTGATGCAGTTATTGTCCTAAAAAACAACTTTTAAACTGGCAGCCCCGTGCCCAATGGCCGGGGCTTAGATTGTGTATGCATTAGGCTGGCACACCCTCCCTGTCCCTCCTCCCCGCCCTCCTCATCATTATGGTGCATTTACACAGGCAGATTTATCTGACAGATTTTGGAAGCCAAAACCAGGAATGGATTTGAAAAAAGGAGAAATCTCAATCTTTCCTTTATGACCCGTTCCCTGTTTATGGTCTGTTCCTGGCTTTGGCTTCAAAAATCTGTCAGATAAATCTGCCTGTGTAAACGCACCATTAGGAATGCTCCAGGCAGATTGTCTCCTAATTATCAGCTGTGTGAGCACGGCACATGGGCTGGATCGTTAAGGCACCTGTGCAATGTTCAGACAGGAGAAAATGTTCCAGTGACATTCCTAATGATGAAGAGGGTGGGGAGGAGGGACAGAGGGATGGTGCAAAGTTAGGGCAGATACTCCCATTGGGCACGGGGCTGCAAGTTTAAAAGTTGTTTTTTTAGGACAATAACTGCATCACCTGCCGAACGGACCCCAGGACAGATCTTGGATTAAAAGCAGCTGTCCGAAGGTACAAGTGGTTTGGAGGTGGGGGGTGGGGTCAAATTGTGGGTACAGAGTCAGCTGATTATCACATGGTGTAATAGCTCCTCTTAAAAGGCAGCGATCAGTCGATATGCATGATGTTGGTTGATCCTTGTCTTTCAACATATTAAAAATTTTTGGACGATAACGACGGTAACCGCTGCCACCTCCTATGGTCATCCTGGACGATCTAATGACCGTCCAGGTGGCGACTCCCGCAGTTTCCATGGCTTCTGCGCTCTGACATCGCACTGAGCGGAGGGGACGAGGAGTAAGCCAATACTGATCTGACAGGTGGGCACTGGCTTACTCCTCACTATCGGCCCATGTAATAGGGGCTTTACACCTTCTCCATTTGACAGCCCCCCCGTCCACTCCCAACAAGCTACCCCCAGTGCCTGTAACCTTTCTTACCAGATTTGATCCTACCTACCAACAACCCAGCTCTGGAGTCCTACAGCCTGACACCTTCTAAAGTGACGCTATAACAAGCCTCTTCTGTCTTTGCAACAAGCCACACCAAGCCCCTTAATTTGTCTACTTCCATAGCCCAAACCCTAAGGAGGCCCATACAACTGGTCAGCTCATTGTCCTCTTCTGTGACACTCAGCTCCACCTTTCTGCCTGGTGCATGAGGGTAACCACTAGACAACAAATTTACAGTGACTAATATTCTCCTGAAACAGAAAGGGGTTAATAACACAACATACATATAACATGTCATGTATTAACATAAAAGTTGAAAACTAAACAGGATCTCAAATGACAGCGTGTGCCTTTAAAGAAACTTAATATTTTTTTTTTTTACCTGCGGGAGGAAGAAAAGAAAGCCTAATGTCTGCCATCTCACGTGTTACCATTCTTTTTGTACTAGTGTTACTTCTATGTTGTATTTATGCCCTGTATTTTATACTGATATAGAATGATCTCACACCAGATAATAACAAGCAGTACAACAATAGAGCGGACCTATCCCTACAAGTAATACTGTAGAGATAAGTTTGCTATACTCTATGACCACATCATAACCTTGGTTATGCATTAAAGAAATGTCTCTGTCCAGAATTCATATGTAAGTGACTTATTTAATGACCTTAATAAATAGTAAATACTTTCTCATTACAGATGAAGCACGCCAGCTCTAATATTAGGGCTATCACATTGAGTGCTATTCCTCCATCTCTTCTCTATAATAGAATTGTTTGTGCTCAGAGAGCTTGGCCGCCTCTGTCACCACCGGAGGGACACCAATTTACCCCAATTTATCATCTGCCCCCATTCAAGTCTATTGAAATCTAGATGCTATTTATCTATTTCCAGAACTTTTTAGTTTTGCTTTATTAAGAAATAACTACCATGATTGATTGGGCTATGATAGGATTGTTGTAATTTACAACCATTTTACTAATCAATCAGTGAGGAAAGATTTTTGGGTGACTTATATAGATATATAGATCATGGCGATGTTGGAGTGCTTCTTTAGGCTATGTGCACACTACTTATATTTTCGTAAAACTACGGCCGATTGCAACAACGGCCGTGATTAATAGAAAAATATACGTGACGTTGCTGCCTATGGAATCCCTAGCAGCACCATGAGAAACTGACCCGCCATTCATTGAATAGCGGCCACAGAAAACCCTGTCAGTGCACACTGTGAAGCGAGCGGCTCCAGCCGCACGCTCCATAGTGTGCAGTGGGGAGTTCTGATGCGGGTGCACACGGATGCGCCCGCATCAGAACTAAGCGGCGCTAAAGATCATCCCGTCGGTACTGCAGTAGCGGCTGGGATGATCTTTTCTGAGACTGGCTGTTCCGTGGCCCAGACGGGTCACGTAACAGCCGGTCTTTTACAAGGTCTGAACATCGCCTTAAGAGGGTTATTCCAAGAAAAAAAATTATCCCCACTGCACAGCATAGGAAATAACAATAGGTGTGACAACTAGTGTTGGGCGAGCATGCTCAGTCGAACATCGGGGCGTAACTAATAATGGTTGGGCCCTATAGCAAACTTTTGATTGGGTCCTCTCCCCCAACTGAACACAAACCCATCAAGTGTAGTCATATTTTTTTACATTTCTCTGAAAGTGCTCATTAGGAGTGCTTACAGTTAAAGAGACATTTGTAGCACCCTGAGGCCTGCTTGACCACCGGGTGCTGTAAATGATAATGGCTCAGGGGGCCCAGTGTATTACAGAACTGGGCCACCGGGCCCCTTGATGCAGTGGGCCCGATAGCAGTCATTGTAGTTGATATGGTAGTAGTTACGCCTCTGATCGGGGTGATCGATCCAGCTCAATGCTCAACCGAACAACCTTGTGGTGCTTGGGCAAAGGTGGCCATACACCTTCAATAACTGACAGATAAACTATCATTTGCCCGCTGCAGTAACCTATTGCATTTTTTTTGAGTATTTTGTCCCTTGAAGGGATGTTTAAATGAAATATACAAAAATTAGAATGACAAAATGCAATTGGTTTCGGCAAGACACATTAGTATGGCCTAGTTCCCCTCTGGTGTGGTTGCTCCAGATCAAAAAATGTTCCCTGCAGCATCGCCTGATCAGGCAAGTTTACAGGTCAGGCACCATGCCTATAGGTCTGGCACTATACTCCATCTCGGTATATTGATCACTAGTGAGGACTCCCAGCAGCTTTCAGTGTTCCAGCATCCAGTGTTTCCATCCACGGTGGCTCAGGATCACTGGACATATGGGAAGCTGGAGAATGGAATTAAAGAACCTGAGTTGGCATGGCCCCAGGGTCTTCTGGCAGCAATACTATTTGAGGATTCACTATGATTTACTATGTTTTCCCCTCTTCATTTCTCTCTTTGTTTCTCTTTAGGTTTGCCCTTCAGAATGTACTATACTTGATAACATTGTACGTAAACAGCGCCACACTTGTCTGTGGGTGGTGTCTGGTATTGCAGCTCTGTTAAAGCTGCACTGTTTCTAAATATTTGCAGTCATTTGTTTTTGATTCTTTACAACCTTTTATTAAGTCCATGCACCATGTGATTGTTCAACCACGCCTAGACTGGGTGTTACATGGGTTCACACAACTTTATACTGTGTGTGTGTTTTGCCAAGCATTACCCGCCAAATACATGCAGAACAACATGTGCAATGCACCTCCCATTATAATTAATGGGAATATGCACCGCAATTTACTGTATATTTCTGGAATGCATTTAGAATGCACCGGAATAATATGTGACTTGTTACTTATTCCACCCATATTCCATGTACACATCGCATCGAAAATGGAGGAATCATTGAATCTGTATAATATTTTCTGCTTCTTGTGCGACCAGAGGGACACACATGTGCATTTTGCTGGGGTATTACTCCTGCCGCCACTGTCTAAAATTGCAAAATAATCTTGATTTAACCCACTAGGGAACAATTGGAGATACAGCTTTGGAGATAATACTGCTAGGATTTAGT